>NC_091098.1:18719315-19319315 GCF_024713975.1 Paralichthys olivaceus | reverse complement strand
GCAGCCTGAGTGGGTTTAATACATCCCATTGTCACGCCTTCACAGAGACCTGGATCATCAAGATGCATCAAACACAGCGTGATTTATTCCTCTTTTCTCAACATGATGTGTCAAGTTTTCATTTTGAAGTTTTACAACAGTGTTGTGTCTGAGTTGTGGAACCATAATAATGTCATGAATAAGTCTCCTCTTAAGAGTTGATATAACTATAGGTAAATCCACTGTAATAGTAATAAACATGACTTTGCTTTGAACGTTCAGATGTTTTCTTTCCTGCTAATATAACTCGACACAATAAAGCTCTCCTTCCTCTGTGTGTGTTCAGCTACTTTAGATTCAGGGATGTTTTTTGCACAGTTACAAACAGTGAGCGTCCAAACTTGCGATTTCTTTCACTCACTTTCCTGTTTCCTGGCCATTTCACCTCAGGCATCAGGAAAGCACTTGACAGAGCTTTTGTTCTCTGTAGCAGAACCCATCACTGAAACGGGTAAAACCCATGCACTGCATAAAAATAAGGAGTAATAAACAGTCTCTTTGTTCCTGGATTCTGATTTGAGTCTATCTCTGTAATAAAACCGTACAATGAAATGCTTCATTTCTGGTTCAGTATAAAAACAGCTCCCTTGATTATAACCAAGATTACTTGCCTTCTATTCCTGGTTTTAAATCAATAATAAAGTTGCTCTTATCTCACTAGACACAGCAGATGATGATTTATTTAGAATATTTTGATAAGTACATAATACTTTGTATTAATGGAAGAGACACTCTCCTTGCAATAGATGACGTACAAACGTGGTCGTACCGCCTGTTTGGCTGATGCTCTGGATTAAGACGCTACAGTGAACTGCAGTCTAGTCTACTCCACTGGCATAAATGATAAATATTTGATGTTATATGTATATGTGTTTTACACTATTATTAGAAACTAAAATCCACTTTGACTGGTTAGACTCTTTGACCTTTTATTTCAGCAGCTTGAAACTTCCCTTATGTGTATGACAGATGCTTTTCTTAATAAAACCGCCTCGCCTTACCTTACAGTGATGCTAGCAGCACTGTGAAGCCTCACAGTATTTCAGCTACATGCTAAAATCTGCTAACCTGAAGCGCCAGATGGTTTGTTACATGTTGGAGCTGATTGATGTTGAAGAGCAATTACTTTTACTTCAAGAGCTGCAACGAAGAAAAGAAAGACGTCGTAGGAGATGGTCTGTTCAACCAATAAACTCAGTGAGGCAAAGCAGGAGATTCTGGATATACTGGAAATACGATGCTACCAAGCGGACCAATCACGGCTCTTGCAGTCGGCATCGCCTTGACCCGTGGTCACGTTTTGGGGAGGTGCATATCAGGGTTTATGCAGGGTTCTGCGTAGGGTACCGACTACACGTAGCTATGCCGGAGCTATGGCGTATATATGACGCAGAAGCATGAATTGGGCTTTACAGTCTGTGGTTTTAACCGCTGCACATGTTGTTGTTATTGGAGTGATCCAAGAAACATTAGTAAATGATTTACTGGCCAATAATGTGGCCATTGAATAATTCAATAATGGTAATGTTTAATTGATTGAATTATTAATGATAAATAATTTACCAATGCTTTAGAGATAAATTTTTAATAGTAACAACTTAAAACTTAACAAGTGTTAATACAGTTATAAATGATCATAAATCATTGATGACCTAAGGGTTTGAGTATGATAGTCAAATAAACATAACAACATGTAAATGAATCTAAACACACGTACTATTTTCTTTTTCTCATTTGTACAGCAAATGCTCTTTGGTTATGAAAAGAAAAAGCTGTTTGGTCTTTGAACCCTGTTTCCTGTGTTTATAACTGATAAGAACATGTTCCTTGTTTCTGTTTGTTCTTTTTGGAGGGCTGCTGTGATGCGTTGAGGTGCACTCGGGCTTTACAATGATATTCCATGTTTGGGGCAAAAAGTACATTTACTTTTTCCCTGCAGGCTCCAGGTGCACCTTCACTGTCCATATCTGCAAGTCACCCACTGGATGAATGAGTGGATAAGTGGATGAGTCAATGAATGTGTGCTATGTACTGTATATAGAGGAGAGTCTGCTGAAGTAGGTCTGATGAACTAAGACGTTTACAGCTTATACCATTTGCTTACTGGCACATACTTAACCTACTTTTTCTGTTGCTGCCGCATCGAGTGTATGATTAATTGACATGTGTCCTTTAATAACCCCAATCCGTCCTCTCAGCAGGATAAAACCTGAGGTGTAGACGTCCCTTTTAAGCTGCTGGTGCTGAAAACAATGTTCCCAAACTGTGGACCTGGAACCTTCAGGGATCTGTGAGGACATTGTTTATCACTTTTAAATTATTTTTGAATCTACAGCTGATTCTGACAGTTTGACTTTCCCGCTTCATGTTTTTTGTGTGTGAGAAATAAGCTTATAATATTAATACAAATTGAATATTGTATTGTATTCTAACTGAAGGAATGGTTTAACACATAAATAAACTATGAGTAATTTATACCTTTTTACATTTATTGTTATTTATTATTTGGTTTGAGTTTTAGGTTTTCAGATAATATCTCTCCTAAAAACAACACAGTCACAAACACACACATCTGCTCCACACAACATATTTTTCCACAAGGTTTTCATTTTATTTTTACTTTAAGGGGAACTCTATATTTATCTGTTTTTAACACAATATTGACAGCGTCTCTCAAAGATCACTTAACCATAACAGTATACAGAGCATGACACAGACTAAAATATGATGGATTATGTTGTGGTGCAATTCTAAGAGGTTTTAAAGGTGAGTGTGTGTGTGTCTGTTTGTGTGTGTGTCTGTTTGTGTTTGTCTGTGGCTCATCATCAGTTGATGTTTAACATTATAAACCCCTATGAGGAGTTCATCAGTTTAAGTTGACTCTTGAGTGCCAGACTTTGTCAGGCCATTGTGCTCTCTGAGAACAGTGAGTGGTAACTAAACAGACCGCAGACGAAGGACACAGAGGAGACATATTCCCTTATTAGGCCTTGTTATATGCTGATACTGTACTGGTTTACATTTCCCAGATAACAAACCAGAGCAGAGGATAGTGATTCAAAAATGATCACAGCACACACACTCATGAATAAAGTTAATTTTTGCACAGAGATGCTTGGAAGTGGCACGGCGATGTTATGGAGGGAGCTGGTTATGAAACTGTGCTGCATGTAAAAATAAAATCATAAAAATAAAGTCAACTCTGCTTTCATTCAATGCATTTGTAGCAGATCATAATTCAAGACCAAGCCTGAAGAACAGCTCTGCCTTTCTTTTCCTCTGACTTGTCCTCTGTGTCTCCAACATGAATAAAGAGAGTGTGTGTGTGTATGTGTGACACACTCGTCCCCCACCACCTCTGGGCTGTGTGTGTGTGTGTGTGTGTGTGTGTGTAGTAGTGGGAAGTGGAAATTTACAGTCTCCCACGTTGGTACCTGAGTTGTCAGTCACTGCGAGGCTGCGTCCAATCTCCACTTTGGATTTAATTGTCTTAGAGTCCGGGGGGCGGGCCCTGTTGTCAGCTCTTCTGGTGACCCGTGTCTGCATAAAGACTTTCAGTACAGTGGAATGGTGACAGCTGAGAGAGAGGAACATTACACACAGTCGCAGCCATGAAGGAAATGTAAGTTTACTCTTTGCTCTGCTGGAAAAGACTCTTGCTTTGTTATTATCTTTTAGTTTGAATGCGTTTTTTTAGGGTCTCTTCTGATTTCACATGTGTTATTTGTTGCATGTATTTGCTTAAGAATCACTAGTTAGGAGATTTCGAGATTTCAGTTTGCGTGTTGAAAAAGTTGAATGAACAGAGAAGGCACATCGAGTGTGTTATCAGAACGATCCCTGTTGGATAGAGTTCAGTTGCGCATCTTTATTATTTTTTTTATTATAAGGGAATTTCAGGTGAAGTGCGCGTCTGGGTTTATTCTCAGGGACAGTTGGCGTTTAGTGTTATCTGATGGGCTCGTGACAGCACGCAACCAGGTGAGAGAGAGAGGTGTGCACGGAAAGGGGGATAAAGAGAGATAGAGAGAGAGAGAGACAGACAGAGAGAGAGAGGGGGGGGGGGGGGTTGAAACAGGATGAGAAACCGAGTGGGCAACTACTGATCCAGTTACGTAAGAAGGTTTGAGAATGGAAAGCGGTTCATGTTGACTTGTCATGCATAACAGGAAGAGAGGAAAAAAACAGAAAACGATGACACACACACACACACTCACACACACACACACACACACACACACACACACACACACACACACACACACACACTCACACTCACACACACACTCAGGGGATGCAGGGCTTGTTGTTCGTGCGTTAATTAAGTGAGGAGTCACACAGTTCCCAGTAGGAATGTGAGAGGTTTCTTCATGTATGGCAGCTCCTGAGAGGTGGATGTTATTATGAGCATCATCACTATTTTATTTCAAAGTCTAAAGTTACCATCCTGAAATCTGTTCACCTCCTTCTGCTTCTTTCACATTCCACAGTTTTCCACTTTGTTTTCAGCGGAGTTGTAATATTTTGCAGGGTAGAAACTTTTCTGTACAAAATGTTCTTTCATCTGAGCTTCAATGAACAAGGCAGTCAGATTTTTTTTTTTTCCATTGGCCCACAAGAGTTAAGGGGGAGTATATTTGAAGTCGCTCGGCCAACTTCTCTTTTAAGAAAGAAATATTTTCCTCTTGTATTACTACTAATCTTAGAGCGTATGATGAATTTGAGCTTTCTCATTGTCCTCTCCTGTGTTCCATATGGTGTCCCAGCCTGGGAGCTTAAATCACAGTCACTCCTGACACATAGTTTATCCTGTCCTATTAGGGTTTCTTTTTGGCTTGAGCGGGGGATACAGGACACCTCGGCCGGTAATAACAAATCCTGTCTTTCTTGGAAAGACAGTTTACAGTGTAAACACTCTGGGAACTTAAAGCTGTTGCGTCTTCCTGTGTGAGGCAAGTGCTTAGGGAATGCAAACGGGATATCTACCCCCTCATCCTCTAAATTTGGATTACAGAGGGCTGACCTGTTGCTGATACAGTAGCATAAGAGAAAGCGAAAAGAAACACTTTGCCCAAGGTTCAGGCCAGGTCTCAGCAGCATGTCCAAACATTCCCTTCCTCTTCCTCCAGTGACAATGTGCCCCCCTCTGAGCAGAAAAATCCACCCTGAGAGTGAAGCATCACACTACTTTCTGTGCCGCATGAATACAAAATAAAACACATGATATATAGTATATAGATGTTTTTACTTGAAAACAAAATGTCCTGTTATCTATAAACTGATTGATTGGTTGATTGTGACTGATAAATAAGCACAGTGGGTATTCTCCTTGTTTGATTGCCCCAGAAAATTGTGAAATGCAAAAACCGTGTGTGACTGGGCTTGTGTTTTAACAATGCTCACCATCGCAAGGTTTTAAGCATATGTTTGCACATATTTTTCATTTTCCAACTTGATTTTGCTCCATGTTTCCACCGATCATTGCTCCAATCTGGATGACCTCAATGCAGCAGTCTTTCAGATTAGCAAGATTAGCAGCATAGTGCTGTATATCATGTACCCAAGCTGTAACACAATCAGGAGACAGCATTATCTCCCTAATGCTCCTCTCTATCTGCGTCTTATCCCTCTCACCTCTCTGTCTCTCTGTCTTTCTCTCTCTCTGTCTCTGCCTCTTTGTCTCCCTCCATCAATGTTTCCATTTTCCTTTCTGCCGTCCACAGCATGGCACAAAAAGAGAAGCTCCAATGCTTGAAGGACTTCCATAAGGACACCCTGAAACCTTCGCCGGGGAAGAGCCCAGGCACGCGGCCCGAGGACGAGGCAGAGGGGAAGGTTCCTCAGAGGGAGAAATGGTCCAGTAAGCTCGACTTTGTCCTGTCTGTGGCCGGAGGCTTCGTCGGATTAGGAAACGTCTGGCGGTTCCCTTACCTTTGCTATAAAAATGGTGGAGGTAAAAACAAAGAGCTAAAAACATGTTCACTGCAGCTCTAGGATTACTCTGAGTTGATCCTGTTTCTCTTCTCCAGGTGCATTTCTCATTCCTTACTTCATCTTCCTGTTTGGGGGCGGCCTGCCCGTCTTCTTCCTGGAGGTTGCACTGGGCCAGTACACTTCTGAAGGAGGTATCACCTGCTGGGCCAAGCTCTGCCCCATCTTCACTGGTCAGTCCAAACACATTAACACTGCATAGATTCACTCACAGAAATAGAGGCTGTTTATCGCAGCATAAATATCCCCTGACTAGATTATTGCATATTCAATGCTGAGTAAAAGCCTCATTTGAATGAGAAGTAAGCTCTGGTTGTCTTCCTGTTTCAGTCCAGTATTCAACAGTCAGATGTGTTGTGCTCAGGCCAACACCCCAGGTTATCAGAACAGTCTTACTTTATTAGGGTGGTTTATTTTGTGTAAACAACATTAAACAGCAAAACAAAGCAGGAGCTGAACAACGAGTCCCAGAAACGTGGACAGTGAAAAGTAATTCTTTTTAACTGCAGAGGTCAGCTTCACATAGAGGTTTTACATACACACATGCACACACATATAAATAAGTATAAATATATAGATTTTAATTAGACCTATTTACATTAAATATAATAAAATACAAAGAGCACATGCTTGAAGGTACTCTAAAGTTTAAAGTCATCTGTGCATGGGAGATCGGGTGTGTGTAATGGACTGATGAGGTCTTGGTTACCACGGAAACAGATAATCAATAAATAAATAAGTCAAGCTGCCGAACAATGGGGACAATCTCATACAACAGGTCCACATGACAATACAGTATGTGATGGTCTTTGTTGACACGAAGCTGCAGTGTGGATCCACTTGTTTTATATTATAAATGTCCTCCTTGAATGAGTTGTCAGGGTGGGGTTCTCTCACCATAAGTTTACTTTTAAGACACTCCAGGGCCGGTCATTCCTCTGAGGAACAGCCCCTCTTCTTTTGAGCAACAGCTGTTGCACTGAGCAACCTCAGCAGCTGCCATGACGCCCTTACTCATGTTCACATGGGCAACGTTACATGAAAAGGGAGGAAAAAGCGCGGCACCGGATCTCTAGCAGCTGCAGACGGGCTCCGCTATTCAAGAAATGCTGAGGCTGCTGCCTGTCCATCTGGCGTCTGACACGGCAGTGAAATCCACAAGTGGCCACAAAACTGGCAAATCACAAGTCTCCCATTGTTCCTCCCACCTCCCTGTGTTTTTATCACACAGTGAATTCATGACTTTACCGAGCACACACCAACACACTGTGGACTACACACACACACATACACACACACACACACACACACACACACACACACACCCACGTCATAGAAATGAGATGTCTATCAGTTTGCATTCGGTATGTGGGAATGAGGAGCTGGGGGTGATAGAGATGATGAGTTTATAAATACTCTGAAGCAGTGGAAGAGTACTGGGGATTTCTGCGTCCAGATTCATGGCAAAGTCATCTAAAAATAGCCCAACACTAAGAACCTAACAACAGTTGGTAATATAGGCGGTTAGTCCATGATGAATAAGTTGTTCCGAGTTTGCTCAGCAGCCTTATCCCCCATTTGAGGTTAAATAGTTTGCATAAAGTTTGAATGTGAAGATATTTAATAATGTGCTGCATCAATGAATGCTCTGTATTACACATGAAACCACACCCATCAGTGATGTCATACTGCACTGACACACCCAAGCACATAATTCTTCATCACTGCAGCAAAATGAGAAGTTACATTTTTACAATAATGCATCACATTGCATCTTAAATGTGAATTATGTGTGTTTGGAGTCTTGCTGCTGGTAGGGACACCCATGCTGAACATGTTAAAGGGTAAAGACCAGAGAAAATATTGTAGGCCTGTCCTCTAGAGACACTTTCAGACATGAACTCCAGAAAATGTCTGGAAAGTGAGGGGTGGCTCCTGGGAAGAACATGTCAGGCAGGACATAATCTATAAATTCTGCTTCTGAGATCATGTCTTTTTGTTTAAAGCACTTTGACCCTTATCACCAAAAGAATGTAATTTTTTTCAGTCTTGTGTCTGTTGCATTCTACAAACATCATCAATGCTTGCGGTGAATCCTTCAGACTTACATTTACACCGTTTTACAATAATTTCAAGAGAATAAAGTTCAGCCAATGTATGAAAGCAGTTTATGTCATCCAACAAACAAAAGCTCATTTGTAAAAATTTATTTTTAAAAGACCAGAAATCACAGTGCTCAGCTGAGACTATATAGAACTGATGTTGAAATCCGCCCTCTGTTTCTTCGCAGGTATTGGCTACGCCTCTATTGTCATCGTGTCTCTCCTGAACATCTACTACATCGTGATCTTGGCCTGGGGACTCTACTACCTGTTTCAGTGCTTTCAGCCTGAGCTGCCCTGGGCGAAATGCAAGCAGCCCTGGAACACAGAGTATTGTGTGGAGGACACGGTCCGCAGGAACAAGACCCTTTGGTTGGCAGCCAACATTACCAACTTCACCTCCCCCGTCACAGAGTTCTGGGAGTGAGTACTCATGGAAAGCACATCAAACACACACATGCACGCATGAGGTCAGGCGCGTAACACGCTGCCATCTTATCTTGCCTGCACAGTTTACTTCAGTATTTTTAAATGTCTTCCAGTTTATTATAAACTTTATTTGTACTGCACCTTTCATGCAGCTCAGAGTCTAAACTGAAATACAATGTTTTTCATGGCCTATTTTTACACCTTTGAACTTGATTGGTAAGTATCACAACATAAGCACAAAGATTCAAAGTTTTTCAGATAATCTTCTCAACATTTAAGTGTCCTCAGACTCATGACAAGTAACAGAACAGCAGTGAAAGGCCGAGTTATGTGTTTCATTTAAACTTTTTCTATTCTTTATCCTCTTAATTATTCTCTTGTGTTCATGGTCTCGAGTGATTCAATGACTTCTGTTTTTGTTTAAAAACGTGCAAGATGACATTTTTATGTTTCATATCCTACAAACTACCATTAACTGGTGCCTCTGTGTTTCGTCTGTAGACACAATGTCCTGAGCATCTCCTCTGGGATCGAGGACATTGGGCCCCTGAAGTGGGACCTGGCCCTGTGTCTCCTTGCAGTGTGGGTAATCTGCTTCTTCTGCATCTGGAAAGGAGTCAAGTCCACTGGGAAAGTGAGTGATGAAGTGTATACTTTACTTATTGTGTTGCTTGGATCCTGTTTGGCCTTTTACTTTTCTACCCTAATGAGTCAGTGACAAAACACTGTTGCTCAGAGATCAGCCACAGTTTTAGAAACAAGGTTGATTTAGTTGATGTAGAGACACAAGTCTCAGCGCTGCCCTGCAAGTTGTTTCTTGGCCAGACTTTCTGTCTTTCTGTCGCTCCTCAGCTCTCAGTCTGTTTCTGTTAGCTGGACAGAAGCTGCTGCTGTGTCTCAGTTTTTGTTCTAGGTATTCATTGTTGCTATTGAGCACAAGTACATTCACACTGATACATATAATAACATAAAGAACAATACAAAGGCAGATTGAATCACAAGGGCATGACAAACACAGTGTTTCTATTTGGAAAAAAATATGAGTAAGACTTAAGAACTAGGGAAGTAATGTTTATTTAGAAGTGTGCTGATTCCATCATATCTCAAAGTTGATGAGTCTTCAGTCTATAACTGTTCTTCTGCATTGTTAGTAATAATTCCTCTGTCCTGTTTAGGTGGTGTACATAACAGCGACTTTCCCATTCGTGATGTTAATAGTGCTGTTGGTCCGTGGTGTGACTCTGCCTGGGGCAAGTGAAGGAATCAAATTTTACCTTTACCCCAACCTGACCCGTCTCCAAGATCCAGAGGTACGATTCAAAACCTACTTTTTTAGTTACATTTCTGTCTACAGGTATTAAAGGGAAAGTTTAACATCTGGGAAACCATGTTTACTTAGTGTGCTGCTGAGAATTAGATGATACCAACAACATCCACCATCTTCATGGGAGGGATACCAGTCGTCTCATCTAACGCTCAGGATCTAAATAATTCACTTTGGTAGTAGATCTTCAGTTTTAAATGCTAATGACATTATTTCTTTTTCTTTTAGGTTTCATCAAAACAAATTCAACATGTGTTGTAATAACAGAGTAAAGTCAGTGCACCTCCTTCTCTGTCTCCTCAGGTGTGGATTGATGCAGGAACCCAGATTTTCTTCTCCTACGCCATTTGCCTGGGAGCCATGACATCACTGGGGAGCTACAACAAATACAAATACAACTGCTACAGGTGAGCTGCGTTGCCGCAGGGATGAGTGGGACTGTAGTAGTGACAGCAACTCGTGTCAGAGACGGTTGCGTGAAAAGAAAATGGGAACTTCGGTTCCACCTGTGTTCATTAACAACCTCCTCGACATATGTGTGACATAGGGACTGTTTGCTGCTGGGAGGCCTCAACAGCGGAACCAGTTTTGTGTCTGGCTTCGCAATATTTTCCGTCCTGGGCTTCATGGCACAAGAACAAGGGGTGGACATTGCCGATGTGGCAGAGTCAGGTACGAGGGTCCAAGGTGACGGTAGCAGTAACGGTGGGTGCTGCTGCGGAAAAAAAGAAAGACAGACAATTGGAAACTTGAAAATTTAAAAAAATGATGGAAAAAATATAAAGAATTAATTAAAGTCATCAGAAATGATGATGCTGAAATGTAGAGGTATCGGCAACTGCACACTCCTTGAAAGAAAAGCCTTCAAAGAAAAAGAATTGTTAATTCAGTGTGAAATACAGTTTGTTCTTCCTTTCTGAGGACAGATTACATCGAATTGGTCAAGTGCTGTGTGTTTAAGCCACAGATTGAACTGCGGTTCTGCTCTATCATCATTATTTACAGGCGCTCAATTGCACCCGTTGTCCTCACGTGCCACATCCAACCTGCTTATGTCTTGTAGTTTACTTTACGTCTTTTTGACCAGGGGACATTGCTGAGAAGATTGGCACCCTTCTGTATGTACTCTACTGTGTGCGCACTGCTCTGTTTACAAGCTGTGGATCTCCTGAGCGAGGTGGACGCCACCGGTTCTGCTCCTGCTTCTCATGTGGACTTTGAAGGAGATGCGTCTTATTTCAGCATGCCTGCTCTTTTCATTTAAAATCAAACCTTTGCTATCTGTAAGACTGTAACTTGAATATAATGATGTGAAACCAATGACAATGATTCTGTGATGGACATAGATGTACATGTATGTAGACTCTGTGTGACATAAACACATAGATTCTACATATTTATTCCTTAATATAGGAAAACACAAACTATTTATTTGGATTTTATTGCTAAACTCTTCAGTTGAGGCATTAGTCTATGTTATTGTTGACTTTGTGTGAGTCCCCTTTACTGCACACAGTTTGCACCAGTACAACAGAATGCAGTTTAACCTCTTACAGACAGTAGTAATTTTGCATATATAAATATATATAAAGATGATCTAATGTAAAGAATGGATGATACGCCAGCACAGGTAAAAAATGATTTAACTGTGCCATATGCAGAACAATATATAAAATGTAAAGCATCAAAAGAGCCTAATAAATAGTGTTCTGCTTATTTTATGGACAATACTGTTGGCAGGTATCTACTATGTCTTGAGTAATAGAGTAGACAATGTAGTTGTTGGTATTTGTCCTGCAACTACTTACAAGCAAGACGACTGCAGCGTGAGAAAACCCTGTAACCAAAGAATCAACACTCAAGCCAGTTAAATTTATCTTACCTCAACTGTTGGCCAAATTAGATTGCATTTCCTTTCCATTATTTTTACAGATCCCCTTACCGTATGTCGTCCAAGCTGAAATCAGATAGAAATGTTAAATCTGTCCTCTGCCCCCTTCTCCCCATCCCCACTCTGTTCTGCTTCCAGGTCCCGGCTTGGCTTTCATCGCCTACCCCAAAGCTGTGTCCATGATGCCGATGCCAACCCTCTGGGCCATTCTCTTCTTTATCATGCTGCTGCTTCTGGGCCTCGACAGCCAGGTCAGGATTTTTTCATAATCAATCTGCTGTCAAGCTATATACAGAGTAGCTGTTTGGTGTACACTTCCCTGGTCCCACAGGTTAGATGGTTCCTGCCACTCCTCAATGTGTAAAACACATTTAGTGTCTCTCTGATCCATATCTAATGTCTTGAAGGGATCAGATAGCTGACAGCCAAGTAATGCAGCCTGTTCCCACAAAGACTTTTTACAACCACGCTCGATTGCTCTGTGTAAGGTTTAAGGCCCCTTCTCGTGCTCTGTAAAGCCACAAATTAAGTTTTTAGAAGCTGATAGAGGTTTGTTAAACATTTAGTCAGCAGGAGTCTTTATGATAGCTCACAAGCCATTATCTGGATATGATCAGAGGCAGAGCTTTGATTGAGACAAGATAATCTAAGTAGACAAAACCCAAGTGTGCACTAGAGTGATTATTTGGCAGTATCACATTTCCTGCATCCAAGTGTAATTCTAGTCTTGTGCTAACTCAGTCCTGCAAATGGCCCGCTACTCATCTCAGCCAAATGCAAGATCAGGCCAATGCTCTAAATTTGAGCACATGTAAATAGTCATGCAAGTGCAGCTATTTAGAAATGTTGCCGGTGACAGTATGCAAGCGTGCATGCATGTGTGTGCATGTGTGGGTGCTTTACTCAACCATAAATTTCATGCAGATTTATAGCTCTGAATGCTATATATTGTTAACATTGCTCACACACACATGCCACTGTTATGTAAGGGGTTTTTGTTTGGTCCTCATGCAACAAAGAGGGCGTGCCCTTGGAGCATAAAGCCACTGCACATTGATAAATGGGACCAAATTCATAATGTTATGACATTATGTAGCTTATGAGCACGCACAGCAAAGACACAGATGGGGAGACAGAGACATTGATTCACTGTTATTTTGTTTCTGCTGTATCTTGGTATATAAATAACAATAAACCAGTGTTACAGTAATAAGTCTTATTTAAAAGATCTCATTCATATAGCTCTGTATAAAAAGAGACACTGGTTGTTGTTGTTTTTCTGTCCTCTGAGAACTTTTTGTTCTTGCCTCCACAGTTTGTCGAAGTGGAAGGACAGATCACCTCTATTGTGGATCTGTATCCAGCCCTCCTCAGGAAGGGTTACCGACGAGAGATCTTTATAGCTGTGATGTGTTTCATGAGCTATCTCCTGGGACTCGCCATGGTAACGAAAGTAAGTTCATCAGCAAGCTCCTCGCTGAGCTTCCTCTGTTGCTCGCTGTGTTTAGAAAAGGAAAAGAGACCCTGTGCATTCAGAGATAACAAATTTTCCACTCGCCCCACCGCTGCGCTTTTGCAACCAAATATGGCTCCCTGCAGCGTTCACCACTCACGTCCTGTGAGTCTGAATGGAGCGAGCTGGAATGCCGTTTTCCGTTTAGCAGTTAACCGTGCTTCAGTGACGTCGCAGCACCTGTTGAACTCTGCCTCTATTGGTCGAGTGCCAGCATCCTTTTGCACTGCTTTCAACAACCCCCACCTGCCCCCTCTGCTTCAATGTCCCCATCTATCTCTATGATTCACTTTCCTTCCATACACATCAGGATAATTAATGCTGTTTTCTGTTTTTTCCTCTTCCAGGGTGGCATGTATGTGTTTCAACTCTTTGATTACTATGCAGCCAGTGGTGTGTGCCTTTTGTGGGTTGCATTCTTTGAATGCATTGCTGTAGCCTGGGTTTATGGTAAGTGGAAACAACTCTATGTGATAGGTTTTTGTCCTGCGTGTCGTTTTTAAAGTAATTACAGTGAGTTGCAGAGTAGGACAAATGAGTTCTATGGGGGTAATCAGAGGTGTCCCTTGTGGTTCAGCACTAAATAAGTTTAACTGCCTGCAGGGGTGTGGTGAGTGGGGTGGTAATCCTGGGGTGTGATTGGATAGTCGTGTTTCTCTCCCCTCACATTACACCCATCATTATGAAGGAAGAACATTTAGTCTAATAAGAAGAACCCTTATATAAACTAAATCAACTCTGCAACTTCTAGTGATAAACTACTAAGATCAACATGTTCTTGCGAGAAGCCATCACATTCTTTTAATTACAAAAATCATCATCTGACATCATTCAGCAGCCACAGTATCTAAAGTATACACACTGAAAGGCCCTGTTATTCAATATGTTTCCACTGACTGCCTGTGATAATGACACTGTGGTTAAATCATGCACAGTAGCCCCTCTCTACTTTTTTGTTGGGTGTGTTCTACACTGTTAGTTCCTAACTTGAGGGTTGGGATCCCTCAGAGGAGCATAAGATAGAATCTAAGGAAGTGGAAGACTTCTTAGTGTGAGAGTACTACATGTACACATTTTCTGCCAGAGTGAGAGTAGTTTTGGATATTTAACATATCAAATACATGTATTTTGGTAACTCTCTGTGGTCTTCTCACTTGTTTGTAGTGTAAGCACTTGACTATCAAATCTGCTTGAGTTGAGTTTCAAACACATTTTGTGCATTTACACAAAATTAACATGTTTTTTAAAGAATAAAAGCTAAACCAAATAGAAGATTTTCTCCTGTAAAGAAAATAAAGCCCTTGAATTCAATTAAGCCTCACTAAATTATACACTCATAGAAATTTGTTCCCTAAATTTGGCTGATCTCTTTCATCAAGATCGACCCTTTGTCCAGATCAATGCCAAAATTTAATGGGTCGTACCCTGGTCTATTCTACCATCAAGTTTCAAGAAAGTTGGTTGACAGAAAGACAGACAGACCAACAGCAATGAAAACATATTGTTAACATGTACAAACAAGCTTAATCAGTGACATCAGACACGTGTAAAGCACAGTCAACAAAGCAATAGAACAAAGTTCATTATAATCAACACTGGAAGCATGAATATTGACCTAGAAGCTAGTTTTAACTGACAGATCTCAAACTCTTTATCTTATAATGGGACATGGCCCAGTTGATATACAGTATATACTGCAATTTATGGCAGATTTAGAGATAAAGAGTTCATAAACCTACTAATTTCTATTGGTAGTTATAAAGGTTGTTCTGTAACAGGAAACAATAACAGGTGTAGAGTGATGATAACCTATAATATTCACTATACTGATGCCCTTTGGTTATGTGAGCTCTCATGTTTTGTGTCTTCTTCTTTGACAGGAGTCGATAATTTCTACGATGCAGTTGAGGATATGATTGGCTACAGACCAAACCCATGGATGAAATGGAGCTGGACCATAATCACTCCTGTCCTGTGCATGGTGAGAAATCAGAGTCTGTCGTTTATTGTGTCTGAGCAATCAGAGAGTTTTTCAATTTTTTCATTACACTTGACAAATGACCTTCAAGGTCACAGGGAAGTGTGCGACTGAAGTACTAAAAGCAGCGTGTGTTTGATTCCTATAGGGCTGCTTTGTCTTTTCCCTGGTGAAGTACAAGCCCTTGACATATAACAAGGTGTATGAGTACCCTGACTGGGCCATCGGTGTGGGCTGGTGCTTGGCCCTGGCCTCCATGATCTGCATCCCAATGGTGATGGTCATCAAGATCTTGCAGTCTGAGGGACCCCTGATCGAGGTTAGCCGACACAACCTTTTTTTGGGAAATACGCTTTCTTTTCTAGAATTAGATGAGATGATCAATCACTCTAATGTGTATATGCTAAATATGTTGCCTGGCTGAAAATGTTGAAGACTGCTAATCGTCAGTGGTGATGTAACTTCACAAAGCATTGAACTACAGCCAGGTTTATCACTTTTTTTGGGTCCCTTGTAAAAATTTTTGTTGTTTTCTCAATTTGCAGTGCATTTCTATATGTGCATGTGTTCTGACTTTTTGCAGCACGTGTGGCGTCAAAAGACGTTTTCTTAATTTTCCTGCTTGACGACTATAATCAATGTAACTGCAGCACTTCCGAAAGCAATTGCAGCTGCTTTAATATCAGACGTTAATTTTGGATCGCATTACCAACATCTAGTGTGCACAGAAATACCATTTAATGAAGGTGACACAGCTCAGAGAAACGGTTGGTAGGGAGTCAGGTCAACCTGTCTTCAAACAGATCAGAAAATATTTTTGAGCTGAAACATTCTGTGATTAAGAGACTTGCAAACAGACGGGACTGTACAAAGTAGCAGCAGAATATTTCAATTTTGCTCGGTCAATGTTTTCAGTCTGCATGCTAATAAGTCGCCTCGCTTCCCCAATGGGTCACATCCACTTGTCTTAAGGTTGCCAGGCAGCCAGGCTAACTTTTAGTCCCCCTGCCTCTTCTTATGCTAAGCTAATCTGCTACTGGATTTCTTTTCGCATTTAACCTACACATTAGCGTAGTATTGATTTTCTCATGTAACTTGGCAATACATGCTACTTTAGCATCTAGCAGCCAGGCTAGCCATTTAATCGTGCTTCCTGTTTTTATGCTAAGCTAATCTGCTGCTAGCTGTGGCTTCCCATTTAGCATAGTAACGAGTGTGGTATTGATTTTCTCATGTTACTTGGCAATGCATGCTACTTTAGCATCTAGCAACCAGGCTAGCTGATTACCCCTGCTTCCCATTAAGCTAAGCTGCAGGTGGCTAAGGATATGAAAGTGGTATCAATGGACCTCTTGGCAAGAAAGATGAACATGTTCTCAGAATTAATCAACTATTCTTTCAATAAAATGAAAACATGGTTTAAATGATGAATCTTTGACACAGAATTGATACATGTTGAATTACGATGTCGGACATTTAAAATGGCTTCGAGCCCTAAACTGCCCCTTGTATAGTTCTGGTTACTGATGACGGTCTAACCTCTGATCTCTTTCCCTCAGAGGATAAAAGCAGTGGCAGCCCCGGCGAAGTCCGGTGTGAGCTCTCGCCCCAAAGAGTACAACTTGAAGGGAAACGAGCTGACACAGCCCCTGGACCCAAACGGGAACAATGGCTTGATCAAGCCCACCCACACCATTGTAGAAACAATGATGTGAGCGCTCTCTGTGAGAGGAATAAGATTGTTGTGCTTTCTGCGTTATCATATTTGCTAACTTTGATCATGGTAGGTTTACATTGTCCATATATTCACTTTAGAGATACTCCGGATTGATTTCTATGAAGAGAGTTATTATTGTTGGTTTTTTTTTATTTTTTACTATATCATTGTTGTTGATGTTACACTTGTTGTTGCTGTAGTTGGCACTGATCTCAGTTTAGGCAGTATTTTGAGGTAGAACATATTCAGTGTTTACTACCTTTCTGTTGATTTCTGGAGAGATGAGGAATTTTATTTTATTTTTTTATTAGAAGAAATGATGGAATTCTCACTTCTCATAAATTAACTAACCTAAACAAGTTATTAATCGTGCAAATGTAAGAAAATGTTTTAACACTCTGACTTGATCGTGGCAGCCTCACTGCCGAAGCTAACTTCTAATCTATTATTGTTGTTGTGTATCCCACAGTGAAAATGAATGTACCTCTGCTTGCAGCAGAAGCAAACCAGCCACATCTTAAGAGTATATATCCATAACATGCTCGGTGGAAAAATACGTGAATTTTGCTTAACATCCTCCAAGTTCAACAAGGCCTTGGTCAAATACTGTGAGAAATGCATTCATAAGATACATCCTCTAAAACTACCAAGACAAAAATAATAGATAAGGAAAAATCAGATAAGGAAGAAAAAAGGAGAAATGGAAAGTGGCATTTTTAGAGTATTTGTACACTGCCTGTGTGACTATTATAGTCAGTCCCAGTGCATTTATTGAAACCTCTCTTTGCACTTTATGTCGTTTCACCTTTAATGTAGTATTTGTTGCAAGTATTGCAGATACATTTGCAGCACATTACAGGAGGAAATATTTTAGCTTCTTACTTTTTGATATTGTAAACTTTGATATACAGTATCTAGTTGTCCCATTGATAAGACAATAACAAAATAGAGTAGAAATTCAAAAAGTCAAATTTTCTGATTCATCATTTGTAGTAGGGCCTGTGAGAACATCACTTAAATTAATAACATTTTCTTTCTGAACAGACTGACAGCTCTCTCCCTCGTGCTCATTTCAATATCAGAACTACCACTGGATTAGTGTCTAATGTTCACTGTAGACTTTTGTTTGTAGAAGTTGAATTGTTTGTAATTCACATATGCCTTTTTGTAACAATTTTATACTGTACATCATATTACACCATCAATGATTTTACTTAAAACTCAGCAATCTCACTTTTAAATATTAATAACATTGTGAGCCTAGATTACATTTTTCAGTGTGCAATGTTCATTGAAGCAATGACATTCTCTGCTCCTTCAAAATGCATCAGATTCAAAGTAAATTTAATGTTTATCACTGAAACAGCCTAAACAATGAAATGTAAAGTCCGAATGAGTTGTTATCCTGAAGCACGTGCAAGACTCATCACAGTACTGTGCGGCTTTGTCCATGGACATTTTGTGCTTGGAAATTCATGTGTACCAAAGTAATTTTGTCTCACAGTTGTCCCCTTTGAGATGCATATTGCATCATTCTATAGAGATTACAAATAAACATCTTTTTTTTCTTTGGATCTATTTGTCTGAATGATTCTTTTTTTCTCTCTAAATATTTCTGAGGCATTTTTATATAAATACACCTGCAAAGTAATTAATGTCCCTCTGTACATATGACACTAGTATACACTCAGTGACTTCAAGTACACCTGGCTGGACAATACAACTGCTCAAAGTCAACTTTTATGATAACTGCAATGTTTAGTTTTTGTTGACATGATCATGGTGTTAGTCCAGTGACATGTTTTAGAACAGAGGCTGTAGTATTTATATTTCTGCGTGTTTGAGCGAGATATTTTTTAGTTTGGGGTCTGCTGGTACTCAAAAGTACAGTTAGGTCAAATGTTGCATAGTTTAACACTTTTAATTTATGTACGTCACTGTATATCCAAAAATGAATCTCTTTTCTTCAAGCATCCTACAGATCCCCATCATTCCCCTGCTGTATCCCTGAGGTTCAGGTAGCATCATTACTGTGAAATACATTATGCTATAATTACCTTATACTGTAAATTCTGCAGATTAACAGAATTGTCTCTCATTCAGTTTTCTGCTCTTTCCTGTGTTTATGTAATGGAGGTATCACACGTGTATGTACAGATAATTAAAAAGATTGAATTTCAGTGCAATATCATCCCATCTGTCTTAAGATATCCGGCTCAGTGTCACTCCTGCAGGCATATCGCTGCAGTGCTTAAATTAAATACACGTGTGCACAGCCTCTGTGCTGTTTACTAAGTTGTTGCGTTCCTTGCCCACTGCCATGTATCATTTTAATGAGACTTGGACTGCAGTTCATAAGATCTTTTTTGAACTGCTTCCATTTACAACCTTCATCAATATATCTATTTTGAGGAGGAACCACTTGTACAAATGGCAGCACGTTTTGATCCCACCTCTCAAATAGCGCTCTATATTTATATTATTAATTTCCTTTGAAGGCCACCCATGCCACCCCGACTCCCACCTCCCCCCATTCCCCTGTGACAGCTTGTTGACACTTGTCCTAAATTTTTCAGGGTGTCTGTCCCACCATTAGTCTTACGCCCCCCACCCCCAGCAGGTGGGAACTGCATTGACATCTCACTCACAAAGGGAAGACTGACTTATTTGGGCATGAATGTGGCGTCCCCTTGTCTGTCCAAAGGCCATGAAAACACTGAACCCACAAAGACTTCAATTTATGCATTTAAAAAACAGTCAGACGCCAATGTCATCATCCTTGTGATATATAGAGTCTAAATAATATTTCATTACACTGCTTCCAGTATTGAAGGTATTTTAGTCCGAACAGTTTGCAGTTCAATTAAAATCACCCAAAAAAACTTGGCATTATACCTTCTGTAAAATTCTGTAAACATTTCCTGGTTCAGTGTGAATCATCGCTGTGATTAATTAAATTAAACAACACACTGTTTGCACAGCTGAGAAAAATCTGTCTATGGTTTCATAATTTTATTTCCATAAAAAGAAATACATTTCTTAGTTTATAATAAATTAAATAACAAAAATAAAATAATATCCAATTAATCTTTCAAGTTCTTTCGAATTGATTCTTGACATATTCGGGGAGGATGTGGAAATCAACCCAAAGAAATGTGCATCCACATTCAGTATCACAGTTTAAATGAAGACACTACACTGTATGTGCATGAACGATCAATAAAAATAAAAAAGCACTGCATACCATGATACATTATACAGTAAAATAAAAGGGTACAATAAATAAAATTAATATAAAACCTCAAAAATCGACCTCAGTACAGACATTTAATAAAAGACATGATTCAGAAATAAGATTTGAAGGATGAACCAGTCTCTGAGGCGTCTCTAAATAAAACCAATCAATCTCTCATGTTCACATCAGGCAAGACATGATACTAAATTAGTATTTATTTCCAGAGAGGCAGCTGGATCGACACGCCAGATTTGTTACACATATGCTTTATAAAAACACCATTTCATGGTAAAAAAGGGGGAAGCACTCTCACAGAAATCCAGTTGGTGCAGAGACTAATCCAGTGTTTTTTTAATGTTTTGAGGAAAAGCTATTCATGCATGCTTAACATGCTTATAGAATCCCACTGATGATCAATCCAGTCAGATGTAGGGTGAAATCGTTCATCACTGAAAATGTAAAGGCATTTCATCCTCTTCCGTAAAGGATGTGATTCTTTTAAGGAAAAATCAGCGACAGACCACAAACCATAAAAAATAACTATTCTGGTGCAATGCCATATACAGAACCTCAGACTCACAGTGAAAGTGAAACGTGAAAAAGTGAAAGTGAACTCTTCAAAATGTAGGCTGTGTATGCAAATGTGGTGTGATGAAGAAACTTGGAGAACGTGCATCTGAAAACAATCTGTGTGTGTGGATTAAAAGGAAAGTAACCAAACAATTGGAACAGGAAGGTTAGAGGGTCTTTAAAAGCATTTGTGGTATGAAGATATAAGGGCTTTAAATTATAGTTCATGATACTTGGAAAGTAGCTGGGAGCTTTCTGTCTATTTGGAGGCACTGTCCCCTCTGTGGGGCAGGCAGTGTGGAGGAGAGACTGGAAACAAGGGCAGTGAGCCAAGACATGGCTGAAATAACTCAGTCCATCAGCCCCCTCCTCCATCTATGGGTGGGTGGACATGTGTGTTCTATGCATATAGAACATTGCATGAGAGTCTTTTGTGCTCAACCCAAAGAAAAAAAATCCACTTTGCACAACTGGATTTTTGTTCTTTGAATCAGAACATGAATCCCCTTATAGGAAAGGAAGGTAAATGTATGCAGTGGCTACGTGCGTGCAGCGTTTGACTCACTCCAGAGCGGAGACGTGTGTGTGTGTGTGTGTGTGTGTGTGTGTGTGTGTCGACATCCTGGCTCCGTCAGAAGCCATGAGTCCCCTGTTATATAACTACATGTGGCTTTGCCTCTGGAGAGGGAAGGTGTTGTGGGGGAGGAAGGGAGGTGGGGCGATTCAGAGCCTCCACTGAATGGTACATAAAACAGGGAACAGTGAACACGTAGCTCTGTGAGTGACAAATGCTTTCAGAGGGTGGAGAGTGGCGGTTTGTGTTTGTGCATGTGAGAGGATGCTCAGCGTGCTGAACATGAGTGTGAAGGTCTCTCTGAGGTACAATGTGACAAACTAAACCGTGCGTGACATGTTTGGTGTGTGTCCCAGAACTGGTGTTTTTTCTATGCGATCACAGGGCGATGCTGCTGGTCATGTGTCCGGGAAAGCAGAACAGTGAGTTTGAGGGGTCGTCACAGTCGTCAGGCAGCCCGGTGTCTGCTGCTGCCAGTGGATTCCTACTAATGACCAAGTCCAGACTGTCTCCAGCCTCCATAATTAGGGGCACAGTCAGACAACAGTCCAAGTCCCTGGTTCTCACACGGTTCACCTGGAAGATCAGAGCCAATGAAAACTCATCGTTCAACGTGCTCTTATGTTCACATGAGACTAGTTTGACATTTTGAGACAGGAGAGAGTTGTTGAGCTTAGGGAAACCCCCCCACCAAAAATATGCTAGAACCACTTAAGCCAATTATCCTTTATCTCATCTGTTGAATCCAAAAGCTGAAGTGAGAAAAAGGAAAGATTCTGGTTGTGTCCTAGATTATTTTTTGTCCATTTCCCATTTGCTTGGAAATATCACAATAATCTCATAATAAGTCCTTTTGCTAAAATGGACATTTTTATCTAGCTGTTACCCCACCTTCCACTTTTTATCCTAAACAAAGCTAACCAGCTGGGGCCTTTTATTCAGCACATATTTAGCATTCATGTGATTGGCTAATTAGTGAGATTTAGAAGTGCACAGAGCCTATAGGCATTGTTGTGTTTGCAGTCTTGATGCTAAACCAAGATAACCATCTTATGCTTTTTATTTAGCATTTATAGACATTATAAGCTAATTATTGAGTGCTACAAGTGCACAGAACCAAACTAGCCATTGTGTCGTTTTCAATCTTTATGCTAAGCAAAAGACGTCCAGCTTAATACAGACTAAACACTTATACGAGTGGTATTGATCTTCTCATCTGAGTCAAGAAAGCAAACAAGACCATTTTCCCAATATTGATTTAAAGATCAAGTCTATGGGCAAAAATCATAGACTGTATATAAAGCTGAATGACACATGTCCACTTCCTCCCACAATCCAGAGATGAAACTAAAACATAAATGATGAAAATGCCGGAATCTTGCACATTACGAGCCAGAATGTGCAGAGTAGTGATCGGGTATGGAGCTGATGGCAGCAAGGTCTTGCCAATACACATGCTCGACCAATCATGAGTCAGTCTCAGATGTTTATATGGCGTCAAATAACTGAATAAAAGCAAACTTACCCAAAGAGGACCGAAGGGCCCAAAGAAAAAACTAATTTGTACTATATATTGTAGATGATCACACACTAGATTATTTTATATAAAATTTTCTGCCAATAGATGCCTTTCATCTAAATCTTACTCACTGAATCTTTAACGTGTGCGTTGATCCATGTCACAGTGACTAACATGGAGGAGGCAGGCTTTATGAGCTATATTGAGATGCTTTAGTTTCACTTGGGTGGGGGGTTCCATGTTGGCCATCTTTTATATACGATCTATGGTGAGAACAGTACCTGAAGAATGCGGTCGAAAGGCTTGAGACCCGCCTGATCAGCTGGGCCGTCAGAACGGATCATGTTGACAAAAACCCCTTTCTCCAGGAGCCCGTCAGATACACTGAAACCAAAGTCATGGCTCTCAAGGTCTTTCCGTAGGGTCACCTGCAAACACACAGGACCTTAGAGTTACACAGAGACTACATTGCACAGTCATAAGTATCAAGAGGCTTCTACGCAGATTTGAAGGTTCAGTGTGTAGAATTTAGTGACATCTAGTTGTGAAGTTGCATGTTGCTGCTGAATACCCCTCACCTCATCTTCCCCTTCCGAACATGACAGAGAACCTGTGGTAGCTTCAGTCCAAAGTGTTTAGTTTGTCCTGTTTGGACGGCTGTAAAACACATGGCGGCCTCTGTAGAGAGGACCTGCTCACGAGTATTTAAATATAAAAGGGTACATTCTAGGGTAAAGAAAAGAAACCACTAGTGAAAACATCAATAGGATTATTCATATTCAATTCCTGCCAATACATCCCTTTCAACTAAATCGAACACACTGAAACCTTTAGGGAATGGTCAAACATGGACATCTGTAGATATCATGTAGAAGTCAAAAACAATGGATCCTCCTTAGTCCCAGTAAGAATGCCGACTCCTCAATGCTTGCATTTTCAAAACTTCACATCTGTGCATCTCACAGGGTGAGAAGCAATGATGACAGCAAACAGTACTCACATGCACCTGCAGGTTATGCTGTAATAATGGGTGTTGTGTGTTTTTGTCACACACAGTGCAGGTCCTGACTGGCCAGGTATCCACTGGGTCCAGTTATAATGAACTGGATGCAGGAGTGAGTCAAGTGGAGGAGGCACGCAGGTTTAAACTTTATAATGGGCGGATTCCCTCAGGACGCTGTTGTTTGTACCTTGTTCATCAAGCTGTGAGAGCAGTTGACGGAACAGTCAATAATGATATAGATGTTTTGGTCATGCGGTGGATCACATCTTGCAGATTGCATTACAAGCAATATATATGTATATTGTAAATAGAGTATGAGGTTTGCATAAAATATGAGAATATGAATATGGGAATATGAGAAGAGGGCAACAGCCAATGTTGGAGGGTTTCGGGTGTAGACAGCGGAAATCTAAGGAAGACTCCATCTTCCATTGGTCATACACTGTTTATAGTCTGATTCTTTTATCACATGAATCCAACATCTCTCCATACAAAACTAGGATATTTAAGTGGGGACTTTAGGTCCAGAGGACATTTTGGTGAATCTGTACTTACAGAGATCTGCATATGAATGCATTTCAGTCAATGGGTTTTGCCACACATACAGTTTACCTATATAGACAATTGGTCTGCTCAAACGTAATTGTTCAAACTAAAAAAGGAAACCAGAGGACTTTCAGACCAAATCTTGTCCCTTGCCAACAGATTCTCACATGTGGAATGTGTTTGTTGAGATTAGGTTTTAAGACCTTCATGTTTAGAGTCACTCTGTACACAAACTACCTTGTGCAGTGCCAGAGTCGTACTGGACAAACCGTCGCAGAGGTCCCCTCTGCCCCTGGCTGCTGCATCTCTGGCTCCAGTTGATGTGTTCAAGCAGCTTTTAGTCTTTGACTCCGTGTGGTTGATTCCCTCTCTTTTAATGGGACTAAATTCAGACTGAAACATCAAGTCTTCGTTGGTCTTGGTCTCCTCTAGGTATAGACTAAGCGCACTACCTGTCATGGATGCCTGAAAGATCACAAAATGAAACCAATTATTATATCATCATGCAGTAAAAAGACACACAAAATGATATTTCGACAGGTATACACAAGCATAATCCCTTATACGTCACACAATGTCTGATGAGAGGCAGAGGCTTTGCACAAACCCTTGGTCAGTATGGCAGCGAGTGCCCAGCCTGTCTTGTCAGATTTAATAACAGATTACACACTCTGGTGATTATTATAATGCTTCATCTGGCATGATCATTTAGGTTGACACTGGTCATGAGGATGAAGCAGATGGAGGAGAAAAGGAAGCAGGAGAGGGAGGGGTGAGCGTACCTCCAGCTCCCTGAGAATCTCTGATTGGCCGCAGGTCTCGAGGTCCTGCAGAGCCTGGGACCAGAAACTGTCGTCCTGGTTTAGGGTGCCATGGCAACGAGGGGGGCTGATGAATCTATATGACAATGCAGGAACCAGAACATGAGAGCAGCCCTGCAGTCTGGAGGCCGGTACTGCATACAAAGGCAGCATGGGAAACGTCGTTTTTTGGGCCGCACGCTGGAGAGTCCCTTTGAAAATCTCTCAGGACCAACAGTGAGGGTTTATCGTAAATTCTCTCAGTTGGAGTCCACTAGATTAGATAAAGCTCTTAAAAGAGTTCAGGTTTACAAAAGTAACGTCATCCCCCCAAAAAATACAAGAAAGTGAGAACATGTGACAGAAAAGTTCAGGGGGAAAAGGAATTTAAATGTAATTTAAATCCATGGAGGTTTTGACGATTTTTGTTGTGGACAAGGGGTGACAGAAAAAGATGCGTCTATGTGAAAACACCAAAGAGCTCGTGGGCAGTTAGTAAAGCAGATGAGAGAGAGAATACCTGAGAAAACAGAAAAAAGGACAGTTTGGAAGAGCACAAAATATGAAAGCATACAATACAAAATGAAGAGAAAGTAACTCAGACAGTGCAGTTTGCTTATGTCAGTGAATTAAAAAGAAAGGTGAAAGAAAGAAGCTTTTGCTCGTGCACAGTGGTGGAAAAAGTACTCCGATCCTAAGAGTAAAAGCAACAATGCACCTTGTAAAAATAAGCTATTACAGGTAAAGTCCTGCCTTCAAAATCGAACTCAGGTGCAGAAGTATTATCAGCTAAATACACAAATATAGAATTATAACACACAATTATAGTCTTTTGCATCATTATGGAACACAATCATATTGAAAAGTGACTCCTTGAATTTAATAGGTGGTTGAATCTACTTCAGCTGCAATAATCTCAGACAAGTACTTCAGGGAGCTGTAGATGAGAGCTGCACAAATGTTCAGGAGGAATTTTTCTTGAAGTCATTCCTCAGTAGTTCTGCTGGGTTTATTTCTGGGCTTGGACATCAGAAGGTGCAATCACTTCATTTGAATGAATTCTGTTAAATATTTCATTGGTCCCAGAAGGGATTCAAAGTGTCAAGCTGCTCTTTGGCAAACTTCAAATCACATCTTTTTGAAAAGGAGCAGCAGCTTCCTCTAACACTGTCAACGCCATGCTTCATGCAACCACGCACCGTGATTTCCACAAGTTGGACTCAGACAATGACGTTAAACAGCTCCCATGATTCCTCCGTCTTTACTTCACTGAGCATCTGGGTTTTGTTTTCGGAGCCATCTTAGCTGGGTGCCCGCCTCAAGGGAGAGCAACAAATTGTCTCCATCTACAGACACTCTGCTACCTCTGCTGCACGAGATTATGTTTTCACCCCTCTCTACAGGTTTATGCAAAAACAACAACATTTCCAAGAAACTTGGTGTGAAAAAGGGAAATGGGCTAAGAAAGAAGCCATTGCATTTTGGTATGTATCTGCACAAAGAAGTAAATCCAAGAATGTTTTATCATATCTTGACAAACTTTTTTTTTTTTTTTTTAACAATTTCTAAGCGAATAATTCATGAATCAGGCAGATTCAGAGAGCTGCTGGGCCTCTGCAGAGGGACGTCCTGGCATTCTAATTGAACTATATGGAATATTAATATTTGAACCCTTTGACATTGCTTTTCAACCCTTTCCAGTTTTATGCAAATTGAGAATTCACAATCTACTTATGTACAGTTTTCCACCACTGTTTATATACATACGATGTGTGTGAATGATTTAAATTAAATTAAAAATGTTTTTTAACATAAAACAGGAAAGAAACTGCACTCACCCTGGTATCTTGTCCCACTCATCCTCACTGAATCTCCCGTCGTACAGCGCTGAGTGGTGGACTAAACCTGCAGAGCTTGAACTTGTGTGGCTCCTGAGCTTCGTGCGCCTCCAGTCATTTGGATTGAGCAATATATCAGATGCTTTGTGAAGATATGTACCTAGAAATATGTAAACAAGAAAAAGCTACCGATCTAAATTGATGAAGGGAAATTGGTCATTTTTAGGCAGAGACCATCCAAGCGGGCCTCACCTTGGCTGCTGTAGCCTGCGTCAAACCCCGAGCTGTCCCAAGAGCTCATGGCAGAGTCTATACTGGGAACAGTGGCAGAATAGACTTCAGAGTGTTTACTCATCTTATGGGAGTCCATCAGTTCATCCTCTGGATCACTGAGAAACCCAGCTTCTCTGTCCGGAGGCGGTCGACCATCAGACTCTGAGAACAAACACTGACTCAGGTCAGGATTACGGCTAAAATTCACTATGACATTTTTAAAACATGTAAAAAAAATACTTAAAAACATAATAAAAGCATGGATATTTTCTGTTTTTACAATCTTTTTTTCCCTGATTTACATTTGTGTCTGTGTTGTCTTCTGTCTTATTTAATCACTCTTCCCATTTCTCCTCCTCTTTATTACTAAACATGCTTTTTAAATCAACTTAATGATTTATGCCAGGAAATTTATAAAGAAGTGAATTAGATTGCTTCAAAATAGTTGAAGACTTTTTCATTGTAAAATGAACCTGGTAATTAAAATAATGTCTTTGCCCATGGAGCAAACAACATGAAAAAGAAAAGGGAAAATTAGTTTGTCAACATTATTATCATTCTATCTGCCTATATCTATAAAAAGCCAGAAAAAAATTGAAATGAAAAAACAGAAGAAAACATACTGTCTGCTTGTTTTTTGATCTTGAGGGTGACTGACTCCCCGGCCATCTGCAGGAGGTGGATGGCCTCGCTCAGTGGCTTTCCCTTCAAACTGACCCCATTGATGGCCAGGACTCGGTCCCCTATATGGATGGCCCCGGTCCTGCAGGGTTAGGAGGAGACAGAGATACCAGAGTATACCAGACGGTACCAACAGGCAGGCCAGGAGACCTGTCATGCTGCCAGTATGTTGACGGAGACGGACACAAAGAGGCTTCTTGTTATAGGCAAAGACGAGACAGCCATTGTTTACTGTCTCGCTTACTAAAAAAAAGTGGGTTCCAAAGTGGGCCACTACAGATTTGACCAGCCTCTGTTTAATGTAAGCATCAACATCTTGATCCTCATTGGTCACCCCCCCCTCACCTCTCCGCCAGGCCTTTCTTAGTGAGGCCAGAAATGACGATGGGGTCAAAGGGCTCCTCTGTGCCAGAAATCGTGATGCCCAGTGGTCCATTGTATCTCTTCAGCTCCACTGTGTAGATTATAGAGCCGGACATCTCCAACTCATCTACGGCACATGGAGAAACACTTAAAATCATCTATAAGATTCAAGGTTATATAAAATGTAATGAACCCTGAGGAGACACAAAACTATTTAAGTGAATAATTTAATGGAGCAATACTGTAGGTACTTCATTTTAGTTTTACTGAACTGTGTTTGATGACAAATATACTTATAGTGGCAGGACTCCTGGAAGGGGTCATACATCACAAGTAGATTGGGATTCACTAGTTTATTTTTTATAATTTTATTAATAAATTAATATAAAATCTTAAAAATAACAACTACAGCTGTAAAGTAAATGTAAAAAGTAAAATATTTCTGTCTAAAATGTGGACTATACATTATGATGATACATTATTATACTTGTGTGCAGTACTTGATTTAATTTACTTGGTCACTTTCCACCACTGCTCATTTTCTGGCCTGATGTGTGTTTTAGGGGATTAATGTACCAATGTTGTCCTCGTCCTTCTGGATCCGCAGTTTGACCATGTCCTCAGCCTGCCGAAGGACGTGCATGGCGTCCTCCATGGTGCAGTTCTCCAGACGCACGCTGTCGATGGCCAGCAGCCTGTCTCCGGGCTCCAGGGTGCCTGTTCTGCCGGACACAAGAGCGAGAGGATCACAACTGTTAACTGGGAGCAGAGAGCTGCAGCTCCTGACTCATGGTGAGAATCCTATTAGCCTGGTGTCTCTGTGGGATCCTTGGGGGTGACCGTAACTTCACCCTCAACCTAATCAACACTGAGCCTTACTGAAATTCTGCTGCTCTGCCCTACTGATCCTGTTATGATTGCTCAATCCAATTAGGCTAGTATTACACAATAGATTCACAAAACTATTTTATTGCTCATGAATATCCCCACATAAGCCTCGTTCAGCCTGAAAAAACCTGGCTCCCTACAGCGACCAGCACCCTGAAGGCCGCAGACTGTTTTCCTATCTACAAGACAATGCAATTGACTTCTTTGTTGACAGGACCTACCTGTGTGCTATACTTCCTTTTCTGATGTCGGAGATGATGAGGGGTTTGCCAGGTTTCTTGCTTGCTGGACAAACAGAGGAAAAATGAGTTATATGATGATAAAACCACTGTAACTGTGAACAAAAATCCTCCTTTTCTCTCTGCGGCTCTGCTCATTCTTGGCCTCCTGTTTTCTGAGCTAGTTAGTGCAGAAGGGTCACAATGAATGCTGGTACAGACCATTATTATTCTGAGGTAATGAGGTATGCGCGCTCATGCTTTTGCAACCCTGAGTTTTTATGGATCAGAGCACACTGATTCAAAGGATGTTTACAGTATGCTGGTCTGTGTGGGATCTTTGAGCAACACTGCCCCCTGCTGTACACTTTGTTGCCAACAAACTCACCACTGATGGTGATGCCCAGCTCCACTCCTCTCCTCTTGGGTAGTTTTACATGAAAGGTGCCACTGCTGGGAACCACCGACTCTACGGGAGATTCAGGGTAAAGATTTAAGCAGGAAGGCACAGATAAACAAGAGTCCACGACATTAATCAGGTTTAAATGGAGGATATCGGCTGGAGGGTACCTGCAACATCAAACTCAACCTCCACCGTGACCTTATTGGCCAGAGCCGAGTCTCTGAGCAGCTGATGAGCTTCCTCCAGAGTGCCATCTTCAGTTAGGATCCCGTTGATGGACAAGAGTCTGTCTCCAACCTGCAGCAGCCCACACCTTCACACAGACGCACAAAACAACAGGAAAGTTTATATTGTTGGAGAACTTATTAATGGACGACAGATTTTCAGTGAGCCTATGTACACTCATGGTTTTGATTTGACACTGTGTAGTTAAATTCAACACCTTGTTATGGGATTGTTTAAAAAAACTTCTATAAAACAGAACACAGCCTCTGGGTTTGAGATAAACACTTTTCAAACTGACCTTATTTGAACCTGCAACATAACCTCAGACAGACAGGAAAAACAGAATCACACACATCACACGTTTGATCAGACCCCTATTTGTGAGGGCAAACGCAGAAGCACTGTCAACTGATATTAATTCACTGACGACCGCTACTCATTAACCTTGCATGGAGGCTGAAGCGCCAGCATCACAGACGGATGCTGTACTTGACTCACTCCTGTCCAACCCGCTGCTGGACTCATGTTATCAGACCTCTGGGAGAAGCCCCAGCACTGGCATTAATCTTACCAGACAAGGACAGATACGACACACTGGCCTGATCAGAGCTGTGTGGTAATTGGACCTAAACACGTAGAGTCGATCAATATAATAAATACCAATACAAACACTGGCTGCATCAATGGACCATGGATCCACTGCTGCTGCCTGAGTGCTCTCTGAGTACCCTTGTAGTTTAAGTATTTAAAGCTTCCTGATGAAGGTAAAGTCAGCAGCCTCAGACCCTCCGAGGCCCCACAAGCCTCAGGTCTATCCTCCTCTCTCTATCTAGATAATTTAATTTGTCAGGTTTGCAACACTGAAGTAGATTATGAACTATGTTGCTTCCCTGAGGCTCTGGTCATTAAGAGGGAACATGTGTCAAAATGACTGAGTTCATTATAAAAGCTCATTGTCAAGCTGTGTTTTTACTAAACTGCTTTAAATATTTGTGTGAGTGTCAAATTAATCACACGCACAAAACCTCAGTTAACATTATAACCAATACTGGCAATTATTTGAACTATCATTACACTAACACGATCATTATTTTCTTACATTTTTGTGTAAAATGTCAACAGCAACAAATATCCATGAGAATTTCCAACAGCACAGGTTCACATATTCAGATTTCTTATTTTATACGACCTACTGTCAACAACTCTTTTTATCATCACAGAAAACTTTATCGAATAATCACACTGGAGTATTGTAGCTTAAAAACTAGAACAGTGTTTAATTGATTGATGAAGGTCAATAGGGGTCCAACAACAGTATCTCTAAGGTCATAGAGTAAAATCAAAATCAAGTAAAAGTCAGAGAATCACCAAACTCACTACAGGGTTCATTCTCTGGGGACCATGAATGTCTGTGTACACTTGTATGACAATAGAGTCGGGGTGGAACAAATTGTTGATTCAGAGTGAGCACAGCTAAATCTAAATAAAGCAAGTATTATATGGAAAAGAATACATGTTACTAACATTTGATTTGTGACCCGTTATGTGTGTCCAATCCCAACCATAGACTGTATGGTCCCAACATTAGATAAATGCTCCGGGCTATAATCAGACTTATTTTTTTAAAACGCATGAGGTTTGATTGCAGAGCTGAATGATCAGCAGCCCTCTGGTTCAAGGTGACTCCCTGTGTTTACTGGTTAGGTGTTTAAGCCTGTTACCTCTCAGCCGGGCTGTCAGGCTCAATAAAGCGGATGACTGGGGGAGCAGACAGGGTTTCTGTGGCAAAGACACCCCCCTGCAGCTGGATCCCGAAACCTGTGAGCGGATCCCCCCTCAGGAAGACCTCGCTCGTTTCCACATGAAAAATCTGTCCCCCTGGGCCAACAGAACTGGACGCCAGAGACACTGAGGGAGAGAGAGGAGGAGGGACGCATCAGAGAGAGATAGTGGTGGAGACGTGGCAGATAAATGGAGCACGAGAGGGATTGTCAGGGACAGAAAAAACTCAGAAGGGTTAGGGGAAAAGACAGTCACCCACAGAGACAGCATGGGAAGGGAATGAGTCACGTATCAGAGTCTACGTCAGTCATGTTTACGTCAGTGATCAGTCACATCTGTTCACACAGTGTGGCGGAGAAGCAGGAGACAGAAAGGTGTTTCAACAGCTCTGCAGCAAAACTTAAAGGGTTAGCACAAAGAAAATGTTTTCTCACTGAACGTCTGATATAGATTCTAAACCTATAGGCTACATTTTAATGTCTGTCACTGGCATGGAGGCACAACAAAAAGGTCTAAAATGTCTCCAACACAGCAGAATGGTTAGTTTTGATGTAAAATGCATGTTATATTAAGTCAATGGTTAAAAACTTGCAGAACCAATGATATGCCCCTTTAAAATTGCAATAAACAAAAGAAAGAAATTAGCAAGCTAAATCTCAGTTTAACTGCCGTCATTAAATTTAAACCTAAAATAAAGGCTAAAATAAACTGTTGGTGCTGTCTGTTTTAAAAGTTTATCACTTTAATGTCCTGTGAATTAATGTGTCCACTGATATACAATATATGTACGGGAAAGTATTTAATAGTAAATAAAGTCTATATGTTTGCACACAAGTTCTTTAACAAACAAAAACTGAGCTTGGATTATCTGTGGAAAATCATGTTCAGTGCAAACAGAAGTCTAAGTCTAATTCGCTTCTATTGAAGGTTTGTAAATTTAAATTAACACAGTCTAATTCAATAGTCTTGCAATAAATCCTGTCTTCACGGAGGAAATTGTTTAATAGAGGAGCTGATTCAACTTCTTGATCATTTTGCTCTTTGTGGTTCTGGGGTGTTTCTGTTATTCACTCTATTCTCATTGATATAAACTGGGCGGCCAAAATCACAGTAACAATAGAAACTGTAGTAAAAACCTTTTAAACTGGAACCTGAGTAAATTTGTCAAACCTGAGGAAACAAAAAAAACAAACTATTTCCTCAAAACTACCAAATAACAAGAAAATATGTCTCTTTGTCATTTGCTTGAACTGACCCTATAATGTGGAATTTAAAAAAAAGGTGGTGTTGTCATACGTGAGCTCTTGTGGTCCTTCTTCCTGTTCCTCCTCTTGCCGGTCGAGCTGCGGGGGCTGTTGGGAACCATCGGAGGGATGGAGCAGGGCAGTGTGTTGCTGCCCTGGCTGCTGAAGCCGGAGGTGGCTGTGGAGGAAGGGGAGAAGCCCCCACTCACCAGAGCTGCGAGGAGACATTGGTACAGTGAGCGTAAACCACATGACAGCTTAATCACAGTAGCAGCTACAGCACAGGAACATGCAACAAAAGAGATGTGGTAACAGTGTTGGAGGAATAAGATGAAGAGAAAAGACTCCTGCTATGGTGTCTCGCCAGTAGCACTGCTGTCACAAGTGATAACTTACATTTGCAGTGGTCTTGCTGGTTGTGTGGGTGGCTGGGGCTGCTCCATGTCTTGCTGTGGCTGGCGTGTGGGGGATGGCAGTAGTTGCTGCTTTGGTCCCAGTGATGATGGTTGCTCTTCTGCACTTTTACTGCAGCAGCAAAAGAAATCCATTAAGTAAGACCGGATCCCCTCTAGATCTAGCCGCACACGTTTCTAAATACTACCCATGAAATCACGCTTCCATTCGCCACGTCTAAATTAGCACCTCACCACACAGAGCCTGGAGGCTGATTGGGAGCAGAGTAATTGATATTTAATGTTGTCGTCACGGTGCACTAGATGTAATCCTGTTGTTTAAATGTATTTTGATGAGCATCTGAGAATCAGTTAGACACTGGTGGCTGAATGGGGAGTAGCAAAAAAAGAACAAATCTTACTTTTACTAGCAAGCTTCCACAAAGCTGAGTGCAGATTGGAGATCATTTTTATCATTTCATTTTCCAAAGAGTCCAAAGGTGCAAAAACACTGTGAGAGAGTTGACTGCTGGGCATGATGACAGAGAGAGAGAGAGAGAGAGAGAGAGACTCTGCTTGGATGCATGTGTCTTCACCTTGATTGGGCACAGCTGAATGCTTGATCGTTGATGATGGGGCCAGTGTCTGCAAACAATTTGTTCTGATTGTGCTGAATTTTTATCTTTTCCTTGATTCATATGCATGTGTTTGTTTTTCTTCTGAGCATTTCTGCTGATGTTGCTTTGAACCAAAGGAAGATCAGAGATTGTTGTTAAAGGGATCTTTTAACAACAAAAATTAAAATTCACACACTATCTACTCACCACTGTGAAGCTGGAGGAGGGGGTGAAGTGTTTGAGTCCACAAAACACTTGAGGAGTCTTCAAATGTAAAAAAAAAAAAAAGACATGCCTCCATACTGCTCCTGTGGTGTCATCCACGTGTTTGCAAGCCCTGACATTCACATTCGACTTGAAACGATGGAGGCATTTTATGATTTGTTAATTTTTTCTATGTTTGAAGAAGTGGGCGCCATTTCCTTTAATTGCATTGGATTTGGCTGCAATGCTGTTGTGTTTTGTGGACTCAAACACTTCACCCCCCCCCCCCTCCATCGTCACAGTGGTGAGTAGATAATGAGTGAATTTTCATTTTTCTGTGAACTATCCCTTTAATTCTAAACTGCATCTTATCCCACACGTCAAATCCTCATTCACTCAAACAGCATCTATGAAGTATATCTAAAGGGAAGCTGACCTACTGCGAGACACACACACCTCAATAATTAACTTTCCTTTGCAGATTCACGCAGCTAAATTTGTCACTGAGTGTAACATGTGACAGTAATCCTTGGTGCTTCATTTGCAGGGGTCTAATCGCTGACAACTCGCACATACAGACTGGGGGGGGGATTTGCTGGGGACTACAGTAGTGCCTGGGATGTTTGCCACATTCAGGGGACCTGGTTTAATCTGACTGTATATAATCCGAATACATGCAGGAGAACCTCAGGCCCTTCTCCAGAGAACTGGTTTCTATTGGACTCAGTCAAACCTGTAAAGCTGTGGCTCTGCCGGCTTATGCTAAGCCCACCTAGGGGAAGCTCTCCAAGAAATGGTGTTTTCAGTCTGTGCTGGTGGTAGGAAACATTAACTCTTAATCTCTTAGTGGCCATATCAGTCTTATTAAATCCCCAGAGGAGATTAGACAAATTGCATCTTATAATCACGTCTTGTCCCGAAGGGGAAACTGTGAAAATATCGTCCTATCGTGACGATTGAATTAAAATTTCTAAAGACAAGATTTATGACTGAAATGTTATAAAGGAATGACGCATGTGCTGCTTTGAATGGAGACAGTTCAATAGTCAACATGAGCCCATACAGAGATGGCCTGATATATATTTATATATCTTCATTTACTCAAACAAACACATTTCTGATCCACTTCATTTAAAGTGGACTGTAATAAAATGACAATGGCCAATGAGGCATGGAAGAGACACAACACTCATTTTAATCAATCAATTGAGATGTTATATTACTTAAACATGTCAAAATATCATAAGAATATGTATAGATTTAAAAATCAATCCATTGGAAAGGCCAGTCCGGAGGATTTAAATGTCAGTGGATGAGAAAATAGAAAAATATATATTGAAATTTGTTGACATGATGATTTATCGTCTTTTTTTTTTTTACAAAGCAGTGTTTTCTCTTATTCGGATTTGTTGTCCATTGGAATCGACAAATAGAATAACACAAACTATTTTAAGTAGTTTTTGGATTGCTACTGATTTCTGTGTACATCTTACAGAATTACGTTATTATTATTATTATTTTGTGTTAGCACAATTATTCTGATCTGAATGAGTACATTTTCACTGTGGTCTAAGTACTCCCTCCAACACTGGTTCTTTAGAGGATTTCACTCTCTATTAATCTCAGAAACTGATTAGGCACATGTGGAAAAAAAGTGTCAAAGGCAGATGGAAGAGCAGCCTGCAAGCTGGACCAGGCAAATACATGAAGAAAGGGATCTAGAAAAATATTAGAGAGGATCCTGTCATCCCGTTAAACTGCAGCTTATTTCTCTTTGTCATGTAGAATGATTCCTCCCATGCTCACATGCTAAGTAGCTCGTGCAGCTGCTGACCCACAAATAGGTCTGCAGAACATGTCACGAACATGATATCCGACAGAGAATGCATGCGTGTGTGTGTATCTGCATGTGTGTGAATCTTGTTGGTATGCATAAGAGGTCAAGTGCGACGGTAAGGGGATTGTGGCCAGCAGCATGCACACACATACGCACACACAGTGGCTGATTCACATGGAAGAGGGCATGTGGGAGGCAGCCATGGCTCTTTATGGCTGTAGGTAATGCAGCTAAGAGCAGAACAGTCACAATAAGGCGAGGGGAACATGCTGGAGCTGAAGTCTGCTACTGTAGATTTTCTACACAGAACAAATTACATCAAAAGATTTAAATGTGTTAAAACCATTACACTGTCCTGCAAATTTGTATTTTTATAAAACAGACACTGCATTTTAACCTGTTTTGTAAGTAGTTGTTTTTAACAGTCCCTTCTTATGTTCCTGCTGTTTGGTTAAGATGTGTGCTATATCTTTGTGTTTAAGTGTGAATTGTTGAGCCCTGTCACTTTGGGACAGACAATAAAGTTTATCCATCTATCCATGTATAGTGTTCCTTATAATGGTCAGCCCACCTACACACATATTTTAATACTAACATCCTTTTATATGTAAAATTATCATTATAACAAAATAAAATTACTCCATTAAAAGTAAAAGGGTCCAAATCCAAAATACTGCTCAGAAAAAAATTAAAATACAGAAATACTATGAAATACGATTATACATAATGTGTAAGTAGAACTATACTGTTGTGGCTGCACAAGAAGAAGCTAATTTTAACAACTTCATATAAAGATTGATTATCTACACCAGAGTTTCTTCCAGTTTGAGTCCCTCCAACGGATCACAAGATAAATCTAAGGGTCATCAAATAATTAATGGGAAAGAAAAATTAGATTACATTTTTTTTGCCTCATCTGGCTTTAAACTGTCCCTTAAATTTAACCGACTGAGAAGTTTAAAGAGGAAAAGTATCTTTGGTAGTTATGTTAAATAACCGACTGTAAAGTAATGAATCTAAATGTAGCGGGGGGGTTAAGTTTTGTCAGACAGAAACTGGTCATGTAAAGTTGTCATCTTGAGCTCTGGAAGTGATGTTTCCACAAAATGTCCCTGGGACTCTCTGTGAGAGTTTCTGCCACATGACGTAATGTCTCACACAGTTTGCTGTGTTTCTGTGTCAGCTGCAGGACATACAGTACCTGTGTCCTGTGGCCTGACAGGAAGTCTGCTCTGACTCGCTGGAAGAATCTCTAGTTTGACGACATCTGAGGTGCTGGCGAGTAGCTGCGTGGCCTCCATCAGGGAGCAGTGCTCAGTGCTGGTCCCATCTATGGACAGGAGGATGTCACCTGCATGCAGCGCTCCGCACCTGACAGTGAGACATGAGTCAGACTGAGCCAGGAACGTTCCCATTGGAACAGTATAACACAAGAGCCTGGTTTCACCTCTCCACCACACTCGCTGCCTTTATCTTGTCGATGATAATAACTTGTTTGCTCCTGTATATTGTTGTGGTGAGGCTGATCCCCAGGCTGGCAGAGGGACCCTTCACTATCTCCACCAGCAGAGGGCCTGAGGCCTGCTGCACCGCCTCTGAAAAGGATAACACACACAGAGGTGATGGAGGCAAGATTACTGGATGTGTCTATAGTCAGGAACATCACACAATCATTACACCACTATGGTCAGGTTCACATTTCCATTGCATTACAAATAATTGTCAGTGATATATTGACATCCGAGTACATTTATCAACATTTTCTCACATTCAGAATATTTCACCCAATCCATGATGGGAACTGTAGGATCAACCGAGGGTCTAAAACTGAATGGCTGACACCACCTCTGATATTTAAATGTTGATAATTATTCTGAATGAATCGTCCCAACTTTAAAACTTCCCAACCCAACTTCTTTACAAGTGCAACACTAAATCTCTGGACTGGTCCTTTAATGCACAGCTATTGATACACATTATGTTTTATTTTACTGAGGCAAACTAAAAAATATCCATGTAAACGAATGTACCGGGAAGTCGTCTGCCTGAAAAACAAAAGACAAGCACTGCAATGACAGAAAAAAGAAATATATTTTCTAGAACAAACAGAGATTAAACCTGCTATAATTCAGGAGAGGAGAGAGACATTATAATAAAACACTGGATATCACCCATCTACCCTTTCTCTGCTGAAGTGTGCTCTCGGGGCCCGAGTGACTCCCCTGGTGGCGTCTCTAGCACCGACACTCCCCCCGCATCCACACAGCCAAACGGCCACATTATTTACCCTCAGAGCAACGCTGCCCTACCATGCCTCCACATATTCCCTGTGTTTGTGTGCTCACCCATGACAGAGACGTCATACTCAATCAGGAACAGAGCTTCCTGGCCGCTCTGCATCAGCATAGTCAAAGCGTCAGCGTGCTTTTCTCTGTTTAAAGGCATCCCGTCTATGCTCAATACTCGGTCCCCGGCCTTCAGAGTGGCCTCTCTGGAGAAACACACGGGAGGAGAAACACAGAACATGTTTGACCAGCACGAGATGCTCACACAGGCATTGAAGCACCGGTCACAGTAAATCATTCAAGAGTTCCACATGAGAGTTCCCTCCCAGGTGAGATGAAGGATAAACAAGATAAACGGCCATAAAAGTCTTTGATGGTGAATTATGTCTGCTCCACTGTTTTGATTCTCGCACTTTTCATGGGGAAGTGCAACGAAGCGTTAGCCTCAGGAGGAGCACTGCCCTTTCTGCTTGGGAGATAACATACGCTATATGTGTAGCAGCCACAATTTCATGCAGGGGCCTGAGAACACACTAATTCACAGGCCACGCTAATGTGCACATATTGTTGTTTGAATCTGAAGTAATTCTTAAAAATAAGGCAATTAGTAAAACGCATATATATATATATATATATATATATACACATCCAAATACACACAGTATGGAAACACATGCATGCACAGACACTGTCATTTGAATAGGCTCATTCATGCATGATCAAGAGATAAAATGGATACAAACCATATAAATAGCCTTAATTGACACACTTGTGCACGCACATACACACGCACAATGCTAGTGAGCTAGTTCAAGCAGTCAGCTCACTCTCTACAATCCTCTATTATACACACCCTCCCACTCTGCTGGTCTATTTAAACTGCAAAGATTTCCCATCTCTCCCTTTGCCTGTCAATGCCTCTGCTGCCCTGCGTCGATTCAGCCCCTCCGCCACCCCAGCATCCACCTGTACGTTCCGACATGGATGAAGATATTTGCTCATCACTTAAGTCGGAGCCTAGATGCCCAACTCTATGTGTGACTATGTTCTGCTGCTGCTGCTGCAATAGACATTTCAAACCTGAGTTGCGCAGATATATGTATGTAACGTATATATGTCCTTACCTGTCAGCAGGACCCCCTGGTCTGACGTAGGTAACCACCAGTGGACGAGACCTGCGCCAGTCTTCATGGAAGCCTCCTGAAAATCCAAAACTCATAAATGACTAAATCACTGCAAAAAGTAAAAGCTGACTATTCCGACTGAATTGTTCATAAAAACAACTTCAGCATGCACGTACCTCTCATGACAAACCCAAAGCTGTTTCCCTCCTTGTGTAAACACACCTCTATGGTTTTGGTAATGACTCCTGCGGGGGTCTGAACTGAGAGTAAAGAGGAAATGAACAATTATTACTATAAAGTTTAAATAAACGCTTTAAGGTTGTTGTTGTTGTTGTTGTCTGTGTTGTGTGTTGGATCAAGAGCATAAACACAACCTTGAGAAAATGTGTGTAATTGAAAGAAATGAATTCTGTAATTGATCCATGTTATTGATGCAGTGAACAGTGGACACTTTGCAGCCCCTGGGGACCAGCTCTGCGTCTGAGGCCAATGTCTTGATCAGGGAAACCCGATAAGCATCGACTCGGTGGTTAGCGTCTTAGAAGATGTGAAGATGAGGAAGTTAAAATGAGGCTAGATAAAACAATACAGGAACAAAGATATCAAAGTAATCTACTGCTTACAACTGTGGTTCAAAACATGCAAATGCAAAAACTATTCTACGTGACCTAAATGTCTATAATTCTACATGTGTGTTCAACTGTAATTCTCATCTCTGTAAAACACTTGAGCTGCTTTACATATGTTGTTTATAAATGTGCTCTATGAATAAATTGACGTGACTTAGATGCACGTGTTTTGCTGAGGGAGGATATTACATCAGCTGAGCAACACATGGAAACAGAAAAAATGCAGCAAACATGTTGACTTCAGTGCTGAGCCTCTGGAGATGCAGTGGCCTCGACATGACTTGTTCATCTATATGTCCAGGTCTGAATTTATTTATTTTTTCCTGTTTGCAGCCTCAGCTAATAAAACTAGACATTTATCGTCATTGGACAAACCCATTGAGATGTATCGTCTGGTTTTTAAGGGGTCATTAATATGGAACACACAAGAAAGAAACAAAGACAACAAGAGAACAAAATAAGGACAGAATGAACAAAAGACAAAAGTTACAACGTCGACACAATCAAAAGAGAGAGAAGAAGAAATACATCATGGAACAGTGACATCATGACAGAAAACATGAGTATTTCATGATGAGAAAATGAATGGGCTGAATGGTGACAAAAACTGATATTTAAAGGTAACTAACTCCAATCTGAAGGCGGCTGAAAAAAATACTCTTATTTCCTACTTCTGTGGAATTAGATGTTATTACACCTAAACCCTGAAATATATCTTTCAAATAATACTTTTCAGTTCCTGGATGGCAATTGACCCTTCCCAAGTTCTAGTAAAATATTTAAGATGTTGTATTCACATAAGAAGATATTTTTTTAAAATAAACACCAGGATACTATGTGAAGTCTGGTTTTCACAGACAGATTAGAAAGTCTGGAAAGCATTTTATTAATGCTAGAGAGATAAGAACAGTGTAAAGCAAGTCCAGCAGCTCTTTTTGCATCTTTTCTGCATCCCTACTTTTTGGCTGCAGTTTAAAAAACTAAATAATATTCAATGTGGGTTACAACCAGTGATGATATAACTATGTTCATGATATCTGGAGGGATGTAGAGAGAGAGCACTTTCCTGCTGATGCTTCTGTGTCTCCCAGTTTTTATTTTATTATCAGAGTGCAGAGACCTGGAGAGACGCTGGTTAGAAGTGATACTCGACAGCCTGGTGTCTTTAACTTTGCTCCGAGGAGGAAACCTTACAATCAGTTTCTCTTTGTAAATATCAAAATATCTTCTTCATATGGACATCTCTCTTTAGCGAGACAGAAACACACAATTACACCAAAACCTAATTCATCTGAAGGTTAAATGTCTGCAGGTTATAAACCAAAGTTCTCTATGGTCTAGTTGGAACCTAAATCTTATCTTTGTGCATTAAAAAAATCCAATATAATGTTTCAGGCTCTGACTTCACCCACCGAAGGGAGGCAGCTCGTACTCCACCTCCAGCACGACTCGCTCCCCGATGTTCTTCAGCAGGCTGATAATCTCATCATGGCGAAGCTTTGACAGGTTGATGCCGTTCACTGACTTGATGTAGTCTCCTACATTCAGCTGGTCGCTCCTGTGGAAAGGGACGGACACACTCACACATTCGCTCTCTTGGTTTCTATCCATGCGGGCTTGTTGGTGATGCTGCACAATACATTAAATACAACATGAAATATCAGCTCTTTCTGCATTAGTACCTGATATTATAGTCAGGTTTAACATTTTAAAACATCTGTAATCTGACAGATGTGGCTTGTAATGATGAAGATAATTATCAAGGACTTTTTGTTTTTGCATCAATCAATTGAACATTTATATCAAACAGTTGAACTTAGCAGAAACTTGCTCTGCTGTTTGAAAGGAATAAGAGCAGCGATTAAGATTCTACTGAGATTCAGATAATCTGCTAATCTCCATACTAGTGAACACCTACATGAAGATGGTGACGTTCAGTAGAGCACAAACCTCCACTAAGGCCCAACAGTCCCCTGGGTTTTAATCAAAATCAAGAATTATTCCATGAATCATTCAAAAGGAAATTGATGGAAAATGTTTTTTTTAAATAGGCCTTCTTGCGGCGTTACTGAAAGTGAAAAACAAACTTCCTGGATCTGCCCCCTGGTCTGGATCTGAGTTCTTCCCTCACAAATACCACATCCTTCCACCAAGAGTCATGATCATCTGTCAAATGGCAAACATACCAACCAGCCCAGAAACAACCGGGCAGGGGTGAAGGCAACCTTGTGGACGGAGGTTGGGCTGGTGGGGGAAGATGTGGCAGAAAACTTTACTGACTCCAGTGTCACCATCTGAGTAACAGTCCCAGGTAGTGCAGTTGAATGATTTGGGAATGAACCAGTCGTGAAACATGTCGAGAACATCTAGTGCCAATCATTTTCTACAGGCTCGACTTCAGCATTCTTTCACCGCACTAACGTTAGCTTCATTTTCAGCTCATTCTTTTGGTCTTTTTTTAGCTAAACTCTTTATAAGCCACCTGTTTGTCACAGTCAGACCCAACTACAGCAGCTCAACAGCACATTTTGGCAACAAATGTCCTCTTTACTTGATCTAATCATGATGAGATGAGATGCAGCCGTTAAATCTGATTACCGGCTGGTTTTATTGCACAATCTCACGGTGCAGTGGGAGAGGCAGAAATAAAAACTGATTCAGAAATAACGATGCATTGAATATCAACAGAGGCAATCAAGATTTGTTGCATTAATCCGTTGTGGTTATGTAATTAGAAATCATTTTGTGGTATGTGGACTGACACACAGAGGCATCTGTGTAGAATGTGTGTGTGTGTGTGTGTGACAGCTGAAGCCTCTCGTCCTCAGAGATGAGTGTACATGGTGTCTCACTTGTGACATTCTGAGTCAACACACTGCTCATTGGAGAGCTAATTAATTAAATGGATGTTCTGCCTTGCTCGGCCCTCTCACCTTTGGGCTACTACTGCCAATCAGCACTGACAACAGACAGACAGACGTCTCAACCAGCAGAGCCAAGCGGCCTGTCCTCTCGCTCCGGTCTCATCACACAACGTCCCTGCCCATCTCCCTCTCTCCTGTCCCTCCGCCCAGTAAATTAGCGAGCACTTCCACACAAGCAGGAAGTCAGCTGTGAGAAGACAAGCTGCTGGAAAGAATTAGCACAGTGTCTGTCTTTAAACCTCCGTGGTCTTGACAAGCGATGGCATATTTGGCCAGGAAATCTTCACAGGGGCTGTGTCATTCTCTGGCTAGCAGTGTGTTTTCCTTTACCATACGTCATTATATGATGCAATTAAAAGGCGACACAAATGAAACCTTGAAAGTTGTTACCTTGAATAAAATTGGGAATTTCTCTGGTTTGAACTTGTCGGAAACATTTTTGATACGTAAATACACGAGTCAAATATATCGGTTCTTTTTAGACATTTAACCGAAGAATTGTTAAGTATTATATTTTTGAGCAAAGTCTCCAAAGAAAAATCAATGTTTCTTGGAGACTTTACTTTAAAGTAGGTTTTACTCTGCAGGTTGGAGTCACCGCCCACAGTTCTGCAGTTCGGGGGAACTGGTGTGACTTTGCAACTCGTGCATGTTGGTGACAGCAGAACGAAATGTCCGGACAGCTCGGTGTGGTTGCCAGGTTTTAATCGCATCACAGGGCAGAGATCTCACCTGGCAGCTAGCCCACCTGGCCGTAGGTTTGACACTCTGGGCTTGCCGTCCTTATCAGACCCTCCGGAGATGGTGAGGCCGAGGCTGCTGCCTTCCCTTTTCATCAGGTCCACCGTGGTCACTCCTCGGTACTCCTCTGCTGACAGACACAGGCACAGATCTACAGTCAGTATTAGCATCTGCTTGACAGAATCGCCCCATCTGAGAGGCAAGGAAAGACTCTTTATCATCTTTCCCTCCTGAATCTCTCACTGAAACACTCACTGACACACAACCGCGTACTTTATTCTCTCACTCTGCTGTCTTTTGCTTGTCCCTTCAAATCTCTCAGTGTGAGTGATTCTGTGTGACGGCTTCAGCAGCAGCAGAAGGAGGGAGATGAGTCCTACTGTGGTGTTTCATTAAATACTGAAATCAGTGCATGATTACAAACAGTACACTAGTTGAGGATTGCAGCAGAGTAATTTGGTCATAAATTGAAAGCCAATTGTTTTCGTAAGTGAATAAAAATGACTCATGTTTTCATCATTTAACTCCGGTGGATATGTGGTTATATGTCGTCATCAGAGGACTCATTCTGTCTTGTCGTCCACATTGTGCTGAGCTCTTAGATCACTCTTTGTGAAGTCTACCAAGTGTGGTTTAGTACCAATGACAGGTGTGCCACACCAGCGCTTTTTTCACCTTACGTAAGCATTCAAAACAACACAACATGAAACAAAATGCAGCGGACACACAACTCTGTGTGCACAAAGACAAAAATCCCAGTCAGACTCTTTGTCTTTTTGAGGACACAGGTGAAGTAGGTGCAGCAGCATGAATCAGACAACAGACAGAAAACAACATGATGTGAAGTCAGGTTTGACTGGATCGTACCTGAAAGGCTGCGCCTCCTGGACAAATGTGATTGGTCAGGTCCCCCGGACTCCTTGCTACCCTTTGAGTATGGTCCTTCATCTGAGGAGACAGCAGTGAGGTATGGAGGTGCTGTTGGGAAACTGTATTTACACTGTATGGAGAAACTCTGCAGCAGAATGAACACGACCGTGCATTGCACATCGTGACAAGTTAATGCCTTGAACTGCACCCTGGGTAACGTGGGGGCTCTGGGAGCGAAACATCCCTAAGCCAGCAACCACATTCATCCGTCAGGCAGATGAAACTATATCAGCCTGAACTCAGGAACCTGCAGCTCCACTTTGTTTCCACCACAATCCTCCTATAAAAGGGTTTAAAATAGCTCCTCTACATCTGCAGCAAAGTACCTTGAAAACCATTAATTTAACACAAGAATATAATTTCAGGGAGCTTCATGTATGCAGCTACTAAAGCATGGAAATCCTCCTGGAGTAACAGCATGCGGCTAATGGACTGTTAGTGCACAGAGAGAAAATTATCATTTTCATGTCATTTACAGCAGCTGCTACAGAAAGCTGGGAATGTTCAATCTGCTCTTCGGGGGGAAACGTGTGTGTGTGTTTTTTTTTTCATTTCTGACGCAGCACTGGGCTGGACACAGATTAACGGAGCTGCTGCACGGCCATCTGAACCTGAATGCTGCCACAGAGGCATGTCAGCAGCCACAGTGATGAGGAAAATGACTTGGCACTTCTCTAATCCTGTCCACTGTGGATTACCTTTTCAGCTATCCACTACCGACTGAACGGTTTATTGCAAACTTAAGGAAGAACTGTGCAAGTCCTTCGAGAGCGGAGGGTGCATGTTAGTGCTGAACACTTCAGGCTTCAAGCATCACTAACTCTGCCAAGGAGGTTATGCTATCATCTGCGTTTGTTTGTTTGATAGTTAACATGACCCAACATGCAATTTGGTGCAGATCCAAATAAAAATGTGGATCTTGTGAATTGAAATGTTGTTTTGTAAGACGACTGTTGGACGCTGGCGGAGGTATAAGACAAGAGTGCCACTCTGTCGTGTTTACCAAGCCGTGTATTTGTCTGTTAGCAGGATTACTTAAAGACTGCTACACGGATGTCCATGAAATTTTGTGAAGAGGTGGGATATGACCCAAGGAAGAACCTTTTTAAGTTATATGGATAAACTGGCAATTCCAGGAATTTGTTTTTTCACTTTCTCAACATGGTGAGATAAGACGTTAGCCATAATGGAGGTATGCGTTCTCTGAGTTCCCTTCTTCCTTTTGGTGTCCAATTACTGTGTCAATAGTGCAGACACTAAATTCTTAGTTTCCTGAAGCCTCTTTCAGAAACAGTGTAACCTATGAACCAGAGGTATTCAAACTATGAGACAGGCCTTCATGAGATACTTCAAAAACCCATAGAGCCCAAATATTTCAGTTTGTGTCAAATAATTGTATTCCTTCTAATAACTCAATAATAACTCAAATCTGACCACTCAGACATGCTATATATATTTTAGATTGAGTGTAAGTTACTCCATCCAAAGATATCATGAACTCTGATGTTCATCAGAATAAACTTCTGATCAGGAATTACTGAATAAGATGCACCAGACATAGAGATGAGAGATAGATTTGATTGATCGTCATTTTTCTTATAGTAAAATAATCCAGTCTGTACATTCATGGGTTAAGTGCAAACAGGAAGTACTAGTAGCAAATTCTTTAAACTTGAACGGCTAATTTGCTGAGATGAGTATGACTATCAACAAATCATATTAATATCTGTTAATATCATCTTTACTCAGGGTCTACTAAGGCCTATACAATAGATTAAATGGTTGATTGGAGTCTGTCATGGTTTTCAAGATAACGCTTCAGAAGGTTTTTCCATTGACATGAAAAACCACATTCAGTGACTCTAACATGTCTCTCTCTTTGATCTGAGCTGATTTGTAAAGACGGGACTGGGGGAGGACATTCAACCCCCTGTCTCCTCTCTGTCCACATCAACTCTCCACATGTGTCTAGCTGAAGAGGAAGAAGCCTTCCGACAGCTCAGAGGCTGATCTATCGCCAAACCCTCCCTGACCTGAAACCTTTGGGCAAAGCCTGGATATGAGGCGTAATGAAGAAAATCCAGCCTTCTTGAGCACGCGGCTGCATGAGTCAGACCTTCGCTGCAGAAATATCTTCACTGGACTTGCATATTTTAGTGATACATACAGTACATATGCGTAATATGGTATTTCACACTAATTTACGCACACATCCTTGCACAAATATCCCTGTCCAGTAGCTGTGAGGCACAAACACACACACACAAAGCGAGTGACACATCACAAACACGTTGGGCACAAGCCTCGTACCCACGCGGGCTCCTGAGGGCCCTGACAGTCCAGCATCTGTCATTGCAGTCAAAAGGCAACGTTAGCTCTGGGTTACACAGAGCCTGACGCAGTGCACGTGACTGAACACTACTGTACCATCAGGCCATCCCCCAGCCATCTTCCTCCAGCTTACAACAGCCAATTCATCCTGCTGACCTGGGTAGTGATCAGGATGGAGCTGATTAATAAACAGCCCAAAAATGAATCCAGTAACTGAAATGAAAAAAAAACACTATTGTCTTTGCAGAGGAAGTTAGTTTTTGGCTTGAGGACGTGATTAACCAGAGAAGCTCAAATAAAGGACAAAAATAAAATTCTACACTCTTGCATGAATATGTGGTGAGTTAATTAACTCCTGGTTTAATTCAGGGCAGTGTACACCATCCCTGTCATGTCCAATCAGAATGTAGGTTAAATATGGGGGGCAGCACTGACAATGACATTGAAATCATAATTCTATTTTCGGAAAGAAAACTTTATTTATAAACCGGGGCCTGCCAGACCCAGTTTGTGTTGCTATATTTGCCCCGAATACACATGACAGAGCATTGGTGGCTGAGGTCAGTGACATTTAAATCTCTTGTAATCTACCACTGCCATAATGCATACATTGAAATAACTCAACAGTTTAATAGATTACCAACATAAACAAATCCCTCAAATCTTGTTAATAACATTGGTTTAACATTTTGGCATTTCATTGTTTCGACTTGTTTTGAGGAAATCATTTCAGACACAATCAGCTGTTTACAGGTGAGGAGATGATCCAGGTGATCACTCGCCCCCTCCAGTGCTAAAATCCTCCACTACAACACACCAGCTGACACCTCACCCACTCTGCACTGCGAGGACCAACGTGTGCTGCTCTTACCAGTGCTGTTCTTGGTGTCCCTCCTCAGACCACACAGCATGGCTGCAGTTCAGTCAGCACAGCCCCCCTCAGGAAGTAACCCTGCCGGTCTTCAGTGGTGGACAGAGGACCCAGGGTCCACTGGAGGAATAAGTAGGCGACCTGAGACACCCACGAGTCTCAGCCTCTCAGATAAAACAGAGAAACCGTCTTCATTCTCGTCATTCCTTCTCTCTCCGGTCCAACATTTGTTTAACCCTTGTCCCTGTGTAACAGCCCAGTGACGTCTGGGGCTCCAGAGGGTAAATTGTGATCCTCAGATGATCTCTAGTTTTCCTTCCCTCTTTAAAGTTGCTGACAAAAAGATTGGATAATTCCTCTCAGTGCTCAAAAATATGCATCTACTGAACTCTGGCTACGAAATCCAAAGCAGGGTGAGAAATGGTCTTGCCATCTTGCTGTGGTTCTGCTTTTGAGCTATTCATACTAATCACTCGTCCTTTTTCCAGAGCATTTATCATCCCTCGCTCATACACACGAGCTCACACATAACCCTGCTCTCTCATACAGAGCAGAGGGAGTGTGTTTGCTCGTTCCCTCTCTCTCTCTCCCTCACTCTGCCAGAGGGGTTCAGTGAGGCAGGCACACAAAATAGTCATTCCCTCCCCCAGCGTGCGTGCACACACGCGCACACACACACACACACACACACACACACACACACACACACACACACACACACACACACACACACACACACACAATCCATTCCCACCCAGTCAGACACATCCTCAAACTCACCCACCGACCCACACACTTATCTCTCTATAGCTGTGAGGACATTCATTAGTATGATACATTTCCTAGCCCCTAACCTAAGCCTAATTCTGACCTTAACCCTAAAACCAAGTCTTGACCCTCAAACAACCCTTTTGATTTGTGAGGACCAGGCAAAATGTCCACACAATGATGGTATTTAACCATAATTGGCCCTCATAACTATAGATACACACACACACACACACACACACACACACACACACACACTCACACAATGAGATTAAACATGACAAAACTGCACACACTCAACTCTCTGCACAATTAACACCACATGCATTGTCAGACTGAGCCTTTCACACAGTCACGTTTTCTCACACACAGACTGCACCCGTGTTACAGAGTTTGAATCCATACAAAGCTAGTATCACTCTCTCACTCTCTCTTCTTTCTCACACCCCCCTTCACACACACACACATATAGTAGACAGCAAATGAAAATTCCTGTGCAGCTGTTTGAGAACATGCCTAACAGCTGAAATTCATTCAAAATGCTGTGCAGTTGTCGAGGGCTGTGGGCTCAGATTGTCCTTATGTGAAAACATTAAATTATGAATGATGTGCATGATTAGGAACAAAGCAATGAGTACAATTGTGGCAACTGTGTGAAAATTAAATGTATGTCAGCCAAGGCTCGACCTCTCTTGTTTCCCCCTCAGGGGGCCGAAATGATCCACTGCTAATCCGGGGGCCCTTTGAGACACCTCCACCCAAACACAGATGGACTAATGGCTGTGCTGACTGACCCATGGCCACACCTGTCTGAACATGTGTCGTGCACAAACGCCTCGACGCCTGCCACTTCCTGACCTCCCACTGCCACCAACAACCCCAACAACAAATGCCCTTCTCCAGCCTCACCGATCCTTCATCTGCATCGTTTGGGAAGAAAATGCAAGGACAGAATGTGATTGTCAGAACTTTGGAAGCAGGGAAATGAACACCAGCAAAACCAAACAGCACTAGAAGTAAATTAGACTCTGTATTCTACAACTGCCAATATTACAGATGTGTTAAGTGATTTCAAAACAAGCATTCCCATGTTTCTACCTGCTGTTGCATGAAGCCTAATTAGTCAGTGGACACAATGCACCTCAGTGTGGATAATTTCCTCAGAGACATTTGTCCTTAATACCCCATTTACAATGGAGTGAGTGTAGTCTTTCAGAGCGAAACTAATTAATTTCCAACAGAATAAAGAGCACCAGGAGACGGAGCAGTGTGCTGGACTGATAAAAACCTCAGGGAACAGGGTGGCAAGTCTTGGGCTCTAATAAAAATTGACTCTGCTGCGCTTCCTCTAGACTAGAAATCCACATTATTGATGCAGACGGAGGGATAATGAAATAATTACATCAGGAAAGTAGAATTTGAGACAGAGATTCAGCCCCAAGAAAGAAGAGAATAATTTGCTGTATTTGATTGTAAGTGTTTCTGGATTTTTCATCTAGATTATTTAATAAATCACTGTGTTTTAAATGTTATTATACATGGCAGGTATTCTATAGAGAGGGAGGCATGAAACTACATCATCGACTAAACTGACCACACTGCCACCTAGAGGTGATCAGCACCAATTGCAAGTGAAAAATCTGAAAAAGCAGAATGACTAATTCAGTCGTCAGCCAGCACAGATCAGTGTGTGTCCAAAAAACAAACAGCCCGAGGACACGGATGTGTGACACATACTCGCACTTTAGTTTTCACCTTGAAGGTCAGGTTTTAGTCAAAGTAGGTCTGCTGCAAACACACACACACTTTTACTCTTTTTAAAATGACTTCAGATCATGCCTGTCATCAAATGACTATTCTGGGATTCATTAACAGATACAATTGTTATAGTCAGTCATTTTGTTTTGACAAAATCTTCTCGGTAAAAATGTTATGTTCCACCTATTTAGCATTTACAAGCAACATAAAAACATAATTTACTTATTAAACAGTGTAATGTAGTTGTACTGATATATTTGAAGTGTTTGATATACAGAACTTTCAAATGTCTTATCATTACAATGACAACAATTATTACAATTGTGTTTTACTCTACTGCCATTCGTGAGCTGGAGTTATAAGACCAATGCATTACCAAACACGTATAATGCTTTTATCTAGATCTATAGCTTTATAAATACTTTTTAAATGTTTATATTAAAAAACCTGTATATACTTGTATATTTATTTTAAAATTTGCTTATGTTTATATTGCTCTTATTTTATAGATTCTCCTTGTATCCATATTACATCCTTCATTTTAGAATCCCCTTTGCTGCTGTAACACAACAAATTTCCCCACGAAATGAATATAAAGATATGTTATCTTCAAGTTTTACATGTTTCTTCACAATATTTAAGACATTACCATTTCTGAAATCCCAAAGGTTAACATACCTCTCCCTCTGATGATGCCCAGGCGACATCTGAGAGAAAAGGAGAACATCCTCTTCTTTCCTCCAGAGGACCGGCTGCCTTTCCTCAGGGAATCAGTCTGAGGGAAGGCAAAGGAGATCTGCTTGGGAGAGAGATGTCCCTTTCCAAACACTAGCCGTGCTGACATGTTCATTTTATGACCAGTGACAAGGAAATAAATGGATTCTGTCCTCTCACCATGTCTCAGACACTGCAGCCTCTGCCTGTCCTGCTGTTCCCATGTTCTCCTCCCTCTCTGGAGAATTTCCAGTCCTCTCAGGTGAGCCCTCCAAGCCCACTGCACAAACTCCAATCCAACAATGCCTTTTTTTCCACCCCAACCACTATTGGTAACATTCTTCCACATCCAAACAGCCACAAGCTGACTGGCATATATAAATGTTCATATATATTTCTGCATCTCTGGCAATGTCAGGTTTTTGCATGAACAGATGGCAGAGGGCTCAGGGCTGTGGGGCACAGCTTGTCTGCCAGAATGCAATGGAAACTTTCTCTGCAGGGAGTCGGCTCTGAACATCACACAACAACGTATATTCTGAGCAGGCCATTTCGATGCAATGGCTTGAGATGATCTTCCTTTTAAATTATTGATAAAAGAACTTAAGCAATTAGAAAAGCATTTCAGCCGAGGGTTTGTCTGAGCACGCAGACACACGATGCCAGACTGACTTGTTGAATTAGTCCAAAACCTGTGAGGCGACTATGAGCTGGCATCTTTTCTGTTTGAGGGTGGGAATAAGATCCAGTGGGTTAGAAGAGAAAACTAGGTGACAAAGTAGAAATGGGAGTTGCTTCAGTAATTAAACACAAAGTATGGGTTTAAGTAGACCTGTATCATGCTCATTCATGTAAGACTTAACTGACACTGAAGAAAAGCTCATTAGAAATAATAGTTTCGAGCTGTTATTTTGCTTGAATGTAATTCAGCACATTTTGTAATGTAACTACAGGTATAATTACAGGGAGGTCAAATGATTATCCCTGAAATAAATGAGATCGACATGTTGGGAAATATTGGTTAAATAAACATGAAATAGTGGTTGGATGTGTATTTAATGAAATGTTACACTGAAGGACAAAGAGCTTCTAGCTTAACCTTCAATTAAATGATACAGTCAGTTCTTAACTTGAGCAAGAACTTGACCAAGTTTGTTAAATTTTAAAGAAACTTCAGTCAAGAAAGTTCTTTGACAGCAAAAAGCCCTCAAAATTGTACAAGCATGCACCATTTCAAAAGCGACCCAAGTTCAAATCTTGGAGGCAGAACAGAATTTCTACAAAAGTTTTAAAGGCTCTTCTATTTATAATATGGGTCAAATCTCTTCTTCAGGCATCTTGCCCCTTTTGTTCTGCTCCAGCATCCAATCATCTGGAATGAGATGAGGAATAACCCGTTTACCCCAGAGAGACTAGTACCAGCTGTGGCCTTCACCAGCATTTCTTTACCATTTTGACACGTGCGCAACAAACAAAAAGTATCTCATCAGTGAAATATCACAGCCCATAAAAACTATTTTTTACTCCCTGTCGACTTCAATGGATGTTAATATTCCTTTGTGAAATTAGATTTATTTCAACCAGTGAGAAGTTTAAAAAACAGAATGAAACATGTCTTCAACATTAACTGTAGAAGACGTGTTTCAACATGAACTGTAGACGTACAATCTAAAATGACCCAAATCATTACACCAATATGTGCCCACATTGACTTACTTTCACCCTGTAGACCCACTACACTTTTAAGATGTGGAGATGCTCATTCGTATCGTCACTAAATCAAGTTACCAAAAGGAAAATAAGTTCCATTAGCCAATTTCCATTTTTACACATTTATTGTTAATAACCAGTTTATTCGTTCTCCTCGCTCCTGAGCCTGGCGTTGGGGTTGGTGATCTTGATGGCCAGCTGAGCTGCCCTCTCCACAATCACCTTCCTGTTCTTGGAGGAGACGTTGTGGGCGATCTCAGCACAGTGAGTCCTACAAAGGTTAAGAAAAAGAGTTTTAGTTATCGACCAATGTTACTAAATGTGATGAGGTAAGGGCGGCAGTTGTGCTGAGGGTTCCTGTCCATATTCTAAGAACCACCCAATGTTAATTAAAATCCAGGACAAAGCAGAACCAACTGTAAATCTTGACTTCTAATCTAATTTTATATAAAAATCATCCTGTAGTAGAAGCTCAAGTGTTGAGGCAGCTTCGGTCTGTGGGTCAATCTGTGCTCCTCCTATTTTTTTTTGCTTAAAAGACATATCACCCCTGTGTTGTGTAAAGAATGCTCTACATTTGTATATTTAGTAAGTGAAACATTGTTCTAAAACTGCAGGTTTTCCAGGATAAACACAGCCAACTAAACTGTGCCAGTCTTAAAAAGGGAATGGTAAATACTGAGAATGATGAATTATTGTTTGACCTCCAAGTGCAACTGACCACAGAAAGATAGAGAATCATCCTCAGCACATCCTTAGCTTTTTATCCTATAAACAGGATGCCACATTTAAAAGGAGGGCTCTACCATTAACAGCCTGTTGAACTTTACCACTTGTCCACAGGATCATTTTAAAGTGGGGAAAGCAGTCAACAAGTAACATGTTTGAAATAGCGATCCAACAGTTGATCAGTTTGAAAGTTCAACTTGTCTCACATAATCACAGGCACTAAATCCTTGACAGACTGATTCATAGATCACGTGTTCGTAAAACAGCTTTATTGAGCCGAATTTGACTGTTGTTCTGTAAATTAAAGATTAGACCTTACACAGACCAAAATGTCATTTTCATGGATTTATGTAGTCCAACTCCTCAAATGGGAAAACTTCTGCCTTGACACAGTCATTCTAAGACTTAAGTGTTACAAACTTCACTAAACCTTGGGAACACTGCTCTACAAGCAGCAGCATGCAGCACTGTATCAATTACTCTTCAATCAAATCAAACGTTGAATTGTGGCACAGTTACATGAAAGAAGATCCCAGTTCAAATCTTGCCGTCATTCAGGAATGAGTTCACTCAATTGGCCCATAGGGTTTCTAAACACGTCTTTTTGAGATCGTGACTTCTTTTAAGTTGCTCATGACGGTGAAGAGGTATTTTTGGAAAACTTAGCAGCGACATCCCTTACAAAAAACAGTACTCTAAACAAGATAAGAAATTAAAATGTTAAACAATTTCCTAGACCAAATTAATGGTCAACAAATCTGTTCAAACTTGAAATTAATAATGTTAACTGCATGTTTTCTATAAAAACTAGTCATCTTGACATTTTTGCCAATTCCCAGGCTTTTCTTTGAAGCACAAGTAACACACAGAGAGCTGATCGTTGTACTAACAATCAGACTACTTTTTAAGAAATAGTTGCTTCATTCAATTCAAGCTCACTGTGTTTTTCTACATTACCTCACAACATTCAAATCATTAAACAAAACTCCTCAACTCTGTTAAACTGATGTGACAGCAAAAGTCCTTCTCTCCAGACAAAACATGCCACGTAATCCACATGATGTTACAATGTGTGCACCCACGACTCACTTGTTGCTCATCATCAGGACCTCGAGTTCCTTGATGTTGTGAACCAGGAACTTCTTGAAGCCAGTTGGCAGCATGTACTTGGTCTTCTTGTTGCTACCATAACCGATGTTGGGCATCAACATCTGACCCTTGAACCGCCTGCGGACCCTGTTGTCAATACCTCTAGGCTTACGCCAGTTTTTCTGTTGAAGATATGTTGAAAGGCAAAGATGAATTCCTCGTGTATCAATGCTTGGAAGTAAACACAACGCTCCAGATCTGCTCAGCATCTTGTGTGTGATTTAAAAGAAGAAAAACTTACCGCAATCTTGACATATCTATCAGATTGATGGCGAATGAACTTCTTGGTTCGCTTTTTGACAATCTTGGGCTTTGTGAGGGGTCTGAGGGCTACCATGGTGACTGAAGAGAGGAAAACAAATTAATCAAGTTAAGATCTAGCACAAAATATTATATCAACTTTAGAGTCGCAACTAACACAACGTGCTGTGCTGCGAGGAAAGGATTAGCTGTTTACAGGCTAACTAATAACTAGTAGCGACATGTAGATGAGCAATGGCGACTACTGCAGTTTATTAATTGTCATGTTTCAGAACATGAACTCTCACTGAGCGTGGGACCATAAGCAATAAACCCAAGTGTCCCTCCACTGTGCTGTGGAATGAGCCTGGAGGTAAACGTGATTACCAGTGTTAGCTAGCTATCGGCTAGCTAACTGCGTACAACTAGCAAGTTGGCCATGCTACTTCTCAGCAACAGTTTCAGCACTTTAGCCTGAGTGCTTCATTTGAAATAACTCACATAAATGTAATGTTTGAAACCGGTAGTTATTATTTCTCAAGGCTCACGTGTCGGCGTTCAGAGTACGACAGCACCATTTCACGGTGAGAGCGTTAGCAGCCGCTTTAGCAGCAGCGGCGCCTCACACGTTAAAATCATGGAAATAATCTAATAAAACGGTCAATATTATCCGACATGAGTGTGAATGACGTGTATGATGTATGACCCACATCAGGATGATCAACTAAAACCTTAAATCGCTCGGATTATCACAGATTGCGTGAACTCACCCGCCGATATGAATCCGAAAAGGACCTCAACGACGGCGGAAGGAAAGAAAAAGGACTTCCGCGAGTGCTGCAAAGCCTTCTGGGTAGTGTAGTTGTTCTTCCTTTTCTAGCTAATAGGAACCTTTTTTGGTTTTTAAAGCGTCTGCGCTCTAAAGGAATTTATTTATTTTGCTTTAAAAGTGTGTGAAGTGAAACAACACGAAACATTTAATGTGTATTGTTAATTATCAAATGTTACGTCATATAAAAAAACTGCCCACCACATCTGGAGGCCCACCTCTCATATTTGTTGACAGGGGTTGGTTCACACTTCCTGGACAGAGGACGGGGTTGCGGGGGGAGTAGAGGGTGTTTCTGTCGGAGTGACTGGATTAAGATCGAATTAAATCTAACAGAGGTGAAGTTTAATTCACTTTTCTAGCTGCTGGAGGAAAGAAGAGGAGTCAGCTGACTTGGAGCAGCAGGAGGACAGGGTGAGGTGTGATCCCAAACTGTACATAAAGAAGGTGCGTGGTTTATTGTGTGTCACATGACAGTCGCTCCCCACACTGATGTGCACGTATGAAGAGTTTATCTGTCTCTCTCACTTGTCGTGTTGCTGCGCTTACAGATGGAGTATCAGCACATTGCGAAGTGAGTGTCTTCTGTTTTTTTTTTGTGGTTTTTTTTTTACACCACACCTTTTCACGCAGTTCTCTGTGAGTCCCACCACATCGCTGCTCACTTTCGTTTCCCGTTACTTTCCAGCCAGCAGCCCAGAAACTACGGCATAGCCAACCCCGGTTATGCCCCGGCAGCAGCGGCAGCAGCACCCGGTAAGACAGAGGAGCTTCATGTGTAGTGTGACACTGATTGTAAAACAGCTGACTGATAATGATCTGAGTGTAAAAAAACAAAACACCTATTACTGTTATAAGTATACACGTCCGCACGGTGCACGCCTTCGAGTGACGTCACTGTGGATCCACAGGTTATTTGAGGTTTGAAGCCGCGCGAGCTCCGCGAGCTGCGACTTTTCTGTTTTTTACCGAGATCTAAGTTGAGATATCAAAAGTTTTACCGTGACGCTGTTACTGGAGAACTTGTGAGAATGTATGTGAACCATGATGTGAACACAGAGGGGCAGGGTAAGTGTCTCTCTCTACTACTGTGTGTTATTATCATATGTCTCTGCCGCCTCCGATTCCAGCTGGATCCCCTGAGAAGAGCTGAGTGGAGTCACATCCGTGTTTGGTTTTTGTGGCTGATCGTCTGTGTTTTAAAGCAAGAAAGCTTTTCTGGAATCAAACCTTTTTCAAAAGTCTACGTTTGTGGACACGACTGAACCTGTTCTTCTGGTTTGTTGCAGCAATGTTCGCCCCACCCGGAGCAGCCGCAGCCGCGGAGGGCCCCAGCGCTCCTCCGGCCAGCATGTTCGACAGCATGCCTGGCTATGAGGGAACAGTGGCGGGAGGAGGTACAGTGAGCTGCACCACTAACATCCGCTGTGACACAACACCGCAGACAGGCGCAGCCCCTTGCCCCAACGACATGTGTCGAGATTAATAATAATCTCACTCTCCATGTGTTGAACTAAGAAACAGTGTGCCAAAATACAAGTAGTGAATCCAAATCGACTTCACTCACATTATTAGATATTATAAATTAACTTTTTTGCATATAATGAGGACATTTAAATCACTTTCACCCTGACATTTATTAAATCTAAATTAATTTAACTCAGATAAATATTACATTTAAATAACTATTGCTCAGAGAATTTGTAAATATAAGTATGCTATCCTTGTGAAACTGATTCCCAATCCTTGGCTTGCCTAACAGATTAATAATAATATCATTCTTAATGTGTTGAACTAAGCAACAATGTGCTAAAATACAAGTTAGAATAAGGACTGTTATTCAATTAATCCAAATCAATTTCACTGAGATTATAAGGAAATCTAAATTAAATTTTTTTGCAGATGATTTGTTAAGTTAAATCAGATTCAGCCATAAAGTTAGTAGATATATAGATATGCTCAGATAATAAGTAAATATAAGTGTGTGCTTGCTGACTGACTGGCCACTTTATTATTATTACACATTTTTATTGTGTAATTAAGTTTTACAAGCTCTAAAAGCAAAGTGATGAGGCTTTTATCAGTTAACATCATACAAAAGTGCAGCAAGCAATAAAATCCATATGAAATGTGATGCTCTTTGACTTTAAAACACATGTTCTCCTGATGTTGCATAGTTTTACTTGTCACACAGGTTTTCCCAAACATCTTGGTGAACTTTGCCACAGTTGTGTTGATTTAGTTTGTCTCATTGTCTTCTTTCCCTTCATGTGATCCCAGACTAATACTATGATGTTTGGATCAGGCCTCTAAATCTACTGCAGGACTCCTTGTTTGTCTCGTCCCTGGGGATAGTTCTTTATGACTCTGGCTGCATATAAATTTAGGCCAATCTCAACTTTGTGTCTCCATTCAATCCAAAGCATTCCAGATACAGCAGCTCTGTCACATGTTTTACCTTTACAAAGTGTATAATGACTTTGTTTTTTATTTCAACTTTCTAAGAGGTGTTGATTCATTAGTGTGTTTGTTGCTGAAGTCGTAGTCAGCGGTAGAGTTGTACTGGATCACAGTGATGTGTTTGTAATATAGGGTTCCCTGTGTATTTGTTCATAGGGTTGTTACATACATGACATTAGAAACACCTCTAAAACCATACAGTTCAACAACCCTGCCAACTTCAATAATAATCATTAAGTTAAATGAACAGTTTATTGTATTATATTGTATGAGTGAAGTTAGAATTTAAGGCCAAACAGCTGTATTAGATTTAAATGTGTCAGATAAATGAGTACAGATTTCACTGAGTGATTGCTCTGATAAATGATAAATGAAATAGAACTAAAACTTTCAATATTTGCTGTAGGTGGATTTCTGCCCCCTCCCATGCCTGCTTGCCCAGTTCCTATACCTGAGCCTGGACCTGAACAACCACACTGGAAGTAAGTCTCAAACTATTTCCTCTCTTTCAACATGACCAGAGAAAATATTTCCCCTGATAATGAAATTCAAGACTTAATGCAAGCTCAGTGCTCTGGGTTGTATCACTTCCGCTTACAAAATTAGATTTGATGACTTCCAGTATGTCTTTCACTTTTTTCCGCAGTATCCCGTCTATAACTGAGGACACAGCTCGTGAGGCGTTAGTCCTGTTTGCCTCCAGCAAGTGCTGCTACAGTGCAGCACCAGCAAAGGATGGTGTGATCACCAACATGGAGGCATTCAATACATACAGGGTGGGACAATATCTGTTCATGTGTGTGTGTCTGGGAATTAGAATTTGAACTATTGAATTGTATGATAGTTTTGGATAATAAGCAAAGAAGCGATTGCAGATTGTTTAATCGTGTTTGTTTTCTACACTCCGGCTTTGTTATAGTATCGTCTGGAAACCTTTACTGAAACAAGGTCTACAGACTGGAGTCATGAGCCATATAAAGGTACTGTCATTTTGAGCATCTTCTGCTCTGGATCTGTAACTAACCATCATTTTTATTTTACAGTATGATGAAAAAACATTAGAAATAATGAAAAATGCTCACCAGACATTCCCTGAGCTGATAAGAAGATTTTTCAAGTTACATGTTTTGCCAGACCAACAGTCCTGAGCACAAAGATTTGGACAAATAGAAGTATCCAAATCCTGAAATTAGAGATGCTGGAACCAGCAAATTGTTGTAATTTAAACAACTGATAACCAATCAAGTACTTATTGATTCTGTTGATGAGGTTATCAATACATTGTTTCAGTGCTCTTTCTGATGTCAGACAGCCATTTAGTTTGACTCTTCTCATTTATTTGGATCAGGGCAGCCAGTGGATGCCTACGCCCAACCACCTCCAGGGCCTTGGGAAATTCCGACTAAAACTCCCAGTTTTTTTCTGGATGACAAACAGATTATCAAGGTTCCCTACACTTCATCTATGAAGGTAAACAATAACAATACTGCACCATACACAATGTGTCTGGAGAAGAAAAACATCATGTCTTTGTGTTTAGAGACTTATTTTTCCTGATGAGAAACATTTCATGTACAGAGCTGCCACGCATGTATGGGAATGGGGCGAAAACCTTGCAAAGACTGTGCCGGTGCTGGCAATGTAAGTTATTCCACCAACCAACCATCGCAAGGGTTACTACAAGACCTGTAGTTGGATAATCACATGATCATGTGATTTATTTCCTTGCTCCTGTCAGAAAGTTTGTTGGGTGTGCAATGGGTCTGGTTTCCGCCACGGAGACGAGCGATGTCACCACTGCAATGGAAGAGGAAGGGACAAGTAAGAATCGCACACAGATTTCTGAACATGATATTGTGCTTCCTCTACCACATACAGGCCATTAAAAACAATTGTTCTGTTCCAGCTGCAGCCACTGTCAGGGGCAAGGAGCAAAGCAATGTGACGTATGTCAAGGAAAACAACAGCTTCTGGTCTACATCAGACTCACTGTGAAATGGTGCTGTTTCCTTCTTATGATTTATTTGTGAAGAATATGACATTACTAAAGCGACAATAGATTTTCCTAATGATCCTGAGGTCATCGACATTTATCATTAATTTATACAGTTTAATAGTTCTAAAATTCAACTGGATATCTTCTTCTTTTCTATGTATATGCATTCAGGACCAACAACTGTGACAACTATGTTGTTGAACAGTTGAGTGGACTGCAGGTGAACAACCTCAGCACAGTGTCTGGGAAGGAGCTGTTCAGAGACTCTCAGTATATGGTAAAATATTTCTTCTTCCTTCTTCCTTTCACAGGAGGAAAAAGATATAAGGTGGGGGAGTGTAAAAGCACAAACAACAAACACATTACCAAGACATTGCTGAGGAATTTGTTCCCTCATTAGTTGAACTGGTGTCCTCAGTTCACCACATCTACAGTATACATCTAAGCAGGCTCACATGATTTCCACACAGAATGTGTTTAAGTAATTTTTTAATCAATAAAGCAATTTTCACAGTTCACATAACTTGTTACACTTGGTAAACAGGAAACATAACAGACAACTGTTACTGAATAACGACATGAACACTGAAGCCCCCGGAAGCCTGGTTGACACAGAAAAAAAAGTTATCTGTCTTGTTTTGAATCTTCTGTCTGCATGTACGCCAGACAGTTCTTCTGATGTGAGCACAACTCTATTTCTATATGAGGAGGAGTTATTGTCGAACACAGCACATGAGCATTGATCAGACAGGAAAGAGTTCAGGCAAAGTTCATCTGTGAATTTTCCATTACAATGCTTCAATTCTATTTCCTTCCGTTTGATTGTGTGTTGGGCTTTCTACAGTGAAGCAATAGGTGCACCACAAAAAAGCACTGTTACTGAACACATCCTGTGTGACACTGATGGAGGACAAAAGTTCTTGCTGCTTATCTGCTGCTTTTCCTCTGCAGCCTGTGTGCTGTTGCTGGTGTTGGGTCTTATACTGACCCTGTGAATTTTTGCATCCCTCACAATAAATGGACAGCTTAAATGATTGTCATCCGGTATGATCTGTCAACTAAAATCAATGTGATTTAAACAGGAATAATGAGTCAGCACTTTATATTTTAGTTTATATTTTTCTAATCCCGCTGTGCAGGTATACCCAGTGATGGGCTTCCCAGACCCTGCAGTGGTGAATGCTGCGCAGCGCCTTGTCAGTGAACACCAGGGCAAGTTCTCCCAGACATCACGTATTCTACAACAGGTATTTACAACACTTTCAAATAATGTCAAACATGTTGTTTGGATTGGACAATACTTCTGATCAATTCACTTCATGCTCAAATCTGCTTTTCTCGTCCGCAGCGCCAAACCATCGAGCTGATCCCTGTCACCAAAGTGACCTACTTGTGGAAAGGGAACTCAAACATTTACTTTGTTTATGGGAATGAGTTCAAAGTTAATGCAGACAACTATCCTGCCACTTGTTGCTGTACTGTAATGTGATGTGACTGCAGTGGCTGTGTATTGGAGGTGCTCACTTTCCAAGCCAACAGATTTCCAAATATTAGTTACCATGTTACTCACAGGTCATTTCTATGGATTATTAGAGCATTCTCTGATGTGTGGGCAGTCAAGACCTTGTTTAATCCTTTAACACAGGCATTTTATCGATGAGCTAATATGAGGCTGTACAACTCATGTAGCTTTTTGAGCAAGCAATCTTCACTGAAAATCAATTTGCCTTTGACAAGCTTACCACAACATCTAATGTCAAGAATTCATGTTGTTATGTCCCATTTGTATGTGCATCACAGAGAAATGTTTACTGATAGAATCTAAACCATATCCCTTGATACTTGACAGTTATTACTGTTGCATTATATCAGGGATTTTTTTTATAATCAGCATAAGCAGATATTTCATACAGAATATTATTAGTGTGCTATTTTAATGTCACAACATTTGTATTTTTAATACGTTTGCTGCCACTGAAATATGAATTATTGATATATTAATTACATTTGTATGATCTCATAATACAATTTTAAAAACCATGTAACTTCTATGCAACGATTCATCCATTTGAATAAACGGCTTTCACAATTGTTTTGCTCCTGAGTCATTGCGTCATAAAACGTCGACCGTCGCCCGCTAAATGACGTGAGGAACGTGTTCGCCATAATGATAATAAAGCGTGAACACGAAGCTGTAATAAAGCAAATGAAGCTGCGGCTGTGACACGCGGATCCACACGGAGACACCGAGGAGCTACGGAGGTCAGACCGGCACCGGTGGACGCGAGTCTCGGGTCCATTTTGGGGGAAAGCGAGGAAGAGCTGAGCGGAGCAACGAGGTTAGCATGCTAGCTCAATGTAGCCAGGCGTACCTGTTATGCTGCTAGCGAGCTAGCACCCCAGAGCCTAGGCTTCATGTGCAGGCAGATTTCGTGTTGGTGCGACTGTGATACGAATCTCACACAGTAATCTGAACATGTCCGCACGGCTCGAGTTAACCCAAGCTGCGAAACCGTCAGAAGCGTCGCTAGCAAAGCAAACTATATTAGCTTCCTTGTTTAGCCAGAGTCGAGCTGGACTGACATCGCAACAGGCTCAGTGAGAGTTTGCTGCCGCCTGGAGCTGTGAGTATCTTCTGACAGTTAGTGCAGGGGGACGTGAAACGTGTTGGAGCTGAGAGTGAAGCTCCCAAACGAACCAGAGAAGGGGATGAGGAAGTTAGTTAGGTGACAGTGTTTGACAGTTACAGTCCCCAGAGAGAGAGGGGCTGCACCTGCTCTGATGTTTGTCAAGCTTTTGGAGAAAATCTCAAACTTTGTTCTCTCGAACGTAACGAAAAGTACTTTCTCTGATTGTGGCTTTGAGTTGTAGATGAGTGTGGAGAGTGAACTGTAGCGACAACAATAAAGTGTGGTTGCATGTAAGTAAGAACATTTACAGTATATATTACTGTAGTGTTGCACTTGAGTACAAATTTGAGGGACATGTACATTTTTGTGAGTATTTTCTTTTTATGCCACATTATTCTTTTACTCTACTATTTAATAGTGCAGTTACTCATTGCACTACAATTTTCTGACTACAATTTCTCCATACAAGACATGTGAATGTTTTGATAGTAGATGATGCTTTGTTAAAAGTTAAGTGGCCGTTTGTCATCTTTTATCCAAACATACCCTACATTTCCTGGTTCCAGCTTCTTGTGTGTGATGATTTACTGCTTTTTCATTTCAATTACTTAATCATTTATTTATTTATTTTATGATTTTCAAATTTGAACCATTGGTTGGACATTGGATTGGTTTTAATAATGAAAGATATGTATATTAAGTGTATTCCATTCTGACAGGCAACGCTATGGCATCAGCATCTGCCAGCGTAGACTCCAAGGCAGAGCTGACTGCTCTACTGGAACAGTGGGAGAGGGATCAACAAGGCAGCACACAGGAGCTGGTTAGCATCCTCACAAAGTAAGGAGACTTTCTGCTTGTTAATGTCATGTCACTGGGCTGAGCTGAGGGAGTCACAAAGACAATTTTAATGTGTTACTTTGCTGTAACTTTTAGAACCTCTGAGCTTGTCGAGAAGGAGACAGAGGAGTACCACAAAGCAGACCCAGACCCCTTCGATGATCGACATCCTGGTATGAAAATGAAACGCATAAAGGCAAGATCACTGGGAAATTAAATGTTATGCACATTTCTGACATTTCCCTCTTGGCCACTAGGGAGAGCTGATCCAGAATGTGTGTTGGGACACCTGCTCAAGATCTTGTTCAAGAATGATGACTTCATGAACGCAGTAAGAGTGAACTGAGACTTGAACAACACATAGGGCCATTCTTAGCATGTGATTCAGAAGGTGATTTGTTTTTCATTGTCTTCTCTTTATAGTTGGTGAATAGCTATGTGATGACCAGCAGAGAATTTTCCCTCAATGCAGCAGCTTGTCGTCTGCTTCAGAACATCATGCCTGGACTGGAGACAGCAGTGGTCTTTCAAGAAAAGGTAAAATATTCCTGACCTCATTATTAGACCCTTTTTTCCTCTTTTTTTAATGTATGTATTATTGTATGTGTGTAAAGAAATTGATACCTGATTCTTTTTTAACTTAAATATTTTTTTAATGTTAATTTCATTTAGTTTTTGAAGCTCTCATACATGTCAGAATTTTTTTTCTGATTCATAATTTGTTCATATTCTTTTAAAAACAAAAATGTAAGTCACTATTAATCTGTGTTTTTCAGGAGGGTATTGTCGAGAGGCTGTTTAAGTGGGCTCAGGAGGCAGAGCAGCCCCTCAGAATCTATGCCACAGGCTTGTTGGCTGGAGCCATGGAGAATCAGGACATTGCAGCCAACTACAGGGAGGAGAACTCTGTTTTGGTCAGTCTGGGATTCTGTTGTGTCAAATGTCAGAAAGTACATAGTGGACAATGTATTACAACAGCCAATAAAATTATATTACAACAAGCATTAGAACAATTTGCTCATCATCAGTAGATGGTGTGAAGTCGTAGCTGTCGATTAACTTTTAACTTTCTGTGCTTTATTTTGACAGGTGCCTTTGATGCTGCATCGTTTACGTGAGCTTCAGCATAAGGATGCTGAGAACAAAAGGGAAATCAAACGGCCCAGCCCCAGGAAGAGTTTGAGTGAGCCTCTGCTTCCTTTAGATGAGGAGACTGTTGACGGAGGCTTTGAAGAGAAGCCCTTCATGCTGGGCAGAAACGGAGCTGAAAGGGAGGGGACTGGGCCAGAGGGGGATGGAGAAATTCCCTTCTCGGCCATTGAGCCTGAAAACGAGCTTTCGTTCCGTCTCAACTCCCCTCCCAAGGCCAGCAGCCGTGCCAACTCTGCTGTTAAAACCATGATGAAGCCCATGTCTGCCCCAAGTTCTCTGTTACACCCAGGCATTTCTGATGGCAGCAGTTACCTAAAAAGGAAGGCAGAGAGGGAGTTTGGCAGGACCTCAAAACAGAAGCTAAATTTCTCTTTGCCAGATCCAGAGAGGAACTTCAGCGAGCTCTCAAACAGCAGCTGGTCCGAAATGAGCCCCTGGGTGATAGGCAACAACTATCATCTGTACCCTCTGACCCCAGAGATCGAGCAGAGACTCATCCTGCAGTATCTCACTCCTCTGGGGGAGTATCAGGAGGTGGGTCTATTGACCTCAGCCTGCTCACTGTACAGTAGCATTTAGAGCTGCAACAATTAGCCAATTAATTGATGAGTAGATTTTTAATTTGTTTCTCAAATGTGAGGATCTGATGCTTTTCTTTTCCATAGATTGTGGTAAACGCAACTTTGGGTCCTGGACTTTTATTGAAATTCTTATAAAATGATTTTCAAGAAAGTTATTGGCTGATTGATCAAATTACTTTTTTTCTTCTTTTGTTGCAGCTGTAGTATAATGACTTTTGCAGCATTTATAACTTATCACTATAGGTTGTGTTTCCTTGTATTGTCATAGACTTACCAGCAGATGTCAGTCTTCTTTAATTATGATTAAAGAAGTCATTCTGTTGTGACATTGTAAACAGTCAGTTTTGAAGGGTCACCTCATGCTCAGTTTATACAGGACATGTTTCTAGCAGGCAATATTTTAGTTGAGCTATATATTCTAGCAATAATACCCCAAAAATTTGACATTCATTATTTGCTCCTCATTCCTTTTCCTCCTCTTATCTGCAGCTGTTGGCAGTGTTTATGCAGATGGGAGCTCGCGAGCTACTCATGCATTATATGGATCTAAAGCAGACCAATGATGTGCAGCTCACCTTTGAGGCTCTCAAGGTAAACACACTCTCATTTAGTTGGCCCCCCAAAGTGCTGAAACACAAGGTCAAGCTCCCTACACTTGTATCTCTTATCCCCTCCCCTCTCTCAGTACCTGGCATCTTTGCTGCTGCACAAGAAGTTTGCTGCTGAGTTTGTGGCTCACGGAGGAGTTCAGAAGTTGCTGGAAATCCCCCGACCATCTATGGCTGCCACCGGAGTCTCTCTGTGTCTCTACTACCTTGCCTATAACCAGGATGCAATGGAGAGGGTACAGAACAGACACACACTATGCAAATACACTGTGAAATATCTGTAATATGTACATGTATATATAAAATGTGCCAACAAAGTGTTTGTAGCAGTAAAAATAATTAATATACTATATCAACATTTTTTTTGTCTGTTGTATATGAGATAAATTAACTACAGATTCCTCTACCTTTTTGGTCATCATATTTATTTTGAAAATCCTCTGTAGCTGTGTACGGATCATTAGAAGCAAATATATCAATAAAGGCATCCTGGCATCACTATTCAATTATTTTGTTAGTTTTTTTTCTGTATCTCATGTATTCAGAAGCAGTTCACATTTGTATTCACTGCTGTATCTTCTCCTCTCAAGGTGTGCATGTTGCCCCACTCCATCCTGTCAGATGTGGTTGGTTACACGCTGTGGCTGCTGGAATGCTCACATGCATCCGGCTGCTGCCATGCCACAATGTTCTTTTCCATCTCCTTTTCTTTCCGTGCCGTCCTGGAGCTTTTCGACAGGCAGGATGGGCTCCGGCGCCTTGTCAATCTGGTAAGTACAAACCAGCAGCTGCCTTCTTGCGATCCCAACCATGTAAAACTAACCATGTGTATCATTCATAGAAAATACTGTGTTTCAAGAGCCGACCAACCGTCGTGATGATGTGACAGATGCTGATTGTGTACCTATATATGATGTCGTACTGATTCTTTTCAGATTAGCACACTGGAGATCCTGAACCTTGAGGACCAGGGAGCGCTGCTGAGTGATGATGAGATTTTCTCCAGCAGGCAGACAGCCAAGCACACCTGCATGGCCCTGCGCAGGTACTTTGAGGCCCATCTGGCAATCAAGGTGGAGCAGGTTAAGCAATCCCTGCAGCGCACAGAGGGGGGTGCCCCCATTCACTCTCAGCCATACTACAAGGTACACACACAGAGGACAAACGATATCTGAGCCTGACATTACTGGACACTTGATTTCTTGATGTATTATTCAGATATGTGTAGTGCTCTCTTTATGTTGATGTAAAGCTAATGCAGGAGTTTTGATTCCTGCAGTAACCATTAGTGTTCTCGTCTGCGTCCTAGGCGGTCAGCTATAGTCGTGAACAGGTGGTGGAAATGATGGAGTTTCTGATAGAGTACGGACCACTGCGGCTTTACTGGGAACCGGCTGAGGTCTTCCACAAGCTGTCGTGTGTTCAGCTCCTCCTGCAGCTCATTTCCATTGCCTGTGACTGGAGGACCTACTATGGCAGGTAATGATATGGCTCTCTTTTTATATCCTGTTTACATCTTTTAACATTTCCAACCTCCACACTGAGATTTGTGACATTTTGATACTTAGTGTTTGATCATTTTCTTCTCCCTGTAGAAGCGATACAGTTCGTTATGCCCTCGACATCCTGAGTATTCTAACAGTTGTTCCAAAGACTCAGCTGTTGTTGTCTGAGGCTGTTGCTGTGCTTGATGAAGGAGGATCCACTGTATCCACCGTAGGTAGGTGTTATCAGTTAACTATGAAAACTTTACTTATAGATAGAAATTTGAGGATATTACCATTTTATCAGGCACTCTTAAAAGAGCCAGTGTGAATATATTACACAGACGGGTTTTCTATTTTATCTGAAACGGTGTAAAATTACCCGTCCAAAGCTCATTATTGTTCTGTTCTCGCTCTGAACTCCAGGTTTTATTTTTGGATTTTGCTCTTTCAGGAATAAGTATCGTCTTGGCAGTGGCAGAGGGAGAGGTGTTTGTGAATGATGCCGAGATTCAGAAGTCGGCTTTGCAGGTTGTCATCAACTGCGTCTGTGCTCCAGACAAACGCATGTCCAGCATTGGCAAGTTCATTGCAGGCACCCCCCGCCGCCGCCTGCCCCAGCAGACCAAAGCGAGCGAGAGTGTGCTCACCAAGATGTGGAATGTGGTGCAGTCCAACAATGGCATCAAGGTAGAGTTAAATTATACCAGTCACAGAAGCGTTAGAGATTTTAGAGCTGTTAAGTGCTGCAGCAGTAACTGGACAGGATTTACACACACATTAACACACCAAGAGATGCCATGCAAGGCTCTGATCTGCACATCAGGATGTTTGGAGCTCAGTGTAACATGAAAACATGCCAATTTACAAGGAGAGAGAAGGATGGGTTTATTCACTCAGTTTGATTGCTACTAAGAAACATAGATACAACTAATGCAGTCTTCTACAACAGTCTTGCAATAAAAAATAGGAAGGTTTCATTTTATTAAAAATCTTTTAGAGACATGATGATTTTAAGTACACAGTCATTTTAGAGAATGAAGTTTGTGTCGCTTTTGAAATGTGTTGCATCATATAGAGAGGTGTTTCTGTGATGTAACAAACACCCATTTATATCAATGGGGTAGAGAAAGTAATAGAAACACCTTTCAGTATAATGCAACACATATACTTCATTTGACTCGAGTAGTTTTAACTGGGTTTACTTAATGTACTTGATGTGATGCAGAAGACCATTGTGGCTTCAACTATACTGAAACTAGGTGATGCAAACAAAACTTGAGACAAACTTGAGAAACACGCCATCAAGTGTCATGCTGGTTGTATAAATTATTTTCACACAAACACGTTTTATTATCTGAGCCGGATCTTTAGACAGATAGGATCCACTCTGTCATTGGCCTGATGAGTTATGTGCTTCCTGAGCAAGGATAGCTGTGTCTCATTTGCACTTTCCAAGGATAAAAGTGAGAGCAGAGGAATCACTGAAGCTCATTTTCTTACCTTTGAGGGTAATTTGTCCGTCTCTCACGATGTTAGCCATTTAGACACAACTGGGTCAATTCACTGATTTAGAAACATTCTGATAAAAAATAAATGATGAACATTCCCTCAGTTCTGTCTGGCATTGTTTTGAACCTGCATTCTGCACCTGTCCTGCAGGTCCTGCTGTCCCTGCTGACAGTGAAGATGCCCATTACAGATGCAGATCAGATCCGAGCTCTAGCCTGTAAGGCTCTGGTGGGTCTGTCTCGCTCCAGCTCCGTCAGACAGATTATCAGCAAGCTGCCTTTGTTCAGCAGTGGACACATCCAGCAGCTCATGAAGGAGCCTTTGCTTCAGGACAAACGCAGCGAACATGTCAAGTTCTGTAAGTTTGCAGCGGAGCTGATAGAAAGGATCTCTGGGAAACCGCTGTTGATCGGTACTGACGTTTCTCTGGCGTGGCTGCAGAGGGCCAGTGTTGTCGCCCAGTCCAGGATCACTTTCCCTGAGAAAGAGCTGCTGTTGCTTATTAGGAACCACCTTGTGGCCAAAGGCCTTCATGACACAGCCTCCACACTTACCAAAGAGGCAGAACTCCCGATGACGTGTCTGTCTCATTCTGCACATTCTACTTCTGCTTTCCCTTCCGTTGCTCCTCCTCCACCTGCCACTCCTGTTGCCACTCTCCCCCGCACACCACGGCTGGCCAATGGTGTCGTCTCAAGACTTGCAAACCATCCTTCTCATTCATCCACCCCTGGGTCCAGCCATCCACAATCACGTCCTTCTACATCACAATCCACTGGGTCCTCTTCAACAGCTTTCCCCTCTACGTCTGTCCCCCACTGTAGCAACGGATCCCCACTGATCGGCCGAATCGTTTTCTCTCGTGAGCGACAAACAGGGTGCACTACGTTGAGCTGCAAGAAACCACGGGTTCTTAGGCAGAAGTCTGACCATGGGGCCTTCAGCCAGAGTCCAGCTATGAAGAAGCAGTTTGACAGGCTGTTGCCTTCCCCCCCTGCATTAGACAGCATTATCACAGAGTATCTGAGGGAACAGCACGCACGCTGTAAAAACCCTGTCGCAACATGCCCGCCTTTCTCTCTCTTTACACCCCACCAGTGCCCCGAGCCCAAACAGAGACGCCAAGCACCAATTAACTTTACATCCAGACATACACGGAGAGTCATATATCCTAAATATGGAGGAGTAGATGGAGGGTGCTTTGACAGACATCTCATCTTCAGCAGGTAGGTCTCCAATTCACTTTGGGCTTTGCCAATTCCTTTACAGCTGTTTTTTTTCTTTTTTCTTCATCCTCTATTTTCTTTTTGTCTAGATTCCGTCCCATCTCCGTGTTCAGGGAGGCTGATGAGGATGAGAGTGGATTCATGTGTTGTGCCTTCTCAGCTCGTGAACGGTTCCTGATGCTCGGGACCTGCACAGGGCAGCTCAAACTCTACAATGTGTTTACAGGCCAGGAAGAAGCCAGCTACAGCTGTCACAGTTCAGCCATCACTCACCTGGAGCCCTCACGGGTCAGTACGGACAGATACCAATACATCATCTGTTTCAGATTCTGTCTTGTAGTTCTTGTGTCTGTGTGTAATCTTGCATTTAAAATATTTGGCGATCTACTCGAAAATGTGTTTTGTCAAGTGTTATTCAACTGGGATCTTTATCAGTCACAATATTATTTCAAACACAGTATGTTTATGTCTTGCAATGTGTTAGTGGACGATTTTCAACATTCATGTGTTGTATTTTTAGGATGGCTCTCTGCTCTTAACATCAGCCTCTTGGAGTTACCCCCTGTCTGCACTGTGGGGCATGAAATCAGTGTTCATCATGAAGTAAGTGATGTTTTCACATGAGTCTGAACTCATAATTTCACCAGCTAAATTCTTTTACGTAGAAATCCTGAATAAAATATTTCTTGAATTATTTAGAGCGTTAATTTACCCAGAAAGCACCTACCACATGACAGCTCTCTGACCACAGACAATCGATCCACAGTTCAGTTAGGAACTTGTCTGTGATTCCACTGCCTCCATGTATGTGTTCTTCCCTGTCCAATGGTACAGCAGCTTTTATGCTGTCAAAACAGGGAGCTGCCAAAAAGAGATGACATGCTTTTTAATTATGCACGCGACTGCAGCCTGAGGGCTTCAGTCTTCAGTTCATGGAACACAAGCACTTGGCTTCATTCATCCGCACAATTTAACCAGGGCATAACCGAGACTCTGCCGATGGAGTGATTTGTTGTACGATGTCTTTAAGCAGTTACATTAGTTTTAACTTTGCAGATTTCCCACACATACTTGTGTTGTTGATGAAATGTTGCTCTCGTTGTCTCCAGGCATTCCTTCCTTGGTGACCATTACGTGGAGTTCAGTAAACTTTCACAAGATCGCGTCATTGGAACTAAGGAGCATGTAGCACGAGTACGTATGTCAGCCTTTTTTTGAATCTTTGAATACAGAATAAGTTGAAGTAAAGCAGTAAACGCTCACATGAATCTCTGCTCTTTGTCAGATCTATGACATCCAGACGGGACAGGTAACGCTGACTCTCAACAACCCAGACCTGGCCAACAACTACAAGAGGAACTGTGCCACCTTCAACCCCACAGACGACTTGGTGTTGAACGACGGAGTGCTGTGGGATGTGCGCACGGCTCAGGCCATCCACAAATTTGACAAGTTCAATATGAACATCAGCGGTGTGTTCCATCCCAACAGCCTGGAGGTCATCATTAACACAGAAATCGTATCCTTGACACTTGGGTTGATGAGAATTCAGTTCAGTAAGAGACATACCTATTGACTAGGGAGTAAATTGAAGTCCGAACTCATCCCTTATCTCTTCATAAAATGTAACTGGCCTTATTAAAATGTGTGAGGCAGTGCATTGAGTACTGTGTAGAAAAATATGTATCGTTAAGACCTCTAAATATAAAGTCTACAGTTAAATAAATTGCTAAAGTTAACAGCTAAAAGTGATTGCATTTGAAATGTAAAAAAAGAAAGCTTGTATCAGTGATTGAATTTGTTGTCGCTTCAATTATGGGATGAATATTGAGCTTTAACTTCACTACTAACCATTAAATATGTATTGCAATGAAAATTGATTTTACCTCTCGGGACGGTTTTAATCACTGGGCAATTAAGTTTGTGGCCTATTTAGTTGATACAAAAACTTAACTGGAGTTTTAGTGGGATCTGCGGACCTTCCACCTCCTCCACACAGTTCCTGCTCTGGACCAGTGCAGAATAGTCTTCAACAACAACGGCACCGTCATCTATGGAGGTAATTACGGACACCGCTGCATGATGGGAAATTTAGAATATATGGCATCAAGCTTACAACTCATGTTACAGTCAGTGCAAGTGTGTGAAGTTGTGTAATTATGGAGCCGAGAGAGAGCGTGCGTGTGTGTGTGTGTGTGTGTGTGTGCGTGCGTGTGCGTGTACGTGCGTGTGCGTGTCTGATTTCACTGTCACTTAGAGCCATATGGGCAGAGGGAACAGTGCTGGACTGGCAAAAGACAAAACCAGCTGGTTCACGCTGCCTCACAGGGAGAGAAATGGGCGTGGCGTGACGGCTCTGATCATGCGGACACCACTTCCATCTCTTAGGAGCCAGAACCCTGGCTAACCAGCTCGCTGTGCGCGCTTTTTATTTTCTCTCTCCCACTCTCTGTGGCTCTCTGTTTTTGCAGCAATGTTACAGGCCGATGATGAAGACGACATGATGGAAATGCAGATGAAAAGTCCATTCGGTTCGTCCTTCAGGACCTTTAATGCCACAGATTACAAACCAATAGGTAATTGAGCTTTTTGCCTCACTTTAATTGATTTCCCCCAAAGTCTTACAATAATAGAATCTTTCACTTTGTTACCTTATTGTTATTGTTATCTTTATATTATACCCTGTAATAGCTGGTGATCATTTAATTTCTGTAGTATGTTGCTGTCTACATTGTAATATTTTCAAAACTAACGTTCTTTTCTCTCCTCTCAGCCACTATTGATGTCAAAAGGAATATATTTGACCTTTGCACAGACACAAAAGACTGCTACTTAGCTGTGATTGAGGTAAAATCTTATCAACGTGGCTTAAAAAAGTATTTTGTGAGAGATTGTAATAATGTCTGTATCTGTAAATAGAGAATTTCATATCTTCCTCCTACTTTATCTGCCTCGTAGAACCAAGACTCATTTAACACAGACACGGTGTGCAGGCTGTATGAAGTTGGCCGGCAGAGACTTGCAGAGGAAGAGGAGGAGGACGAGGAGGATCAGGTCGTACTTTATTGTTTCATTTTTGATCAAGTTTGGCCTCTTTGGTTGTTTTGGGCAGAGATAGAAATGAATTTGTCGTCATTCGTGCACCAGGAGGATGATGATCAGGAGGAAGATGATGACGATGACGATGACTCGGATGATGATGTCGACACAGACCCTCTTATCGCTGAGCTAGAGAACGAGAATGGCGGAGAAGACGAGGACGATGAAGAAGAGGATGATGGGAATGATGAATTTTCTCCCTCTGATGAGGAGGTGGCTCGTCTTCTTGAAGAGGACGTCGACGTCGGGGATGACGATGATGAGGACGACGATGACTCTGATAATGACGATGTCGATCTGGATGGCGACAATGGTGAGTAGCGCTGCCCTTGGCTGCCCTACATTAAGTTCTACTGATCCCAATTTTTAACATGTCTGTTTTTGCCCTAGGTTATTCTTAAATTTGTGTTATTTAGTTTTTAACTTTCCTGGTGGTTGTTATGTAAAAGTTCTTCAATTTAAATCTGCAAAAATGCAAATTAATTCACAGTAACCTGGTTTATGTTTATATGAGAAGTAATCTTAACACAAATGACTCCTTTCTCTGAGGCATGATGATTATAGATGAAAAGTGAAGAATCCTTAGACCCTATTTGTTATATTCTTTATTTTTATTTTAATTAAAAGTAAAATATAGCAGAATAAAATGGGTACACTTAAATTTACCCTGAAAAAGAAAACATTAATTCAGTGAAAACCTTCTGACATTTAACAGACTTGACATGTCGTTGACGGGGATTTGTCATTTGAACACATGAACATTTATTTTCAATTTGAAAAGAGCCTTGATCTTTGGTCTCAGCATCACATTTTGCCAAAGCTGTTTTGTTTTTCCTCTTCACCCTCTGACCTCTCCGGCGCCACATCTCTGTGTCCCTACAATTCTTAATCTGTATATCTGTCTGTCGCACAAACAGACAGCTCGGACAACTCTGACCTTGAGGATGACATCATCTTATCCCTGAATGAGTGAGGAGACTTCGCTGTCTGGGACCGAGGAGCCAGACAACATGTCAAGACTTATGCTTCACAAACATTTGAGTTGCAGAACAGGCGGCGCGAAAAGAAAATATCATCAGATGAGGTGGGAGATAATTTGGAGCACTGCCAGTTTGTAACAGTAGGTGTCTGCACACTTTGAGGGTGACAGGACCAAGGAAATCAGTGGTGTGCAAAAAAATGATTGTATATGATATAGTTTTATAAAACAAAAGTGGGCTTGATGGTGATTGAAAAATGCCAGTGTGTAGATGCAGTGAAGAAAAGTTTTATATTTTATCACATTAGCGGCTCTCTAATGACCTTCTTTATTTGATATTGATCCACTCTCTTTGGGAGCCTCTGGTTGGCCACAGATTAGTGTTTTGTTGGGGAAACAACTTCTGTTCCTGGGCTCTGGGTCTGCAGCTGTACAACAGAGGATACAATTCCCTCTCAAGCTTCACCACACCTGGAATCATCACAAAAACGTACTGAAGTGCCGAGCTAGGCAGCTAATGTGATGCACAAACATGTTGCTGATGGTTCATCAAGTGTCAAAACCCACTTTCAGGTTTTACTTTCACCATAAACCGATGACCAAATTGCCACACACAGCAGTGCCATTTATGACTTTGCCTCCTGATTTCATTGTGTAAATAGATAAATCAGCTCGGTGCTCTTGAATCACTGAAGACACCATAACTAGTGCGGACATGGTAACCAAACTGTTGACAAACCGGCTCATTGTCAGCACATGACAGACACAGGGTTGTGCAGAGCTCTACCTTTGTGTTATCTCACTCACCTTTATTGAGCCATGCAATCATTTGGGTTCAGTTAAACTTAGTTTTATGTTTAAAAACTGAGGATATATCTCAGTGACTCAAGACTGAAAATATGATAAGCTTCATTTATAGAATCTGACTCGATCTTTAAAAAGAAGGAGATACAGCAAAACACCAAACACCATGTGTGTTTCCTCTGATTGACTGACAGGAGGCTTCGTACTTCAACATTGTGAAAACAGATGCCTTCGCTTGCACACATTTTGAAAGCAGTGCAAATATTTCATGACTTTTCTCACAGTTTTGATTTGATATCTAACAATTTTGCCTGTTTTCTTTTCCATAGGGAGACTTATGTTGAGTTTCTTGAGACAATTTATGTACATCTTGTATGTATCTAAAGTATTTTTACTATAAATAAACTTGCAAAATTAGCTTTGTGTGCTTCTTCAATGAAGTGTGAACGATGCTCGAGGATCAATAGATGGTTTATAAGCTGTTGCAGCAGAGATGTCTTCACATTTTCGATTTTTAAAAGGGAGATGGATAAAGCATGTGTTGAAACTGGTGTCAAGAAAACAATTAAATAATATCACATAAATGCTCTATATATTTATACATAGACATAATTTAAATATAGATATTATGCTACATATTTTGCATGTGAATACCATGTATATATTTGTATAATATATATATATATATATATATATAATGCTATATGTTTCGCATGTTAATAATATATATGTATATATTATGCGACATGTTTTGCATATGAATAATTGCATCTCTAATCCTTTAATGCCCTTTAATTGTTTCTACATGTGCATTTTCATGAAGTGACATTACTCATGTCTCTTGATTGCTGAATTGTGTTTGGAGGGATTTGCCACAAAATGTTCCTGTGACCTCCCCCACAGTTAATAATAGAACACATTAAAATAGTCACCAGAACCACTTAAACTGGGATCAAATAAGTCTTAAATTGTGCGTTGGTGTGCTCCTGCCTTCCTGCCTGCAGAGGCACGTGTGTGTCCATGTGTGCAAGGAGCATTTAGCGTATGATCCCGGGGAGTATGAAGAGATAAGAATGTGTGTGTTTGTGTGAAGACAGGTGATGGATGAGATGGTGGGACATGCTTCTTATTACCTCCTCGGCTGGTGCTATTGTCTGCAGGCTTTGGGAGTGTTGGAGCAGATATCAGCTCTCACTGTATTAGGCAATCCCTGTTTGCAGTGGAAACAGTGTCTCATCCTCACAGTGCTGCTGCATTAGAGCAGGAGCTGAATGTAGCCACTGCAATTTAAAAAGTACATCACTATTCTCAGAAAGATAATATTTTATCATTTAAGATATCCTCTGTGCTGTGTTATGGCATTTACATGCAGTTGTGTCACTGGAGCACATTACCTGCAAGTGTTATGGAAGCTTATTGTTTATTTTATTACATTTTTCGTACAGATTTTTATTAGCACTGATGCATATTTATTTTGCTTATAAAATGCTCCACGAGCCTCCAGCTTTATGTATGTGATTTGAACACCGCCCACAGTGTTCCACTTGAAGTAAGAGACAGATGGGAGTCAGTCACAGAGTTGCTGTGATGGAGAGAAATTACCCTCCTGAATACTGCCCTCCCTCCCACACTACATCAGACTCACTGGAAACTCAATATTTACCAACTCACGCGTTTTTTTCCTAGTCATGATTGCTTTGGACGAGAAAGTTCTTGGGATGAGTAAACTGTATTCATGTGTTTTAACACGTGTCGTCTTTGCAGTGTAGCAATGTTAAAACATTTAAATCAACATCTAGATGAGAACATTAGACTGTTTGATGAGGATGTTCGGTGCTGTAAGTTTTAACATCATGTATATATACTGTCTAATCATAAGATCATATTGGTGGATTTGTGCCGTCTGTGCCTCCACAACATCCCAAACTAACTATATCAAGTCTGAGATGTGATACAGTTGATTTCAAGGCTGCCCCTACAACTGACAACACTGAGGTTATTATGGATATAGCATCCTATGGCCAGTTACAGTCTACAATTTAAAAAAAAAAAAAAAAATGTTTTTATGATATAGGATTTTCTTTTAGTCAATATATTGAAATTTGACATCCAGGCTTTCAAGAGATGAGTAAGTAAAATAAATGCCTAATTCTTCAGCAGAACTTTCTTCCAAGCAGGTGATGACTTTGAACGTGGCTTTAGATCTTGAGGAAAATGTAATGTTAGAAATATAACCAACAAATATTTTACACATTCAGTTGTTGTGAGGTAACTCACCACTGGATACTGATTCAAACATACACAACAAAGTGTTGTTGAAGGTCTTGGACCTTCAGTCAAGTAAAAGGGGAAATTGACTTCTATTGGAACTGTTTGCATCTGATGTGTGTGGGGGGGCATGACTGCACTATGACAAAGCACCACTGGTGTATAGTGGGTCTGTTTCTTTGAAATGAGTCAACCAGGAGGAGCTTCCCCCACATGGACCTGATCTGATCTGTGAAACACTTGATGGCCACCAGCTCCCAGAGCAACACACTGAATCAGAGAAAAGGCCCGTTTACCATGCAGCCCCAGTCCAGCTTCCTATAGAGGGAGAGGAAATAATGCAGGTTGTGTTTGTGATGGATGCAGAGAGAGGAGGAGGAGGAGGAGGAGGAGGCGTATATTTGCAAATGTTTGACACATCAGTGTTGACAAAACGAGTCATGTGACGAGCATGAAGATGGCGCATCTTTCGGTGTGTTGCAGCTCTCTCCGTGTTGCCTTGCAGCAGCAGCAGCAGCAGCTCGACACTTCACATCGCGGAGCAGCATCGCGACCTATTACCCACTAATTACCAACGGATCGAGCCGCGCTCGCGCTACACGAGCGGCCAAATACCGTGGATCAGCTGGAGCTGCGCGCGCCCGGCTGAAGAGGAGGAGGAGGAGGAGGAGGAGGAGGAAGAAGAAAAAGGTTGTAAAAAGGAAAAAACGAAGAAATGAAATAAATAAGCTCCGAGGAAGAAGAGATCCTACCCGATAGCTCCAATAGCACCTCTTGTTGTTTTGTTTTTTTTGGAGGGGGGAGCAGGAACCCGCTCACCGTGTGCGTGCATGCGTGCGTGCGTAATTGTGCGCGTTGCATGAGGTGGACACAGAGACTGCATCAGACTGGAGACACACTCCGGGACATATCAGCGAGGAGACATCGAGGCTTCACTCTCTGTCCCTTTTCTCCCCCTCACACACACACTCCTCAGGACACAGAGACATGTAGTGTGAGTGTGTGTGTGTGTGTGCAGCCTGGATCGCCTGTAGCCTTCAGCCCTCCTGTGTTTTTTTCCTCCAGCAGCAGCAGCAGCACCATATCGACATAATGTGGCTTGATCTACCGGAGGGGAAATAACCAAATATGTGGATACCTACAGAAGAGGAGAAGATCGGAGTTGGTGAGTCAGTATCTCTCTCACTCTGGGGCCATTATTGTTCATCTGCGACGTTCGCTTTCTATTTATAATTGGCTTTAATCTTTAGGATGGCAGCTCGTGCGTGAGGAAGCAGCCCCATCCTCTTCATCGACATCTCCTCATCTGATTTTCCTCCCCCTTTGTTATTATGGCCATCACACCCCGATGGCAAACACTTATAATGGCTGATATACGCGGGCCAGTGGATGTATGGGAAGGAGGGGGGGGGGGGGGGGGGGGGGGGGGGGGTTGCGTGGGATGGTGATGGGCTCCAGCCCACCACCCTCCAAGACCCCATCCACACGGGCGCAGGCGGTGCTTCACCTCGGCTTCGTGCTGTGAGTTTAGTGGTTTAAAAAGAATGCGTCAGTGTAGCATTGGAGCCCTTTTTCTTCTCATATGTGAAGGGGCGGCGAGTGGGAGACGAGGTGGGGGGGGAGAAAAATGCCGTTCGTGCTCAAAACCACGAGGGGGCGTCGTGACTGCGTACCTCCAACAGGTGTAGGCTGGAGTGGATCAGTACCTGTGGACCAGAGAGCTGCATGCACTGCTGCAATGACTGGGCCACACCGTGCACGCCCCCTGCATGTGTGCACTTTGACCTTTGATTAGGAGGGAAACGTGCACACACGGATCAACAGTTCCAGCTCCGGTCACATTTGCATTTCATGGTGGGGGGGGGGGGGGGGGAAACACTGCATAGAGTCCAATCACAAGGGAGATGTGTCATATACTGTATATATAACCTGACTGCTGAGCTCCACAGCAGAAATTAAAAAGTCTATAGCGTAGGATTCTACTAGAAGGTTTTCATCTGGGGAATGAGTCATGTCGAGATACAGCTTGTTAGTTGCAGGGTATACTCGTGCTGGCGTGCACATGATAACACACACACACACACACACACATAAACATAAACATACATGCACACGCCCACAGCCTCGCTTTGTTTGGAGGCCTCACATGGTCGCATTTAATGTCGCCACTTCTGCTGTGAGGTTCATCTGTGCATCCATCATAGAATCACTGCGGCTGTGTGTGTGTGTGTGTGTGTGTGTGTGTGTGTGTGTGTGTGTGTGTGTGTGTGTGTGTGTGTGTGTGTGTGTGTGTGTGTGTGTGTGTGTGTGTGATGAAGCAACAGTTCGGCGCAGCCTCCGCATCAGTCGGTGTGAAGTGACCTGGCGCTGTCCGCGGTGCTGAAACGCAGGAGCCGCTGTGTGTGAACCTGCTCTCGGAACACACTGTCTCCAATGAGTGTGGTCCATGTTGAATATTCCTCCAGCATCATGGTGGATGATGTGGAGGAAGTCCACGCTGCTGTTCTGCCAAGTTGAATCCCCATATGTCTGTTATCGTCGCTTCTCCTCGGCTGTCTCTTTAGATGCACCATTTTGCACATTTATCATTCTTCTTGTCATTGCCCGTAAATTGTCTCTCACCAGTGTTACCATAACACCGATAGGAAACAGAGCTGCGGTCTGTCATCAGCCAGCCAGGCCTTTCTATTCAGTTTTTTTTTCTCCTTTCCCCCTCCTGGGTTATCTTAATGAGCTCCGTCTAAACAGGAAACAGTTGAAGACCACCTCATGAAAGGTTAATGTCTTTTTTAGAATCGCTGCCTATTCATTACTTTGTTCTTTGTTGTGTGTTTATGCAGGAAATAATGATAATATTAGTTTGTAAATGACTTTGTAAATGATCGCATGTACTGATTATTTTGATTACTAATAATTACTTGTTTTGTTCCTCTATTAATCATAAGTATGTGAAAGTACCCAGATGTTGAAAGTCATCATGCCATTAAGTATAAGCAAAGCACCAGGTTGCAAATATTTGGAATTTCGACTAATATAGATGATAGATGATCAAATATATAATAATAATGATACAGTACATTTCAAAACACAGTCACATGGTACTTTACAAGTTAGACATAACAAAATTAATGCAGTCAATGGGAAACAGTCAAAAAGCAAACAATCAGAAACAATTTCAAAGCAAATCCAAGATCACACAGGAATCGAGCAAAGATATGACACATATTCATTATATATTCATATATATTCATGACCATCATCGCAGTTTTTATTAAATACTTTGGTTCTATAAGTTCAACTTTCTCATTTGCAAATGAGTCACTGATGGATTTCTCTCATTCAAGCAGCAGCACTCACAGTATTTCTTTACACTGGAATTGGGCAGAGCTGTGACTATAAGTCAGTACCTGCCCACATGAGACAGAATGAAATGAATCAGATGGCTCGTGGACGTAGCTCACACACAAACTCCTGTGGCACCGCATGAAATAGTCGTGGTGACGAGGCCACCATTATCTGAAAGGGACCAAATATGTTCACAGCAGAACAAAGGATGGAGCTAATGTTCAGCTGAGAGCGGGATTAGAGAGATTAATGTTAATGTTTATTAATGTTGCCCAAAGTAGCTTTTCCCTATACATTTGTGCACGATTTTAACCCTTCATAAAATCTCCAAATGGAAATTGCATAGTAGGCACCTCTTAGATTCATGGGCACCGGATCACAAATCTGTGTACGACTGTATTCATGTGGCTTAACTGACGTGCACAGCTGCAAAATAAATACATTATTATTGCAGGAGTGATAGTAACGTACACAGTCATTTAAAAGTGCTCCATGATAAGTTCATCATTTCAGAACACCGCAGTCGGGCATGCCTCGGCTTCTGTGACACTGATTTGAGATCAGCTACGGTGAAATGCCCCCCTGCCTGTGTGGCAGAAATCCTGAGGTTAGCAGGACTTCTGTGCAGTAATGTTTCCCAGTAAGTGAGTGTGCGTTCAAGTTGTGCTAAACACCATGACTAAGAGGGTGAAGCCCAAAGACTGTTGGGTAATTTTTAACATTGCTAGATCTGGGACAGGACTTTATTCAAGCCAGGGAAGCAGGACCTCCATGGTCTCTGTGCTCTTATTGCATTACTGGAGTGGTTTAAAGTGACTTCAGTTCGCAGTTCAGCTTCAGTTGAACCAGTTTTGTTTGAGACTGGAAGTAAAAGGACTAAAGCCAAAGAAATGAAGTTCATTCAGTGCTGCAGTTTAGACGAGCGCAGTGTCCTTTTGAATAAAATGTTCCCACAGCGGTGGAATTAGCATCCAGCGTTTTTGAAGAAAGACAAACAGCAGAACGTTTAGAAGCCATAACTGTGTTCACTGTTGTAGTAGCAGATATTTGATGACCTCTGTCCCTTCTCTGCAGCACGTTCCTCCTCTGTGGGTCATTGTACATTTACTCCCTGTGTGTGCAATGTGTGTTCTGTTTAAATCTTCACTATATTACATATAGAAGTAAACATTTTTCAAGACATGACAGCATGTAATAGTCAGTTTGTACACTGAATAGAGTTATTGGCTTCACTTGCTCTATTGTATAACAGAAAAAAAATCATTTTTTATTAGTGATCTTAGGAAAAAAAAAAAAATCTCCTTTTAAACAGAAACATGAACTGTAGACAAGAAAAACAGGTGAAAGTTCCGACACAGAAAAGTACCTTAAAGGTCTCTCAGAATACAGAGTGAGATGATCTTTTCCGGACAGAGTGTGTTGGACTGACGTGCGAGCAGATACATGATAAATGTGACGTGAACATATTCAAACCTCTAAACAATATTACTGCTGATGTGATAAGTGTTTGTGATACAAGACGAACCCATCAACACGAACACGATGTTGGTGCTGTTCAATCTTTTTCCTCTTCCAACAACATGGAGAGATCTGAATGATCTCACACACCTGTAATCTTCACATTCATTTGAATGTTACACAGCAGGACTTAATCAACAATGAGACCTGGTAGTTTTTGTAGTTTTTATTTAAGAAGAAAATAAAACACGTCTGTCACATAACATTTTGATTCTTGTTTTATTAGACATTTTTTCCTACGCACTAGTGGGGGTGGAGAATTTAGAAAACAAAGGCATAATAAAGAGCAATAATATTCCTCTCACAGGCTGCCTAAATAATTCAAACTTATTTGACTCAATTCCCTGAGTCAGTTTGTATTAAACCACGATGCTTGATACTCACAATGTGATTTCTCCCCCTTTGATTCTCAGTAATATATAAGACCAGTATGAAACCACAGATAAGGTTAAATTGTCTCATTCATTGTAACTTTATGGTGGAATAACACAAGATTATCACTACATTTGTCGTGTGTGTGGTGCCGGTGGTGGTTACTAAGTGATGTTGTGGAAAATCAACTCCCGGTTGTGTTCTCACTTCACGCCAACACAGAGCCAATGGATTCTTAAAGGAACGTTTTCAGGCTTTTTGGTAAATATCAGGAGAACACAACTGGACAGGGAGAGAAATATGTTGTGTGCTTTGAGTTTTTCTTCTTTATAACACATTTTGAATAAACTATGATAATGAATTTGCTTAGTTCATTAAAATCTAAATCATTTAAAGTCATCTCGTTTTTTCCTTTATGCAGCAATCTCGCTTTAACATCTTTGTGGCTTTTAGAAGAATGACTCTATACGTCTTATGTTAAAACTGTGGCTCATCAAACCTTTGATTATTGATTGATCAGAAAGTGTTGTACCTGGGGGAATAACACACAAGCTTTCAGTATATGACTGCATGTGTGTGTTTGAGTTTGACCAATGGGAAAGAGAAACAGTGGGAGTCTCCTCCTGTGCTCAAACCCCATAATTCAAAGAAAGAGAGGCAAACATTCCTTCCAGTAGCTGGTTACACAATAATGACCATGCAGACTCTAAATTCAGCCGGACAGTCTGGATCTGATCTGTTAGAAACATTTGCTTCTGCCAGCATTTTTTTCACTGCCCGTCCTGTCAGTCCTTCCAACATCCTACGTTCAGCATGTTGAAGTCTAAAGGTGAATTTTGTCGGTTTTGTTTTTGAGGATATGCTAATGCTCTGCAGCTTTTAGGCACAATGAAATAGTGTTTGCACAGCCTGGAGGTTTTTGTGAGGGAGGACTATATGAAAATATGAGCCTGTGTGATGCGCTCATCTCTCGCCAACATGACAATCTCATCTTGTTCTGACGTGGCCTCCGCTGAAGAGTTTTCAAATGGTGTGAGTGCGGGGTTTTGCAATTCAAATGAAATAGAGTCCATTATAGAATAGGTCTCTCAAATAAGAAATACTTAGACCTGGCTGGAAGAAGTCCCCGGGGCACACTGGAAAAGGTGACAAGCCGGCTCTTTAAGACTATCTGTCTCTGTCCCTCTCAAATGTACCGAAATATGCTTGACTTTGACTCTAGTGCCGTGCAGCATCTGTAAGCTTGCCATTTTAAAACGCCTAGATCTCTGCTGCAGTTACAGTGAAGAAAAGCCCTCCAGTTTGTAGATGATCTGTTGCCATAGTTACCCGAGCACAGGAACCGAGCACTCGTTACCCTCATACAGGCAACGGAGCTGAGCCCAAGCCCCTCCTTCCCTTCCTCCCCCTCACTGGGTCCCCTGGCTAGATCATTAGCATAATGATTCACACCAAACCCTCCTTGAAGGGCCTCCATTTGTGGGTTTTTTAGAATAGTCAGTGGAGCCCTGTCATTATTAGATACACTGTATATTACGCAGCAAACTGCAGGGCTGCATTGATTAGAAAGAAGGTTCCAGGGGTTGCACCATTTCATCGTACCTGAGTATGATGACAATAAAGACCTTGAATCTTGAACCTTGATATCCTGCTGCGAAGGTCTTTACTGTGGCGTCCATCCCCTCTCATGTTCCTAATCAGTGCGAGAGTCACATGTTTCTGTGTCCGGTCAAAGATGATGCTGCAAAAGCAGGTGGCAAAGAAGGTCTACGCTAATAACGGCCTGTGACAAAGCAGCGTTAAGCCACACTACTTAGCAGCCCGTGTGGGCTTTACTTTGGGAGACAGTTCAATTAACTTCACGCAAAAATCAGGCCGCTTAAGAATTAATTGCCTATTAAAATGACTTCCCACTTCAGGGTGGGAGCTTGTTTACAGTTCACTAAGCAGTGGTTCCCGCATGATACTGTGTTTAGATGTTTGCATTAAACAGCTTATTAAAGAAAGCTGCAAAAACAGCCCGGCTACAACCCCAAAACTCATCCTGTGTGGAGACACGACAGGGTGGAGGCTGCACCTTGTTTGATCACAGGCCACACGTTGCAAACATAGATCGTTGTGTATGATGTCAGGACTTATTACAACTGTAAGGTCAAGTATTTCTTCATCACAGCTGTCTCTTTATCTGTTTTCTTCTTTCCTCCTCGTCCGCACAGTGATCTGCAACTTCCGGTCATCAATATGTCAGGCCCTGGTCCTGGAGATTGGGGAAACTGTACAGATTCTGGAGAAGAGTGAAGGTATTGACAGTCTCATCTCGTACGGCCACGACACATGGTTTTTGTGATAGCTTGTAAACAATCACAGGTCTTTACTGCAGGTTATCAGGGAGATATCAAGTTGTTGAAGTGGACACTAGTGGGAAAATGTTTTTTCAGAACGTAAGACCCATTCTTCAGTGAAAACATGATGGTTATTTTTTAGGTTTATTCTGGCCTTGTTAGCATCAGTATTTAAATTAGACAACTTTTAAGTCAAATTGATATTGATATCGTGTTCCGGTTGCACAGGAACAATGTTTACGTTAGCCAGCTACATAACATAATACTACATAATATAGTGCAAATCAAAAATGGCAAACACACTTGAATCATTTAGTTTTGGCTGTTCAGTAGAAATCTCTGAGTCTCTGATAATATGGTACTGATTTAACAATACAGGCAAAATCATTGTAATCATTTTGTTAAAGCTGGATGAGTCGTACATAAGCGATAATTTACTCTCAGTGATGTAACAGGTGAACATATTTTGTTGTATATTGAGATAAAAACATGTAAGAGAATAAAAGGAAAAGTTTGATTAAAGCTGATTTGTAAACCAGAGCACCAAGTACCCCAGCAAAATGGTGTAATGTCCCATCACACATTAAACAGCTTTACTGATGTGTATTCTGATCTTCCTTTAGGTTGGTACAGAGGCTTTTCCTCCAAGAAGCCTTCTATCAAGGTAATTATAACAGATCACTGGTTTTACACTGTGTTGATTCCTATAGGCTGCAAAGAGGTTTCCGTATTCTGACTCTGTTCATTTATATTTGATGTAACGTGACTAAACCTCTTCTTATTAACAAACACTACATTTTTTTTCTGACTGCTAAAATAATATTTGTCCTTTGTTTAACATAAGCTCATTTGTCAACTGCAGTGAAAGCCGATCTGTAAATGTAAATCTGAATCTCTACATCAAGCTTTCATCAAACACCACAGCATTTTTATGAATGATAATATGATGTGAGAGACGTGCATCCCAGAAATAACTCTGTCTCCACAACAAAGAGCTTAATGACCGATTAACTTATTGAGCGGAGCTTTGAACAGACAAAAATAGAAATCTCCTGACCTGTATTTCCAGAGGTGCTTTTAAAAGGCACCATTTTAACCATGATATTCTGACTTCATAGTACAGAAGCACTAAATATAATGCCATCCCCCAAAAAGATTTACAACAGTGAAAAAAATACAGCGTATATGATAATAATAAAATCAAAATCAAATTTGAATTGTACATCACACCTTGGTATGAGGGCCCCATCATTTTCTTTTAAATTGCAATATGAAACTGTTCAGATAAACACAGCATCATGGACCCATATGCAGTATTACTAGTATCGTGGGTGGCTGTGGCTCAGGAGGTAGAGCGGGTGATCCACTAACCAAAAGATCAGTGGTTTAATCCCCTCCAGTCTGCATGCTGAAGAGTCTTTGGGAAAGATACTGAACCTTAAATTGCCCCTGATGGCTGTGTTGGCAGTGTGATAGAAAAAGGCTGCATTAAATGTGTGAATGGGTGAATGTGACCTGTAAAGTGCTTTGAGTGGTCATTTAGACTAGAAGAGAGCCGTATAAATTCAGTCCATTTATCATTTACTACTGTTTCCCCTCCTGTGCAGAATTTGAGATCCAAATTTTCTTTTCTTTTCTGCCAGCAGATGGTGCAGTTAGTCATTTGAAAACCACTCATTTTACCAAAACAAGGTTTTTATGGCAGTATAAATTAAATATTTTTTTTTAAGTGACTGCTGCAGGACATTTATACAGAAAATTAGGATGTAATGTTTTTGATTGAAGCATAGAGAAGTCTTGATTTTCTTAAATCTAGATAGATAGATAGATAGATAGACGAAGTCTCGCCACCAGAACTACTACAAATCTGTCACTGTAAAGAAATATGTGCTAATTTAAATATTGACAATACAAATATTTTAATTATGAGGTGATTAAAAGACACAAGTAACCGAGGCAGAGGATTGAAGTTAAATATAAATACAGATTTAAAGATAAATAACTGAAGATATACACAAAGTTGTGCATTAGACTAAGACAGCACTGTAAAATGATCGTATAGAGATATTAAAATATGAAATCAAATAAAGATAAACTTGGGCAGTAAATGTCTCAAGTCTCAGCAGAGAGTTTGTTCAAACAGTATCATTGTGATAAATCCTGTGCATCCTGCTCAGTCAGAGGAGAAACATACAGTAGGTGCAGAACTCTGAACAACAGCATCACTCCTGACAGAGATCAATAATCTGCACTGCAGTAAATGGTTATTAAATCTGACTGACAAATCTTTCCTCCCATATTGTTCAGTATGGAATGTATATGACAGGCGTCATTAATTCTAACCTGAAGCAGAGCAGTCTGCAAAGTCACGGTACAAAGTGAGAGAGCAAAGATGTCAGGTCCGTACAGCCACAGAACAAACAGTGCATGGTGTAACAAAAGTACCAGCTATATTATTAGAAGCATGAGAGCAGCAGGTAATTTCTGCTCTTCTGTATGTGGACTCTGCTTTAAATGTCAGGAGCTGAAGTGTTATGTGATGCTGCAGAAAGGTTTTTAAGAAAGCAGAAAGCTGTCCAGTCCTGGTAAATGTAGGTGTTAGTGGCTACACGCTGTCGTTCTGTACTCTCATCTGCTATTTACAGTTCTCGCTAACACCCCTCCATTTTGTTATGTTCTCTGCTGCCCACAGCCGTTCGCCCCCATACTCTCTCTGTGCTCTCTGTGAATTAGTTGTGTTCACCGTGGCCAGTTTCTTACATCTGGCAGATTAGAATTAGAAAGATGAACTGCAAGGGTGGCAGTTGGCATCGCTGGGTCTCCTGTGCCCTTCCCCAGCTAATCTGAGCCACAATAGGGCTCTTGCATGTTGCTGTGTGCCCCCCCCCCCCCCCCCCCTTCATATGGATGAGAATGTTACTAAACAGCAAAGCAGACATTGTGAAATTCCTTCAACACATGATGTGACACCGGTAGAACTGTACAATTTGTATGTAGTTAAACAATCCTGATAACACAAACATAACCATGCATTTCTGTTGCAGGAGAATTACAGACTCAATCCTGTCACACTTGCTAACGTCTTCGCTCCTTCTTCTGTCCACAGGGGATTTTCCCAGTCAGCTATGTCCACTTGAAGAAATCCACAGTGACCAACAGAGGGTGAAGTTGCACAATAAAGTGTTTCTGTTTATTTCAGCTTTTGCAGTATCAGAATTAAGAGCACACTGCTGATGCAGCTTTTATTATTTTAAATTCATCAAACTGAAAAAAAGTATTATATACAAACAGTGATGATGAAAAAAACTCATTTTTTTCTGTGATGTGATTGAATATTAGTCCACTGTGACCTATATCTAATGGTTAATTCAAATTTTGCATCAGTGTGAAGAGTTAACTCGATTTATTCCATATTTAATTCTACAATTGTTCCCATCTCTTATTATCTGTCCTCAAATTATCTCCAGCAAATTCATGATAGCCTCTACAATTATTAAACTTCTGATGTCAAATTTGACTCCCCATGAAAGAAGATTTTACTGCCAATACTCACACAGGCACTCACACACACATGTGAATATGAACACAGCGGTCACCTACACAAAAGCCGTCCATGGCTGCAGAGGCCAGAATAAAGACGGAGACAAAGACAGACAGCAGAGCTCTTTATCAGCCTAAACTCATTGATGTTAATTCTGCAGGCTGGGATCTGTGGTTCAGTGCAGACTGGGACTTTGCTGTTATATCACCACCCTCCAGTTGATTCACCACATAGCAGGAGCACTCTTGTTTGCACTCAAACAATTAAAAGTGCAGACTTGGAAATTGACATTATTATACTCCCTCGCACTGGGAGTTGCACTTTGGGAAATCTGCTTTGCTGTCTCATGGAGTTAATGAGGTGACACACCTACTGCATCTCTATAGTTGTCCCAAAGCTTCCCCGCCACAGACAATCACCCCGACTCAAAATGTAATAGAGATGTTCCCACTGTTGCAAAAACACTGCTACAGTTTCAGCGTTCACTCTTTGCAGCGTAGCACAGAGCTTAGTGAGCAAAGTGCAAAGTGTCACAAGAGATCTAACCTTTGGTTTAATGTTTCTCTGTGAATGTGGTCACACAGGAAGGAAGTGTGTGGTGGTTTGTACTGGAGAGCTCCACCCCCTGTTTCTAAGTGCAGCCAGAGAGAATATCATCACTCTCCATGATAGTGAATTCTTAAAGAGTTGTTCTGAAGCAGCAACCTGCATCCATGTTGTTTTGTATGCTTGTATGTTTGCTGCAAAATGTGTACGTACTTAATTACATTATTTTTATGTAGCAGAGGTTTTTTGTTTTATTAGAGTGGGACGATCACATACCTCTGCTAACAGTCCCCTTATGAAAAAACATTTAAATTCACTAGATCTGGATCTTTATTTGGATCTGCTCCACATTGCACACAATCGTAACATCAGTACCCTAAACATGCCTGATTTTTTTTCATTAATTATTCTCAGAGAAAATAGCTCTCTCTCCTGGATCTGCTCCCTTGATTCTGGATCTGCACCAAAATGTAATGGGTTCTTTTTTCTGACCCACACTAGTTCCATGGAGATTGGTTCAGCTGTATTTGCTTCATTAAAAACAAATGAACATTGTAGTTTAACAATCAGCAAGCTTAACTTTAACAACAGGTATTCATGTTGTTGCTATTATTATCACCTGACAGTATTTAAATACACCATATTTTACTTAAATTTCCAGGCACAATACAGTCAGTCTTTTTATGTAGATTCTACATTGTGTTTTCAAAACATGAACATTACTCCCCAACACTGAGATCTGAATGTGTGTGTCCTTGTGCGCTCAATTTCATGTGTCTTTTTTCCACTGCAGGTTGTGTGAGACGGTGGTGCCCCTCGAGGACCCTATCATCACAGAGACCACCTCCACACTGCAGGAATGGGGGGTCTTGTGGAAGCAGCTCTACGTGGTCAGTAGCACTTACATCAGGACAAGACACTAAGCTAGAATAAATGTGAGAGTGGATCCGACATTAGCAAGATTTCTAAAGAAAAAAAAGGCTTTTGCAAGAAGAAATTGCATCTATCATTGTTTCATTTGTATCCTCCTGAGGGGGTTTGATGGACTTAGCTTCTAGAGTGTGTTTTTCTTTTCTGCACTCAGGAGTGGTGAATAGCCTGGGATTTAGCCCAAACATGCATTGACACCTCCTTTAGATATTTCCCCACCGCACGTCATCCTGAATCTCACCCTACATTTTCACATACTATCTGCGTAGGGACAGAAATGGTGGCTGGGTACAGATAATGGCCTGCAGACCTGTCATATGCGATTTCATGCTGTGTCATTCAGCCATTGATTGATCCTGGCCTGCCTCTCACCATTTCTGCATCATCTTAAGATCCACCACCTTCAGTCAGCCTTTACTTGCTGGGCAAACGTGATTACTGGAAACCTAAGGCATCCTTAATCCCGCTAAGTGTCGAGGGGGCAGGCAGAAGTGGTTGGTGGGGTTTGGAGTTTGGAGCTGAGTGGATACGTTGCAGAGCTGGCAGCAAGTTTTTACATAACCTCTCACTGAGGACTGCTCATGCTCTGAGCAACCAAGGAGCCCGAGGCATTGGTGTGGTGATGTAACTTCCTCTGAAGCCTGACTAATGTGAAGGGCTGATTTAACAGTGCTTGTTTTGGTGCTCACCCCCTGTGTGATATGGGCCATGTTGCCGCAGTTGCATCCACAATAACAGGGTTTCGTACTGGCTGGATGTTGATGCATTTCACCTTATTGTTGCCAATTAGAATTCATGGTGCGACTTTAGCGAACAATGGCCTAAGCAGAACTGTGTATCTGTTATAATGTACACAATAAGCCCTGCGGAATAGTCGTCCAAAAGGGCTCATCAACCCTGACAAAAATCCTTGTTTTTCAGCCTCTGAGAACGTGTTCTGTTGTCCTCATTAAACTTACACGGGCACTGTGGCGGTGCTTAATCTTTCCATTTATGTAAACAAACCTGGCTGGTAATGTGGGCATGTCCTATCATTAGGTAGAACAGAGAATGCCTGAATTAAAAGTGTTGTCCTTAGTCTGTGAGAAATACTGATGAAATTCATTACCAGGAGGTCAAAGCACACTAACGAGGGGTATTTGGTTTTTTGTTTCGTTTACAAAACCCTTGCAAACAGTTTTCTTCTATGTGCTGCAGGAGTGGTTAGAGTTAGGTTAGTGATTTTTAAACTCACTGTCAAATAAATCACCAGATTCTGATGTGTATTTCTTACATACTTGACATACGTACTATTTTATCATTGTTCAGCTGTTATATTACAGATAGCATGAGGAGGATTTTCAGTAGTACTCTTTATATAAATGCCACAGTAGTAGGATATAACATATCCTGGCTAAGTCTCTTTTGGCTGCTTCAACAGAAACACAAGGTGGATCTGTTCCATAAGCTCCGTCATGTGATGAACGAGCTCATCGACCTGCGTCGGCAGCTGATCCAGGGTCATCTCGCCCAGGACCAGACTCGTGAGATCAAGCGGCACATCACTGTGCGGCTTGACTGGGGCAACGAGTGAGTAACGCTTAATACCGAGCACGCTGTATCAAGAGACTGGGCGGGAGTGAATGCACGCTCCACAGCAAACATTTGTCTTTAACTGTTGGCCACCAAAGAATACAATTTTTCCTTGGCACTGGAGAGATCTACAATGCCGGGTGAGTGGGTGCATAATAGCCTCCTCTATGATGTAATTTTATGGTCATTTAGCAGATGAGTGAATTTCAAGCAGCTTAAAGTCAACGCACATCCCCCTGGAGGAACTGTAAAGCTATATTCCTACTGTTGCCAGATTCAGACTCTGTCCAACTGAGCACAGACAGGCATCCATAACAGAGATAAAGATGTGGACTCCGGCTCGGCTGAGGAAAAACTTTATGTGGACGGACCATCTGTCACTTTAATATAAGATTCATTGCACAAATGCACATAAAAACACTTTGAACTACATCACAGGGTCGGTCAACGTTAGTGTGTCATAATTGAACAATATGTTTGAACGTTGAGAACACTCAGAAGTAGAGCCTCAGATCCTGTGTTCACCATGTCAGTGGTCTGTGGTGCACACTGACCTGAAAGCTGTAGTGATGTGATTTCATGGTCACCGCAGCCCTGAGAGAACTCTGTGACTTGAGGCTGAACAATTTTGTTTAAGTAAAAGGTTATATATACTGTACACTAGTACAGCATGAATCAGTGGTACATGTATGCCAAGTATATTTACTCCAGCACTGTACCACAGACTCTCTTAAGGGTTTGTCGAAATAAATTAATATTGAGCGGCACATCACTGTTCAAGCCCATGAATCCTCGTTCCACTGAAGAATCACACTGTTACCAGTGATACCAAACATGTCTTGCAAAGGAGCAACAAATAAGGGTCTTCTGTTCAAATATTTTATTCAGTGTCACAGACTTTGTAGAAAATGTATACAGAATAAAGTTTAATTTACAGTATGAATAGAAGTTGAACTGTTTCGGCAGGCTGGTGTGACCTTTTCACTCTTCTACCCTTCTGAGGTGAAGCTGAACAACTTTAAATCATGTTGCTATATGAAAAATATAAGTATAGGAAATATAAGGAAATAGGAAATATAGTAACTATTATTAACCATTCGCTAAAAAAATTTCTTTCTTCCTTCTTTCCTGAACCCTCTTTCACAGGCACCTTGGTTTAGACCTTGTTCCCAGAAAGGAGTTTGAAATGGTGGATCCAGATCAGATCAGCGTATCTGAACTACACAAACTGGTACGTTGGATAACATTTAAAAAAGTGCATGCTGTACAAATTCATCCCCTAAATTATTAAATAGATTAAATTAATAAAGGGAACGTGTGCACATGATTAAAAATGCAATTACATATATCCCCGGTGCATGCATACACTCATCAGTAGCCATGACTCAAATGATGCTGCCTTTATGAGCTTCTCTTACCCACTCTGTACCTCTGCTCCCATTGGACAGTGTGGTTTTACATGTAAGAAAGTGTTGCTGGATGTGTAGGGCTGTGTGACTGCACCGATTATTAAATCATCCATACAAGGTGACTCACAAGAGAGGGAGCACGATTCAGCTGCTGGAGCTGCCTCATGTGACCTGTTCTTTATGCTTATCTTACCACCATATTGAGTGTGTCCCTTTCCTTGTGTCCACGTGACTCTCACCAGCGTGATTGCTAGCTAGCACCGCATACATAATGCAAAGTGACAGGGCCAGGCGAAGCAGCAGGTAAATACATACTAATGAATTTTTTATTGTTTCTTTTTTTTGATAACTTAACGTAACATATTTCAGTCCCGGTTGCTCTAAACCGCCAAACTGACTCGAGATACATTCCTACATAGATACATGAGTAAAAAATAATGTCTCAAATGTATTTTGGCTGTAGCGACGTTGGACTTCTGAACCTGTCCAGGGAGACAGAGCTGACTTTCAGAGGCAGATCTAATTTTAGAAGCATGTGATTACAGCACAGATGTTATGAAATATAATGTAATTCTGCTGGAGACGGTTATCTAGCAGGGGGATCCATTCAGGTTAGTAGCTGAAGCTCCATATGCTGATCAAAACATTTTCCACATGCCCTGCAGCCTCCTATTATCCCGTTGCCATGTTTCTCAGCTTCGCACACACAGTGTTTGTGCACTAAATGCTCTGTCCAGAAACAACAGCGTAGCTCTTCGTTGCCAAAAAGCCTCCTGACTCTGTCGATGAAAGTGAGCTAGTTTTTTGGCAGGGCACGAGGTCTTGGCACCTCTTCAGGTAGGGGAGTAGAGGAGTTCTTTTAGGCTGCTGAGCAGAGAGGTATGTGTGGGCGACAGCGGCTTTGTCCTCTCCTCTCCCACATGCTCACATTTTGCCTCATGTGGGCTTCTTTTAGCGCCGCAGGAACAGTAGTGCCGCCACTCTGCAACGTACGTAGGTGAAATTTTCGTCCAATTTGAATCTTTGGCTGAGGCCTTACTCTGGTAGCGTGTGTCTGAAGCTGCTCTGAGGTAAATAGGTTCAGCTCTGTGTCGGAAGAGTAGAGGACGGGCCGACTGATCTGATATCTTTTCTTTTGAACTTCACTCTTTTTTAGCACGTATCCAGCAGACACTGTGGTCAGCAAAGCACAAATCAGGTACAGTCTTTTCAAAGTCTTTTCATCTCTCACTTTATATTTCTTTCCCAAACATACCATCCCCTTCAGACTCTTATTTACTGGTTGGCTCTAATCCTGGTGATCTATAAGAGCATGTATAGGGTTAGAATTTAAACTGTTACTGCCAAGCTCCATAAGAAGCTCACAGCAACATTGCCAGGATGTGAAGGTTGATTCCCACTGGGACCACATATGCCCCAAAGTATGCATGAATGGTGCCTTAAGTCACTTTGAATAGAAGTGTCCACTGAATTTCATTTGTTAAACACCGATTTAAAGGCCTGTTGCTTTTTGACTCCATTAAGAAGTGCAATATATTTAACTTTCTGCCATAGTTATCATTATCTAGTTTCTAATAGATTTCTCCTAGAGGCTGATATACTGAGAGAAGGCTGTAAAGCAGTAGCGGGCAAAAAGCAGCTCATGAGCCAAATCCTGTCCAATGTTTGGCCCCTCAATGGAAGTTAAAGATTTCATCAAATGTAATTGTGATCAAAAGTTAAAAGAATGTATTCAGAAGTTTTTATTCAAGTGTATCAGTTAAACTGTATATTGAGGTATTAACCTTTTTTCCTATATAAATAAATAACATGATGGCACAATAATAATGAATGACATACTAATGGGAAAAAGCTATATCTGTCGTTAAATCATAAAAAAACAGTTTGATTGATAAATAATAAAGCAGCATTAAAAATAAAGCAAGTACTTGGTTGGACAGGATGGAATAAACTATAGAACATATATGAGTGAATCATCCAACCCATCATTGATCTGTTAATCAACTTTATCTATAAACAGAATAGCTGGTACTTGGACTCCCTCTCAGTTTGGACCCGTCTTCTTAGCGGCCACTGTCTTCTGTGTTCCCAGGGTGACAGCACGAGACAGCGCCATGGTGACGGTTGCCGTGTCCCTGTGTCGCACCACCTCTTCATCAATCTGAAGAGCTTCACTTACAACAGCATCAGTGAGGACGCAGACGTCTTCTTCTCTCTGTACGACACTCGCGAGGCCAAACAGATCAGGTATGTGGAGGAATGTCAGTGAAAGCATAACGGCCTTGAATGGTCCCTGTAATTCAATGACACACACACACACACACACACACACACACACACACACACACACACACACACACACACACACACACACACACACACACACACACACATACACACACATATACCTTCTCACTACCTGTTGATTCTGTAGCTGACAGACTGTAAAACTGAGAGCTGGTTTCCTTTGCAGTGAGAAGTTTATGGTGAAACTGAACAAAAATGGAGGACCAAAGAATCCAGAGAAGGTTGATCGTCTGTGTGCTCTCTTCACGGTAACATTCTTCCCCTTCTACCCGTGAATGCAAATATTCAGTATTTCATCTGCTGACATTTTGCATCTCGTTTCTCTTCAGGACCTGAGTAGTAAAGATTTGAAGAGGGACCTGTACATCGTTGCACACGTCATAAGAACTGGTAAATAAGCTAGTTTGGTTTCATATTCTTCATTTTTAATGACAGAGATATTTTTTGGAATAATCAACGTTTCCTCTTTGCTTCTTCTTTTGTGTCCAGGTCGTATGCTGCTGAACGACTCAAAGAAAGGCCCCCCTCATGTGCAGTACAGGCGACCTTATGGCTGCGCTGTTCTCGCCATGAGTGATGTTTTCCACACCATCACAGACCTCAAAGAGGAGAAGGACTTTGTGCTCAAAGTTTATACGTAAGTATTAGTGAAGCTCTTCTTCCTCCTCCTTGCAAACATAGTTGCATGACTTCTGGACTTAAGGAAGTAAAAGTAAAAGTAATACATCTATGTATTGAGGCATGGAGGTATAAATGTTGTGCAAATGTTGTGCATGATAACCGAGTGCTTCAGTGCTGATGTCGGGTGTGTTTCGACCAGAATGATAATGAAGTGTCTTCTACAAAATCAATAGTTGCTCGCCCCAGGCCTGAGATAGGACACTTGGCGTGTTGTGAATCTGGCTGCTTCTGTTAGGCTTCACCACAGAGAGCCACTCTTGTCCACCGGCCGACCCAGGGAAGGAAGGAGACGCAGAAGGAGAGAGGAAGAGACTGAGAGCGATGACACATGGATAATTGAACAAAGTTAGAGGACAAAGGAAAAAAACACCAAGCTCAGCGTTTTCTCTTGCCAGTCAACAGCTAGAATGTCTCCCGGTGTCCTCCTCAGTGTCCGCTTTGGGTCGGAGGTCATTCGTACACTTCCATCCTGTTATATGATGTTTTCTTCATGAAGTATTATATACTACACATCTCGGTGTGAAATCTAGATTCCTGCAATAGAAAGCTGTCGTTTTTATTGGATTTCTCTGCTGAGGCACAGAGCTCTTCCCTTTGAAGAGCAAGCAGTGATTCAGTAGTGAGCTGCCTCCAAACTGTCGGCTCCTATAAGGCTCCAGTCTGTGCATTTCCCCATGCCTTTCCCAGGGGCCTACGGGCCCACAGTAATGAAAAAGGCTGGTCGAGAGCTGGCTGTCAGGTTTGCTTAGTGTGTTGTGCATTTGGGCTAATGTGTTGCTTGATAGCACCTCCCCCTGCTGCTACTTTTCTCCAGGAGGAAATCGGCTCTGGGACACATGCTGTTCATATAGTCCCCATGCACACAATCCCAATCCCTCCATCTGGACCCACTAATGGGTGCGTCGCTACAGCGCTACACCCTCCTGTCTTTTCTCTCCAGGTGTAACAATGAGAACGAGTGGTACCAGATACACGAGAACATCATACGCAAGTCCAACACCAAGTACTCAGCTCCCAGCACCAACTATGGTAAATCTGTCCTTTCTGTAGATCTTTAGGTGCCCTGGTGTTATATTTTCTCTTTTTTATGTACTCAAAGTTAGGTGTGCAGTTATTATACAATTGGCATTCGTTGAAATTTCCCCAGATTTTGAGAAACCCAACTCCAAGATTTAGAGCTGAATCAAAATGTCACTTCTGATGCGCAAGACTGTGAAAAATTACATTTGAAATAAATTCTTTAGAAGCATTTCTTTGCTTTGTCCCAGTAACTCTGCATAATTTACAGAATCGCCAGTTTCAGCACTATTCATTTATTTTTTATATTTACTGTTTCCAAGAACTGGGCTCAGTGAGCTGCAGTAAAACCACTTACCAGAGACAAAATGTTTTTGTAAAACGTGTGAACCATGACTTCATAAACATCCCTTGCTATGTAGCAGTACTTTTCACTGTGACTTGGGTTGGGCTAAATATTACATTACATGATTTTGATGTACTGTTTTTGCTGAGGTTTCCGTTTGTCTAAATGTTTTATTGTAGGAAAGTAATCAATTTTGGATTCAACAGATTAGAACCTCTCTCATTCTGCACTGACATGAGGCAGCCCCCACATTTTAAATTTGTGTTTATTGGGGAAATCTGTTGAACAGGAAACTTAAGTTGTAAATGATTTTCTCGTTGATCTTCTGAATCGACTACTGATATTTACCTTCAAAGTGAATATTTCACTGGATCATCCAAAAAACAGAAACTCCCTTCTAATTATTGTCTTTTCATTAAATGGTTCTGCAGTTGAATTTAATAAATTTAAAGCACTTAATATCACAGATGATTGTTTTAATATTGCCCACCCCTGTTAAATGCAATTATGATAGTGTGAAGAAAGAAACAGTAAATATTAGAAATCAAGTCAGTGCAGGTCACTTTGTATCTTTAGTGTGACACGATCTCTCTGAGCAGGAGTTTACAAGCTGGACTCAATGTTTAACTCAACTCTTCAAATTCACTGGTACTTCTCGTCTTATATGAGCAAGTCACTGTTTAAATTATGACTCATGCCTCACAAAAATCTGTCACAAGATTTGTGCAGTAGCCATATTTTTCTTTGTTTCTTTGTGTAATTCCACAACACTATTTCTCCTCCCTCTCTCCATCCTCTCTCTTGTCTTGTCTTCTCCTCCCCCACATTCTGACTAATGTCCCTTAAATACTCCTCTGTCCCTCCCTTCTCCTCCCTCCCTCCATTTTTGTCCCTTCACTGTCTTTCCTCCAATTCCACTTTCCTCCCACAACCCCACACCTCCTCATCTGGCCTCTCCCCCATTTACACACACACACACATATACGCCCACCACCACCACCTGCCCCTAGGCCTCATCATTTCCCTGCAGCTTCTGCGGGGCGAGCTGGAGCAGATCAGACGAGAGAACCAGGCTGTGTTCAGCAGGGCCCTGGCACTCACACGCAAACTAGGTTTCCCAGATGTCATCCTGCCAGGTAAGGAGGCAAAGAGCAGAGGGTGGTAATGGGGATGGAGAGGTTCAGGGAGGAGGTGGAGATGAAAGGCCACTTGCTCTGGATGAATTAAAAGCGAATGAATGGATCAGGGTACTCTGGGTACTCAGGGTAGTAATGAACATGGAATGAAAAAGGAGGATGTGGGAAAAGTGAGATCTAGGAGGTAAAAGACTGAAACAGCAGGAAATAGCATTGGAGAGATGCAGGAAAGCAGAGTGGGCTGTGGTGATGGGGACGTGAGCACACGATGTACAGTCCAAATGTCAGATAGTTGATGTATAACTCAAAGATGTTCTATATTTTTTTGTGTTTTGCAAAAACAACCAAAGATTAGGTCTAGATTATCTTCTGTGAGGAGAAATGAGTTTTTATCCCTACCTCAGGAATCATCTCACAGCCCCTGAGATTTGTCCGGTAACGTTTTGAGGGGTTCGACTCCGAAGATGGACACCAAACTGCTTAACTGTACAGACCTTTGTTAGAATAGACACACACACACACACAGCAGATATATAAAATATAACCCTTGCATCAGGATTAAAAATCAAAGATGTACCAGCAGAATGAACCATTTTAGTACAAATATATTTTGCTGCTAATACTTCGAATGCATGACTATTAAGCTTATATAAAGTTCTTCAGGATCCAAATACTTCTTCCACCACTGGTATTTTGGAAACTTTATGTGAGATCTGCATTTAGGTTGTAGGTGCTGAGCAAATTATAAAACAAAGAGGTCTACAAAAAGAAAAGGAGAGTATGTTTATTGTGGTATATTTCATCAGCTTATATAATTTATTGTATCTACTGAGAATGTATGATCCTCTACTCTCCTCTCCTTTCCACTCCTCTTCTCTCCTCCAGCTCTTTCGCCTGAAATACCTCCCAGTATCACTCCTTGTGACTCATCTGTCCCCAAGGAAATGACTTGGATATAAATAACCATAATCTGATTTTATAAATAACTGCAATATCTTCCTCCACCGTTGCCACTGATATTTATTCCATTAAACACTGACCTCACAAATAAAGGTGCTGCTGCAGTCGTGAGCTACAGTGTGTTACAGCTCAGCAGGGTCATTTCTCATTGACGGGAACAACAATGTGTTCCTGCACATCTGAGTCCGCACAGCAGATTAATTTATGTTGACCACTTGCAGTCCATCTGTAGAGCAGAGGCTGACATGTACTTATTAACATCGCCTGGGAGGAGACATGATTGTAATCATCGTCCTATGAATGTCTGAGGTGTCCTGCTGGTGCCATTAAAATTAGGAGGGGGGGGGGGTTTAACATTGCACTTCTATAAAATTCTTCGTTGCAGCAGAACTGGAGGTTTGACTCTATTGTGACAAGATTTGAACGTGTTAATTGTGTTAATTGTCATAGGAGACACACGCAATGACCTCTATCTGACCCTTGAGCGTGGCGAGTTTGAAAGAGGCGGCAAGAGCGTCCAGAAGAACATCGAAGTCACGCTCTACGTGCTCTATGCTGACGGGGACACGCTCAAAGTATGACGCATGTGTTCACTGGTTATTCTGTCCCATATCATCAATGCATGACTCACGATGAGTGTACTATTCCTCCTATCCATCCACGCGTTAATTTGATTAACCGCTGATGTCACTAAAATGATCCCCCTGCGTTTCTTTCTCTTTTTAGGACTGCATCAGTTTGGGCAGCGGGGAGCCCAGCAACAGCGAATATCGCTCCTTTGTCCTTTACCACAACAACAGCCCTCGCTGGAGCGAGATGGTCAAGCTGCCCATTCCCATAGATCGTTTCAGAGGGTCCCACCTACGCTTCGAGTTCCGACACTGCTCCAGTGAGTCAGTAATGTGGCCCAGTGGCAGTCATCCCTCAGCACAAGAGTTTATTAGGACAGACTGGATCACGCTCCGAGCCGTGCAAGTGTGGCGTGTGCAGTGATGATGCATGATATTATGATGTGCTTTCTTTCAGCTAAAGACAAAGGGGAGAAAAAACTGTTTGGTTTTGCTTTCACGCCTCTGATGAGAGAAGATGGGACCACGCTGTCAGATGAGAGCCATGAGCTGTATGTGTACAAGGTATGAGCAGGTTTCACACGTACACACTCGCACTGGAAGCGTGAGACAAAGACAGGCTTTGGTTTGCCTTTATCTTTGACCTGTGTGTTTTTAAGGTTTTCAATAAAAAAGGATGATGGCCTCGCTGCAGTGGTGGAGGTGGTGGGGTGTTTCAGTGTTGATAGAGCGACCCAGCGTGGGAGACAGCTTCATAACATGTTTTCAGAGTCTTCTCAGATTTTGACAACGTGATGACATTTTTTTTCTTGCTCTCCATCATCAAAAACTGTAGCGGCCGTGTGATCACGGAGCAGCCCTCGATGATTTAAAAACACTGTGATTTGGTTTAATGGTGAAGGTGTTTTTACCATTAAATTTAATTGAGCACAGCTTCAAGGTTGTCACATAACTAAGTTAAATTCATAAAATTTTTTGCAGTGTTTAAGGAGTTCATAACCATTCATAGAAACGCAGTCACCTTCAGAAACCTCCAAGCCCCAACTATTAGAAAATGTGCACATCTGGTTTTGTTATTGGTCGGAAACAGCCCAACAAGATTTTCCTACAATAACTTAACTGCTGCAAGAGGGAGGAGCCAATGAAATGTGTCTGCTCTCAGGCCAGAAATTAAAAACCACCATCACTAACACCCTGCTGTCGTTAAATCATCGCCCAACACTTCGTTCAGTGAAGTGTGTGATGATATTTTCTTCTCCTAACAGTCTCCAAGCCTTAATGAACGATCTCTAATGCTCCTGTGTGCGCCCCTAGTGTGATGAAAATGCCACCTTCAGTAACCAGGGTCTGTATCTGAGCCTGCCCTGCTGTAAGGAGGACTTCAACAGTTGCCCCAACCTGCCGGCCAACCTGCCCTTCCAGAGAAGCCCCAAAGAGGCCCTCTGGGTGTCCACGATACTCTGCTCCACCAAACTCACACAAAACGGTGATCTCATCTCATCTCATCTCATCTTCCATCGAATCATACATTTCCACTTAACTCTTTTCATTTTGATTCAACAATGTTTGATTTCTGTTTTCAGTCGACCTTTTGGCACTTCTGAACTGGAAGGCTCATCCGGACAGGGTGTTGGACATCCTCGGTCGACTGCGTCAGATCAGCGGCGAGGAGATTGTCAAGGTCGCTGTCTTCAGATCATTTAGTTGATGATGTGCAGGATGTAAAGAATATTTATTGTCTGTAGCCGGGTGATGTAGTGGGCTCCCTTGACCACACACTATGTAAAATATTTAGATTCCCTAGTTAAAAATGTAAAAAATATAAAGCTTCAGGTGTGACTTTATGGATTATAGATGGTATAATAGTAATAATGATACTATTATCTATGTATTGATCATATTTACAAGTTTAAATTTTATAAGAATGCATGGTTAGGTGATCTTATTGGTGTGTGTGTTTCGGATGAAGGGGGCTACCCTTTGTTTCTATTTTAGTGTGCAGCGAGGTCTTTAATGTGATGGTTGTTCTAAGTGTTGTCTCTTTTTTCCCTCACAGTTCTTGCGAGATGTCCTGGACACACTCTTCTGTCTTTTAGATGACAACACAGATAAATACGGGCCGCTGGTTTTCCAGTCACTGGTAAGAAATTTAATAAAACGCACAACTGTAGCAAAATTGAATTTTGGAATTTGACATGAAGCAGAGGAAATAGACATAACATCTTTATATACGTGTGTGTGTGTGTTCAGGTGTTCATCATCAACTTACTCAGGGATAGCCGTTTCTACCACTTCAGACCTGTCATGGACTCCTACATCCAAAACCATTTTGCTGGAGCTTTGGCATACAAGTACAACAACATTTACTAAATTCATCTCGGTAAACAAGACAATTCAAATACAAACCCGCACTGTTACATGTGATATTGACCGCCATCGTTTCTGCAGAGAGCTGATTCGATGTCTGAAGTGGTACATGGACCGCTCGGCCGAGGTCGTCCGACAGGACCACATCCAGGAAGCCATGAGGGTAAAGTATCACACAGACGTCTGTCTGGTTTAGTTTCAGAATGGCAGAATAAAACAAGGGTCTTGGCTCCTTCCACTGGGGTTAATTAGTACGACATGCAGACATAGTCAATAACGATAAAGATAAGGGCTGATGAGGAGTAATGTGATGCCACATGAGGCCTCAGGAGTGAATTCCCTGCAGAGAGAAAAGCTAATGAAAGAAAATCATAATCATTTACATGTTTTTGAAATTTCTTTTGTGATGAGATGATCCAATGTCTGTTTAGATACCTGACAATTGGAAATGTTTCATTTATGTATTGATTTCCAATCACAATCCAATTTAGCACTCAGTTGTTATTCTTTGTTAGGGAGCTGATAATTTCCTAGCATATGACGTGAACCTTGGCTGACTGCATGTCTCTGTCAGGCTCTGGAGTACCTGTTCAAGTTCATCGTCCAGTCTCGTATCCTGTACTCGAGGGCGACCTGCGGGATGGAGGAGGAGCAGTTCAGAGCGAGCATCCAAGAGCTCTTCCAGTCGATTCGCTTCGTCCTGAGTCTTGACAGCCGCAGCTCAGAGAACCTGGTGTTCACGCAGGTCAGATAGTTTACACTGCCTCCCCCTCTGGCAATGAATGCCACCTGTCTTTATTTATTTTCTTTTATAAATGTTTTTATGTTTTTTCATTTATTCATCTTCACAGTTTGAGTTGAAGTTTCATTGATTGATTTTTTTATTAACTTGTTTCTCATTTCATTCTTGTGACTTGTTCCACCTTTTCGTTCTGTGCATTTGGTGATTGATGCTTTAATCCGTCGGCCCCCCCGTTGCCCCATCCTTGGCTTGCTCTTGGACAGTTTAGGGGTGTGACCAGCTGCATGCCTGTCTGTGGTCACGCTAAAGGGCTCTCGTCCATCTCAGTAAGTCACAGCGCCACCATGTGTTTGCTCGACAATGCAACAGAGGCTGTTGTGAGTGGCAGCCTGTTATAACAGGATGATGTATTTTAGCAGATAAGCAGTGAGTGGTTGAGATTTTGTGCTGTGACTGAATGTGAAGAAAATTTTCCGACAGTAAGATCTCGATCTCGTTCCTTCAACCAGTTTAACTCGAGGATATTCTGTCATGTCAGTGTGTTTATCATCTTTTGGGATGTTTTTATATATTTAAGTATAACATACGCTGCATTCTGTTTTCGTCCTCAGGCAGCTCTGTTGAACAGTTTCCCTGATATCTTTGATGAGCTGCTGCAGATGTTCACTGTTCAGGAGGTGGCTGAATATGTCAGGGGCACCCTGGGGAGCATGCCCAGCACAGTGGACATTGGCCAGTCTATGGATGTAGTCAAACTGCAGTCCATAGCTCGTACAGTCGAGAGCCGCCTCTTCTTCTTCCCCGGTGAGACAAAGTGTTTATTATTCTCTGAAGTTATTACAGCATGTGCATGTGCATATGTGTATGTATATGGTTTTTCATGCTTTTTCTTTTTATTCAGAGTCTCGTAGTATTTTGCTGCCGGTGGTTCTGCATCATATCCACCTGCATCTGCGCCAGCAGAGGGAGCTGCTCATCTGTTCTGGTATCCTCGGCAGCATCTTTTCTATAATCAAGACCAGCTCTATGGTACAGTACATTGTGTTTTAGATACACTCCACACATCTGAATGAAAAGCTCATTTGATGATAACAAAGTAAATAAATAAAATAAAATAATCACAGTTATACATCTGTAGCTTGAACAGACTCTTCAGATCTTCCCATTAAGCAGCATGTGTACATCTCTGTTGTTGACTCAATGTTTCTCTGCTTCCTTCTGCTTGTACTCAGGACTCTTCGGTTCAGGAGGAAGTGGAGATGATGGTGGAGAGCCTCCTGGACGTGCTGCTGCAGACTCTGCTGTCCATCATGAGCAAGTCTCACTCTGTGGAGACGTCCAGAGGACAACGCTGTCCGCAGTGCACCGCCGAGATAACTGTAAGCTTCCGCTCCCTGTTCCTCGTCAATGTGCAGTCAAAACAAGTGGGATTTAGTGATTTTTTAGAATTTGATTATCCTTTTCTAATCATATACGTCCATGTCTGTCATTGTCTCTTGTGCAGGGGGAGTATGTTTCCTGTCTTCTCTCTCTGCTCCGACAAATGACAGAGATCCACTTTCACCATCTACTGAACAACTTCCACAGCAAGGAGGAGCTGAAGGTGGGAAATCTTTGAGCAGTTTTCTGTGGCCTGTTTACTTCATGTATCTAGACTGCATAAACATTGTTAATATACTCATGCAGGAGTTCCTGTTGAAGATCTTCTGTGTGTTTCGCAATCTGATGAAACTGACTATCTTCCCCCGAGACTGGAGCGTCATGAGGCTTCTAACTAGTCAGTGAGTCTGCTTTTCCTTTTCTGTCACACTGTCATTGTCCCTGAGATGGTAAGGATGCACTGCCAACTATAAGATCAGACTCTCTTCAGATAATCCTGCTCTGAAGGTGACGCTCGTGTTGCAAATCATTTCATCTATTTTTGGCCGCTGCCTCGTTTGGTAAGCTGACAGTGTAATGTTTGCCTTCTGCAGCATCATCGTAGTGACAACACAGTTCCTGTCTCCGGCACTCCACAAGAACTTCTCAGAGGCCGATTTTGATTTCAAGGTGTGTGTTCTAACAGCGGGGGGCTGGCATTTTGGGGAACTCACTACAGCATAAAACCAAAAAATATAAATATTTCCAACTTGAAACTCATGTTTTTTGTTAAATTTAACAATGACAGCTAATTTTTGCTTTTGTCTGTGGTGTGTCAGGTGTGGAACTCCTTCTTCAGTCTCACTGTGCTGTACATCAACCAGCCCAGTCTGCAGCTGGAGGCACTCGGCCCCGCTAAGAGAAAGAAAGTCCTCGACAAGTGAGAGACTACCAAACATTCTTCACGAGTCTGGTTCTGTTATTGACTTAACTCTTTAACACTTGATTATCCACTGTCGTCTTTGTAGGCATGGAGACATGAGAGTGATGATGGCGTATGAGCTCTTCAGCATGTGGCAAAAATTAGGTGTGTCATCTTTCTTCAAGTACACACCACAACGTACCACACGTACATATTGCTACCTGCATTTAGATCTTAAAGGTTCAGTGTGTAGAATTTAGTGACAACTAGTGGTGAAGTTGCATGTTGCAGCTGAACACCCCTCACCTCACCCTCCCCTTCCAAACATGAGAGAGAACCAGTGGCAGCCTTCAGTTGACAAAAAACTCCAAAGATGTTTAGTTTGGGTTACTGTAAAAAAAACATGGCGGCCTCCGTAGAGAGGATTAACTCCTTTTGTAAATATAAAGTATTTAAATATAAAGGGTGAAGAAAACAACAATTTGTACAATTTAGATGAAACACACTCATGAAAACATCACTAGGATTATTTTATATTCAAATTCTGCCAATTGATCCCTTTTCACCTAAATCTTACATTATGAACCTTTCATGAAATCCATCAGTTGCTCACATGAACATGAATCTCTCTCTCTCTCTCTCCATCAGGTGACAATAAGCCCCACTTCATCCCGGGAATGATGGGCCCCTTCCTGGGAGTCACCCTCGTCCCTCAAACTGAGGTTCGAAATATCATGATCCCAATTTTCCACGACATGATGGACTGGGAGCAGAGGAAAAATGGCAACTTCAAACAGGTCATTACGACGTTACCGTGTCAATGAATACAGACTGTGCATCAGGGCTGTTGTGATAAAAATGGACAGCTTTTTGCCACGCGCTGTAATGTGCCTGATCTTTCGTCTGGATGTGTTAATGTGTGTGTAGGTGGAAGCGGAGCTGATGGATAAGCTGGACAGCATGGTGTCAGATGGGAAAGGCGATGATAACCACAGAGAGCTCTTCAGCCTTTTGTGAGCATCAAACCTGTTTATTTGGCCTGTGGAGTGATATTCAGAGCAAAGCTGCTCTCATACTATCCTAACACGCTTCTCTTTGTTGTCTGGCTTTCACACTCCAGGACCCAACTGTTCGGTCCTTATCCAAGGTGAGGTGTGACGCCTTCACAGCCAAGTTCCAAGAGACGTTCTGATCCACGTCTATTTACTTCCTTTGCTGCTCTATCTTTAGTAAGAATGCCTGACTGATTTTTCTGTGCAGCCTGCTGGAGAAGATAGAGCAGGAGACCTGGAGAGAGACAGGGATCTCATTCGTCACATCAGTCACTAGACTTGTCGAGCGATTACTGGATTACAGGTACACTGAGATTTTATTACGCATGATAAAAGCATTAGTTTATGTCGTGAAATGAGAAAGAAACTCTGAATCTCTATGTGTAGGGACTGCATGAAAGGAGATGAGATGGAGAACAAGAAAATTGGTGGCTCCGTCAACCTTATGGTAAGACATTAATTAGAGTGTCTGGATTTGAAAGACTCATTTCCAACGGTAATATTCTACACATGGACTGAGAGTTTGACGATTGCTTTTTATTTTTCAATCACCACCAGAACTTCTACAAATCGGAGGTGAACAAGGAGGACATGTACATCCGCTACATCCACAAGCTGTGTGACCTGCATCTTCAAGCAGAGGACTTCACAGGTAACAGAGACACAACTTTGTTGGATCAATTCATGTTTTTAACAAAGTGTCACAAATCCAGTTTTGGTCTGGTACTGATTTAACTTGTTTTAGACGATTAGATGTCTTTTATGTTCATAATTCGTGATTTTGCTTCATGAGGAAATCAGTTTTATTGAACTTTGACATCTAAGCTCATCAGGCTCTCCGGTAAGTTTGAGAGATGTGTGGGACTGACTGGTTTCATGACTCTACAGAGGGATGCTGTGTGTGTGTGTGTGTGTGTGTGTGTGTGTGTGTGTGTGTGTGTGTGTGTGTGTGTGTGTGTGTGTGTGTGTGTGTGTGTGTGTGTGTGTGAGTGTGTGTGTGTGTGTGAGTGTGTGTGTGTGTGTGTGAGCGTGAGCACAGTGAAGGTTAATGACAATCATCCAGTTAATGTCTGCCCATGTTGCTGCCCCAACCCTCAAGCTTTTTGCCTCGCACAAAAGAATTTCTCCATGTGAAATCCATTCTTCGGGATTGTGTGTTTGCGTGTGTGTGTAACTTCTCTGTCAATTAATTTAGTTGCTCCTGTCAGGGCAGGATAAATCTTTATCATTAACTTTTATGGCTAGTATTAGCAAATGGAGATCAGTAACCTCACATACTTCTGATCGCTCCATCTGCCTTTAACCTGAGGTATAAATAACAAGAGTGACTTTAACCATGTGCGTGTGCAGAGCCTTTAAATGTGATAGCAGCAGGGGCAAACAGTTTTCTGTAAATAATCCTCAATAAGCTTCAGCAGACCAAAGACAGAGTCTGTTTCACCACTGGTGAAACTATAACCATAGTTGACTGGATTTCTTGTTCAGCTTCTAATAAGAAAGATAATGGATAAAAAAAAATCGTATCTTGAAAGCAGAGGGGTGGAAGCTAATTATGGCACAGTTTAAAGACCTTAGACTGTATTTAAAGATAGATGATGCATCTCCACTTCCTCTCTCTACCCAGAGATTCAGCTGTAATACCCTGTTTATACGATCGGGGATGGAGCGAGATCCTGAACAAACATCAATGTGATTATTACCTAAAATGACAGAAACGACTTTAAATAAAGGTGAAAATTTATTTTTTACGTGTATTTTGACTTTTAAATTTGGTCTACGTCCCATCCACATACATGGAAGAGGCAGGATCTATGACCCTCTACCAGGTGATGATCCAGATCTTCGCTGGGTCAGCAGTCCTATCGTCCATCTTTATATACAGTCAGTGGTAGAGACACCTTTTAAAGGCGAATGTCAGGCAGGTACAGATAAATGAGAATCAGAATATTGCTTCATCGTCTCCACAGGCACCAGATGTTTTTTATGTGTCTTGTAATTCTGAGATTTCAATCCCATTTGTTCATTATACATTAGAAAAATGTTAAATTAGTTATTTGGAATGAGGTTACAGCAAATTTTACTTAATGTGACTTTCAATCATGTAAACAAGAAATCAGAGGAAGTTGACAATTTGTGCAATCATGTTAATAGCTCTAAGTGTTTTAGCTTTACTCTCATTATTGACAGTGGTGGTTTTTATTGTGTGCATGTAAATGCAGCCAAATATGACTAATTGAATACAACTTTATCCATCACTTTTGTAACATAAACAAAAGGCAGCTGGCGAAATAATGGAATCACATTTTAGCGTTCTGCAGAGTTGGCTGTAATCGCACATGTGGATTCTCTGTGAATCACTGTCTGCCAAAAACAAGAATTCTCATCATTTAACTTCAGAAAGGGAAATTTGTCTTTTGGTTTTGTGTTTTAAATGCAATGGATTCATGTTGCTGCAGTGTTCAGTTCAGGGCTGCAGCTTCTTTTCGTTTCGTTTATTGATCTGCTGTTTTTTCTATTAATCAATTATTCATTTGACCTTTAACATTTAAAAAAAAGATTGCCTGTTGAGATTTCTATTGATTATTTTCTCTAATTAGCGGAAAAAACCCCAAAGATATTTCAAATATGTCATAAGATAAAGAAATAATTGCAACTTCTCACAATTGAGAGGCTTTGTCACTCGATAGGCTGTTGAGTCTTTTTTAAAAATACATTTTGTTTTGACAGTTTCACAGTTGTTTGCAGGGAACACGTCGTGGTTCAGTCTGGTTTGTTCACTGCACAGAAGACATTGAATATTTCTGTCCCTCTCTGTTGTCTGTAACTCACACCCTCAACACGTGATATCTTTGTGAAAGCAACAAAAAAACACTGTTCATATTAAGTTGTGACAAAATGAACAAGACATAATTTCACTCATTTGAGGATTGTGCTAAAACAAGTGAGGGAAACTGAGAGTAGATGATTACAAGGGTCCAGGTGCTCTTTGCACCTCTGGTCCTCAAAACTTACTCGCCGTGCTGTGGGCGGCTTTGTGCCACACGCCATCTGGACCCCAAATGTCTGGAAGGTATCGGTTCATCACTGCAGCCAGATTGTGTAAAACCCCTCAACATCTGCAAATTTGCTAAAGAGCAGACGAGCACGATGAGGCGCTGTCAGTTACTTGACCTTTGACCTGCTGTGCCCTCTCTGCCACAGAGGCAGCGTTCACCCTGCTGTTGTACTGGGAGCTGCTGCAGTGGGAGGACCGGCCCCTGAGGGATTTCCTCCACTACCCCTGTCAGAGCGAGTGGCAGCGCAAGGAGAACCTGAGTCGTAAAATCCTCCACTACTTCAACAAGGGGAAGGCAAGTGGACTGTTTTATAGCTTCACCTCGCTCTCCTGTTTTTACTCATTTAAACCAGCATCTGAACGTCACCTTGTACAATTGGGTAACCTTAAAAAGACTTAACTTTGGCGTTCAATTCTATTCAGTTTGATTTGAACAGCACCACATCGCAGCGTTCATTATTCAAGGCACTTTACACAATGAGGTTGAGAAACAGAGAAACTCAACAGTTCTCAGCAAACTGTGGAAAGAAAAAAACTCCTTTTATAGCTTTTTAAATTATTTATATTTAAATACTATTCCGGTAGCTGTTTGTTGCAGCTGTTCCTAAGATAATGAAATGTTGCCCTCATTAACACTGGCAGAGAAACAGAACCCTGTAGTGTTATGTATAATGTTCCTCCAAGTTTTAATCTATCTTTAAACATCTTTCAAGTCCCCAGTGAATGTTATTGTTAATTTGTTATGATGCTTCATTTACTATATTGAACTATAATATACACAGTGGTGGAATAAACACTCAAATCCTTCATCTAAGTACAAGTGGCAATAGGACAGTGTACAAATACAATTGCAAGATATCCCAAATGTGTAAGCTACAGTAATTTAAGTAAAAATGTAAAGGAAGTAATTGTTAAAAGCTGCAGTGTTATTATTAGAGACTAGCTAATTTTAGATACTGTTGAGTAGCAAAATCTTTATTGACGCATCATATTTTACAAGCAGATCCTATTTTAGATGTAGAATCACAGTAAAGCAGATAAACGCAGTGATGTAGATGTAGGAAGCAGCACAAAATGAAGCTACTACAATCTACCAAGTCCTTTCTACCACGCTGAAATTATACAAAAATAATTATATTGCTATTTCTTTGGAGTACCTCCTGTATTCTAAAATACTTTTTGTTCTGAGTATCATAATACTAACATGTAGGGTTCACCCACACAACTATACTATAATGGTCAGTTGAATAAAATGTGATTTGCGTCCTCCTGGTTCTCATCCACTAAATCACATTAGTCGACTGGTGTCTGTGGTTCAGAGAGCACAATGCCCTCTGGACTCCGGGAGCAGCTGAAGGAAATAAATGTGGCCTCCTCATGAACTATTTGTCATCTCTTGTTTTTATCACTGCCTTTGAATAAAATAAAAAAAAACATTGTGAGATCCCTGTGTCAAAATTCTTTCAGGGCAAATTTTATTTGCGACCTCAGTGAATTAATAATGAAAAAGTTATGTAGAAACTGGATTTACTCATTTCACTCAATGGCGAGCGCTCACACTCAATCTATAGTGCTGTAGCGTGCACTGTAGGAGGGTCAGTAAAACAACTAACTCGTGTGAAAGGTGAAATGTTAGATCATATATTAACACTTCAAATGAGAATGTCCATGAAAGATAAAGATTAACTGCAGAAGAAATTCAACCCAAATTGTGTCAACCCCTTTTTTTTTTTATGACACTATCATTTCAAAATGCAGTGAGTTTATTTGCATGTTAATCCACATTCAACCTCTTGAAAGGAAAAAGACATGAAACGAAGCCTCATATCACATCATTGTATGGTCACTGCAGAGACGTCAGTATGATGTCTGTTCATACAGTTAATATTTGTATCTTAGTCTGACTAAAGAAGAATGAATAAATTAGAGACTTGAACATGGATACAATTTGGGAAATGTGTACTTTTTGACCTTTTCATGCAGAAGTTGTCCAGTTCTCCAAACGTTTCCATTTGAATAATGATTTGTCTTGATAGTAAATGATAAATTCATCTTCATTGATTTCTTCCATTTGCTCTTTATCTCATTTGTATGTGACTCTGCAGTGCTGGGAATATGGAATCTCTCTCTGCCGGGAGCTCGCTTTCCAGTATGAGACTTTATATGATTATCAGAGCCTCAGCTGGATTCGGGTGAGTGAAGTCTTGCACGCTTCCTCTTCCTGCCGTTATTATCGAACCAGCATCCACTGGTGCTGTGTGCGTGTGTGTGTATTGCGTCAAACACAATGTCCTGTTTACCTGTGCACGCCCACGCTCACCAGGAAATGCAGAGAATTCCGTAATGTGTGTGACTGAGTCATTATTCATGGTGACTCCTCTGCGCATTTCTCATTCTGTGACAGAAAATGGAGGCAGCCTACTATGACAACATCATCGAACAGCAGAGGATTGAACCTGAGTTTTTCCGAATGGGTTTCTATGGCAGGAAGTTTCCTTTCTTCCTCAGGGTAAGACTTATGAAAGCTTGTCTTCCTCTTCTCTGTCCTGACACAGTTTTGATTCTGCTGATGCAGCCGCAGCCTCACTGCTCAGTCATGCTTCAGCTGCAGGAGCTTGTGCAGGACAGACAGCCTGGATGGGAAATTGATGTCATTCCTCAGCCAACTCCCAACAGTCCCCTTCACTCTAATTCACTCTAAATTGCCCACACTCATAAAGATCAGTCCCCTAAATGTGTCTGATTTTATTTTCATCACTATATATTCATTATTCCCTGGGAAAAGATTGACAATATTAAAAAACAACATGTCTCACAATGTAATGAAAACTAAGTCGTGGGTCCGCCCTGGATTCAAATCCACAACAAAATGTAATGACTTCTTCCCTGACCCATAGCTCATCCCTCCACCATGTTGTCTGTGTTGTTTTTGCAAACAAAGGACAGAGGTAAAATAATAATATGACAATGATAATAATAATCCTTGGTTGGGGCATTAAAACTAAATATGTAAATGTGAATCCAAATCAATCCTGAGAAGCATGGTGCAGTTCATATGCAGTGTATATACAGTGTAATGATAAAACTGGATTCTCTAGGTGGTATATTTGTATGTGTTGGCATAAAGATTAACATTAAAATGATAAACTGTGTGAACATCATGGTCATCACAGTATATAGGAACTGCATCTGTATAAGGTTCTTCAGCCTCCACATAAATATTTGCCTGCAGCTTGTGACAGAAACCTGCAGAGACATACTTCAAATGCTGCTCTCTCTCATAGTATCTAATTTCAAGTCGGGGCTTATTTACTCCAATTCCAATACCTCTGTGTGCAGAAAGATAATGAGAAACTGGTTGTTTGTTAGCCTTTCAGTTATTTTATTTAATGAAGTTAGATAATTCTGCAAGAAAAACATAAAAACATGAGCAATGTGCAATTTGGGGTGTTTTTCGGTTGCAGTCTTTATTGCACTTACACTAAAAACATCAAGTATTACTGTTGACACTAAAACAGCAAATATAACTGAGACTAAATTGATAATAAATAAAAAAACCTAGAGCAGTTTATCTCCACTCTTACATTCAAGAAACACATCATCAGTGAAGCAACTTTCTTCTTCCACCTCTGTTTCTATTTCTTACACAGTCAGATGCAAATATTCCACAGTGTATCAGTGAAAAATGAAGCTGCTGGAATTCTTAATTGATAAAAAGATTTAAACCACATAAAAACCTTTATGGTCCCCTCAGTGGCTTCCTGTTTAATCCAGGTCAGACTATAAACTTCTATTTCTTACCTAAAAAACTCTCTGGAGATTTGCAGCATCCTATTTTTGGCAAAACTGCACAGAGCTTTGCAGTGCGACTAACAGCTCAGCTCACCACAGTTAGGACAACACAAGCAAATGGAAACTCATTTACAGAGCATGTAAGAAAAGTGCAAGTCGTTCAGAACAGTTAAAAGTGATGAAGACGTCAGGACACATCTGTGGTTTTGCGAGGTACTGAATTTGAGAATCTATCAGTAATGTTGAAAAATGACCAAAATAATTTCAATTTTTTCCGTTTCAACATGATTGGATTATCAAGATATCCTGAATATTGCTTTTAGTTGAAGTAATATTTTCTCTGTACAGTTGTGTTTAATATTTATTTCTGCTGACTTTTGCTCGTCACTGTCTGTCTTGTCTACATCCACTTGTTATCTTCTCCTCTCTGCAGAATAAGGAGTTTGTCTGTCGTGGTTATGACTATGAACGGCTCGAGGACTTCCAGCAAAGGATGCTGGGGGAGTTTCCACAAGCCATTGCCATGCAGCATCCCAACCAACCCGACGACACCATCCTGCAGAGCGATGCTCAGTGTATCCTATTTGTTTTACTGTGGCTAGTTGTTGGCTTGTTTATTTTTAATGCGATTTATTTATTAATTCATCTAATGTTTATTATTGTATATTCAGGTTGTTAAGACAGTTTGTTATGTCATAAATAGAAAAACAGCTAATCTGCACATTTGAGAAGCTGAAACCAGCAAATCTTTGGCATTTTCACCCATTTACACCTGATGCAACACAACAGAGTTTGATTTCCAGAGTCAGAAAGTGACACTTTCAGAATTTCCTCTGAACATCCCTCCCTCTCCATCCCTCCCTCCTCTGTGAGCGGACTCGTCTCTCTGTTGTTTCCTTGACTCTCTCTTTCTAGATTTGCAGATCTACGCGGTCACTCCAGTGTCAGACATCTCTGATGTGCCTCAGATGGAGCGTGTGCCGGAGAGGATCAAGAGCTTCTACCGCATAAACAATGTCTGTCGTTTTCACTACGACAGACCTTTCCACAAGGGGCCCAAGGACCGTGAGAATGAATTCAGGGTACGGTGAGCCAGCAGCGCCACCTTCAGTCCATGTCTGCCTCACGGTTTAGAGCTTTTCCTCATGACTCGTTAAAATCAAATGTTAAAATAGCAAAAGTCACAAAGTTGAACAAACTGTAAAAACTGATAAAGATTCATGCAGTGATTTTTTTTTTTCTAGAATAATTTGGCCTTGCAGATGATGTAAGCAGATATAACACCCCCTGGTGGCCACAGTGGAGGTCATTCAGCTTTTAGGCAGAAATGCCTTTAAAATCTAGATTCAGTAAATCTTAAGTATTTGTCTGTAAATTTTAATTCTCATGACTAAATGAGAAAAAGATGAAGCTGGAAAAGAAAATATCTGTGTGCATTTTTTCTTTGCTTAAACGCTAAAACATTGCTTCATCAGGAATACGTGGGTTTGACAGTTGCCTGGCAACATGAGCAACCCACCGACTGTCATTGGGTTGTGATGTTTTTCAGTCACAGTCACATCAGGTCTGCTAAACATCAACTGTAAAGTAAAGTCACAATCATATATGACTTTGGTCCGTTTAATCCTCCCTAGCTGGGTAATTGCCTAATATGTTGAAATCTAAACATTGTTATTGTGATTTTATATATTCATCCAAACAAAATGAATCACTTACGTCGACTGCAGGGGCATTAGTCATTTACACTGCAACATGATAAATGAGACTGCATCAACTATATAGATTTATTTATCTACACTAATAACAACACAACTAAGAAATGTATCTAAAATATTATGAATTGCAGTTACTTTTTACACTTAATAACATATTTGTTTTGCTGTATTTTATCACTTATTTATTTAAATGGTATTTTATATTAATATGCACCTATTAGTCTGATATATAGCTTAATTAATTAACAAACTATATTATATTATTTTCAATAATTAATTCTATTTTAAATAAATAGAAATTAGAAATACTCAATAGATGATTTTGTATTAACTTTATTTATTTAAAGATAATAATATGTATAATGTATTTTCACTAAATTCACATTCATCTGTCTGTAGTTTAAGCATGAAATCCACAATTTTCTCGAGCCAAAATGTATTTTCTAAATATCTTGTTTGTCCTACTAACAGTAAAAGTACATTCACTCTACAACTAAATATTAATTATATAAGACTGAAGGCTGACATTTTAGAAGGTTTGAAACAATGGAAGTGAAGCATATTTTATTTTAAAATCATTCCGGTGATAAAACAGTTGTTTGAATTGTTGACGATTCTTCTCCTGTTTGTGACTGAATTGTTTCAGCGCTTCCCTTCATCGTCAGTGTGCTTCTCCTTTGTTCTGCTCACCCAGTTTTTCTAGTGTGACTACAGCCAACAGAAAAAAACACATTCAACCTGCAGGGCTTCAGAGACTTGGACCAGACATGATTCTGTACTTCCCTCTGACACACTAACCCACATTAGGAATCAAACCACGTCAGAACTTTTACTCTCCACTGAACTGCATGTGACGCTACATCACCGGTTTTTTCTTTGTCCAACCGGGTTATTTATGGATTGTTACACACCGTCAGCTCTTCACTGCACCTCCATTATCATTAACTACTGATTGTGGTTGATAGTGAACTGCACAATGTGGTTCTCTACCTCTTCAACAGAGTCTGTGGATTGAGAGAACCACCCTGATTCTCTCTCGTCCTCTGCCTGGGATCTCCCGCTGGGCGGAGGTGGAAAGGAGAGAAGTGGTGAGGAGCTCGAACAGTTATTTGTTCTATCATCTTACATTGCACAACTTTTTCTCTTTAGTTTACATACACACACACACTCTCTTTGCTTTTCTCAAGGCTTTGGGTGAATATGTCTTTATGTCCAGGTGGAGGTGAGCCCTCTGGAGAACGCCATTTATGTGGTTGAGAATAAGACCCAGGAGCTGCGGACTCTGATCAGCCAGTACCAACACAGGCAGCATCATGGCAACATCAACCCGCTCAGCATGTGCCTCAATGGGGTCATAGATGCCGCCGTGAATGGAGGCATCGCCAGATATCAGGAGGTAACTGTCACAAAGCAAAGGGAGTGGGGGGTGATTAAAAGTAACAGAAATGATGAATCTGTGATCGTCATCCTGACTCATCCTCATCTACACCAGGCCTTCTTTGACAAAGATTACATCAGCAGTCACCCAGAGGACACGGAGAGGATCACACATCTGAAGGATCTGATGCAGGAGCAGGTCAGACTCGGCTTTCATGATATGATAGAAACGCTGGTTTCACAGACTCACGTGAACATGGAGTGAATATCTTCATTTTCTCTCTTATGACAGGTGCACATTCTTGGAGTGGGACTGGCGGTTCACGAGAAGCTGGTGCATCCTGAAATGCGTCCCCTGCACAAGAAGCTGGTAGATCAGTTCCACATGATGAGGACAGGTTTACACCATGTGAGTATTTGTGGTTTTCATTTTTTTGGTTTGTGCTGTGTTTAGTTTACAATCCTTGCTCACGTATATAAAACTGTTTGTAGATCATAAGATGTGATGATACTTGTGTGTTTACATGCAAGTGCTTTAATGTTTGTGTGAGCAGTGTAGTTATTCAGAGCAGTATATGGTTGGGTCCCAGCAGGGTGTGCCCAGCGTGGATCGATTTGGCCCCGCAGGCTGTCAAGGGGTCAACTCTTCTCGAGGCATCCTCTCCTCCCACAGCCACATGAGCCCTGAGAGCGTGCGTCTCATACACAGACACAGGTCGGTCACACACAGAGACGCTCATCAGTAATGCCAGACCGAACCTCAACCACCACTGCAGCAGCGATACATGTTTTTCTTACATTCTCCGACCTGTGTCCACAGCCCTCTGAACCTCCAGGGTTCCATCCGTCACTCGTCGTCCTCCCTGTCGTCTCACACGTCCAGTGAGGCAGGAAACCTCGTCATAATGACTGACGGCCTGATGGGGGAGCACCCAGAGGAGGCGCTACACATGCAGGTAAGGCCTGAGATAAAAACACAAATAGAATGAATGGAGATTATTATTGTTTTGCATGTTATGTAAAGTGTATAGTGTCTAGGCCTTTCTAGAATGTATTCAATAATCAGCAAAATTTAATTAAGATTGAGAAAATTATGAAATTAGCCAAAATAAGCTGTTACCATGTTATTAATGCTGCTTTTGAAATGTACACGACATTTTACCTCTAGTTTTCTGTCTCTTAGATGAAACAAGAAAGATAGAAAGATGTTTTCTTTTCCAGATCAGTGCTTTGATAGCTTTTGTTATATTTAGCACATTTTCTGCTTTGCAGCCGAGCCCCTCCTCCTCCAGCCTGAGCTCAATCCGCTCCAACTCTTCTCAGATTATTAACTCCGCTCCCTCGAGTGCCAGAGGTGAGTATCGCAGCTGCACAGAGTCACACTGGACACGGAAACAGAGACTGAAGCGATCATTGTGACCAACGACAATATTTCTGTGTCTGTGCATATTATATTTCTTGGTGCATGTTTTACCAAGCGTAGGCGCTTAAGGGGAGTTAAGGGGAGCACAAATTAAAATAGCTCTTTCACAGATTTCTCACGAATCACACGTACAACATGCGTCTCTTCCACATCCAGGATCTCCATCTTTACCTGATAAGGCCAAACACAACCGAGAGGTAATGATACTGTTGCCGTCTCATCGTGAGAGGGTCAACAACTCCATGTACTTCAACATGGCAGAGAACGGACAGGTGAGACAGAACCACAAACTGTAGAGATCATTTTTTTAAAACCTGCTTTTGATATTTAACAGTACTTTTTCTCTCAGAACAACCACATGCAGCGTGCCTTACTTCAGCAAGTCAGCCCCTGTAAGCCGTGTGCTGATCCTCACATGAACCTGCCAGAGAAAGGTAACACAAACACACACACACGTGTTGAAAAGTGCAGTGTTACATACATGACACATACAGTATCACAGTATGTATTGATCTACTTTTATGTTCCCCCTCAAGTCTTTCCCAGTGCTCCCAGCAGCTGGAGTCTAGATGGAGAGAACAGGGAGCAGATGTCCTACATGCCAGCCTCTGCTGGAGGGGTAATCATGCCCCCTGTCCCACCCAGGTCCTTTCCACCAGGTGCTTTCATCTTATCACGTAATCGTCATGGTTTTACTCCGAATGGACGACATGTACTTTCATTTCAAACAAGTATTCAAACAGGCTTTTAGATCTTCTCTTTGTTTGTGTGACTTTGACTTCTCCTTGCAGGACACTTCCTGATGCACTGTGATGCGTACCACCACCAGAACAGCGACCCTCCCCCCGCCCTGCCTGTCCGTTCCCTTCGAAAGGTGCGAAATAATAAGTTTATATAAGTTATTATTTTTCAGTAATCTTAAATGTATTTAAAATATATGTAGGGTTCAATAACACATTAAACATGTAACATTTACAAGGAGCCAGAATAAATTTTGTACAAATCAGATATCTGATTTTTACCTCATGATGCTCAAGATTAAATATTGATCAAACTTCCACATATCTGTTGCTTTGTCAGTTTTGTGCAGGCAATTGTTGACAAGTTCATCCTGTCAACTGCTTTTTACATTCATTTATTTTTTTCGCTGTGGTCATGTTTAATTGCTTGTCTTGACTGGCTCTGTTTATGTTTCTCCTCCATTTTCTTCTTGCTCCTCTTTCTCGTATTATTAGCACTTTGTCTTCATTTACAGTCAATTTATTATATATACACCATTGCAAGTTAAACGACTCATCCCAAAGAGCCTGTGATTGAGTGTCGACACCAGCCAAGTCATAATTACAAAGCAATTGTCAATGTTTGAAGCATGAAAGATGAAGCAGCTGCTGACTCTCTATCTTCTTTTACTTGAAGAGAATATCAATATTTCTGACAGCATGTGAAGGCAGCTTGAGTCAGGTTGAGGTTCAGGTTGTTGTGACAATGCTGGACTCTCTGCCTTGACTGTAGCTCAAAATAAAAACACCCATGATGCTCACTGTCTCTCTGTCTCTGTCGCCAGTCTCCTCTGCACCCGATCCCCGGCTCCCCCACCAGTCCTCAGTCAGCTCTGGGGGGGAGTAACTCCACTCTGTCAGGCAGCGCCAGCAGCGGTGTTTCCTCCCTGAGCGAGAGTAACTACGGAGGTCAGTATCCAGACCCAGGTCCGATCAGGAACGATGCCTTGGAGCCTCTTCCCAGCCACCTGTGGTCCCCACCTGACGAGTACCTGGCCTCTCCCTACCTGCACATCCACTACGGCGGGCCAGAAATCGACTCCGTTGACCCGGTCCGCCCCTTCCATTACCGCAGCCCTGCCTCTCACCCGCACACCCATCCACACCCTCACGCTCATGCCCACCCGGGGCTGGACAGCCATTCCCACGGGCCGCCGCCTCACCACCACGCTCCAACCCACGGCCCTCACCACATCCCTTACCGCAGGCCTCAGCCTCCAGCTGTGCCGCCCAAACCCTACCTGAGAGAGGGCTGCATCCCAGAGGAGGAGCTGCCCCCTCAGCCCATCCCGCTGCCCCGCAGGATCTTCCACTCGCCTCACGGCCACAGAGAGGACCAGGGCAAACACGCCTGGGAGCAGTGCATCAGCGAGGAGCACGAGGAGACGCAGTGATGAGGAGGCTCCAGTTTTATTTCAGTCAGAGCTTTTTCCTCCCTGTCTTTTTTCCTTTCATCTGCACTGAGTTAAAGGAGCAGTTACAGAAAAGAGTCCGGCATGAATCTTATGTGTTCGGTCAACACTTCTCGCTCTCTGCTTTAATTCCAGTGCACGTGAAAGAAAAAAAACAAAAGAGCGAACCTCGATGAATCCACAGTTTGAGGCACAACTGCAGTCACTGCTCCGTGTGGTCTCTTAGAAATGATTTGAAGAAAATGATCAGTTGAACGAGACAGATTAACTTTGTTCAAACATTGATATTGATTGTACACGACTGTACAACTCGTCTGTGAGCATGTTTTTTTTTTCATTTGAGAATAATACAGAAACAGTTTTGTGAAATATGATGATCAGAGTCAACATGATCCCAGGTGCAGTATAAGCTCTGAACTCCCTTGATTTTTTGCTTTTCATGTCATTTTCACGACAGGTTATTATTCACAGTGAAGTGACTCCTCTGCTTTAAATGCTTCATATATACGAATTCTTATTTTGATAAATTTGCTACATTATAGTGTTTTCAAAGGCTTAAGTCCATTATGTTTTTCAAAACACTGTTAAGTGCTCCTTAATAGTGAATCATATCAAATGGCGCACTGTAATACGTGTTGCTGCTGTGCTGTCATATACAGCAGGTCTCTACGGTTGGACTCTCTCCTCACGGACCGGCTTCTCAAGGGATACGAACTTCAGTCGACAGCAGACTGACGATTTCCTGTCCGTACCGCGCGTACGGAAACCTACGTGAATGTATTCAGATGAGATGTTCTATTCATATTGCACAAGCTGCAATCCTGGTTTTCAGTTAAGTGCTTTAAGTTGAGTCTATGTTGAAGAAGTCTCTATTTGTCTCTTTTGTGCGACGAAGATATCTTGAGGGGGATTGAGAGCGTCAAGGCGGACTGATGGGGATTGTAGGACAATGACAGGCAGGTCCTACGAGGACCCCCCACTTCACACCTCGACCTGCTGGACACTAACACCAGTACCGTTTTCTCTCTCTCTCTCTCTCTCTCTCTCTCTCTCTCTCTCTCTCTCTCTCTCTCTCTCTCTCTCTCTCTCTCTCTCTCTCTTCATTTCCCTCCCATCTTTTCCTTCTCTGTATGGTTGTCAGACCATGCTAAGCAGTGAGGGCTGAGCCTGGACAGTTGCACTGGCATCTGATGACACTGTCTAGACCCTCTCCTGCTGAGTGGCCGGTGGAGGGGCCCACTCAGACAGCGTTGGAATTGCCTACCTGCCTTAAGTGCACTCAAATGCAGTTTGACCCCCTCATCCAGACTGTGAGAAGTTCATTTAGCGACGGCCTGCTCTCCTTCTCATTCTGTCCACTGTACCTCCTGAAGGGGAAAAAAAGATATCTACCTACAGTAGTGATGTTTTCGTATGGTTTCATCCCGCTTTGGTTTCAGATTGTCGTTTGGTTTGTTGCGCTAATATTTCTTATTCTGCCTGCGGCTCTTTCTCGATGTGTGAAAATTGATGACGTGTTTAAGAAGATCGTTGAGGTCCAGACTCAGAGGGAGGTTTACGTTGCGTGGAGCAGAGGAACAGCGCTGTTTATTGAGATGTAGTGATGTTGGAAGGATATAGCTAATATTTTAACAATTACTTGTTTTCCTGGTTGTTTTTTTTTGCAGGTGGATGCTTTGTGTTACTGTACATCAAGTTGTCAGCTGACTAGACAACATCTATTTTTGTATGTGAGATCATCAGTTGTGTGAACCTATTTCAGACCGAGACAGAAGGCCCAGCTACTGCAGCTGTACTTTGTATGGAGGTGAACCTGAGGTTAGATATATACAGTATGTGAGTATCTCTTGTGAGCTTGACGGCACTGAGGATAACTGGTGACTGGAGTGATGCTCAAAATATGCGTACAATAGAGTTTTCAATGTAAATTCTGTTATTGTACATACGGCAGTATTGTGAAATATTTTTGAGAATTATTGCAGACACCCCAAAAAGGTTTATCATTGTTTTGTGTATATACATGTACTCCAGAGATCAATGTAATTGATAAATATCTATAATCAGTGTTTGAAAAAGGACAAATCCATTAGACTATGGCTGTCTCCACCGTTCTTGACTTTGAGTCTTCTCATATAAATACTTTATACACTTTTCAATGTGCTTTCCTGTACATATGGTGTTAGCATGATCAAACAGTGTTTGGTTGTAAAAGTGGTTTTCCTACTCCCATAACTGCTGTGGTATGGAATTCATTAACAATGCCAAACATTAAAGACAATCTTTTATCAGCTCGAACTCCCTCCTCCTTACCTTTGCTGGGCTGTGATTGGTGGAGCAGTGTGCGCAGGCGACAGTAGAGGGCGCTGTCTGTCATGGAATTACAAGACTGGGACACCAAAGTGGTGAATATGCAGTTGTGATAATGTCCCCAGTGTGTGTGTGTGTGTGTGTGTGTGTGTGTGTGTGTGTGTGTGTGTGTGTGTGTGTGTGTGTGTGTGTGTGTGTGTGTGTGTGTGTGTGTGTCGTATTGATTGAGGACATTTTGGCTCTAAGGGTTTCATGTTTCAGGTTATCCAGGTTAATAAAGGTTTGGGTTAGGATCAGGACATGGGTTTGGGTTAGGCATTTAATTGGCATGGTTAAGGTAAGAGGTAGGGAATGAATTCTAATCAATGACTGTACCTCACAAATATAAAATGTGTGGTTAGAATTAGAATTAAGCATTTAGTTGTGATGGAGGTTGGGTTAAAGGGAATGCATTATATCAATAAGTGTCCCCACAACCTTACATGTCTTTCTGTGGTTGTGAAAATGTTTTGTTCCAAACCATTTATGTCCTCACAACTTCACACAGATTTTTAAAAGTTTAAACTTGGTTTTAAGGTTAGTCTGAGAATTAGGTTTAGAGAAGATTGGAGATAAAAGAAATCTAAAAAATGTAAAAACAAACAAGAAAAATTTAAAAGCAGAGATTGAAGAATTTGAATTGTTAAAGGTGTCACAGGAGGGGCAGCGTGAGAATTGGTTTAAAAAATAATAATTCCACTGCTACTTATCTGATTGGTTTAATGCATTTATTTCTCATTAATAAAATTGAACACATTTAGAATGAGGTTTTAATTTTAATCTTTAAACTAAAATTCAATTTATTTATAGCCCCTAACCCTGAGGATAAGGGTTAGGTATGTAGTTGTGATGGTTAAACTGAGGGTAATTGGATGAGCAATGTTTTATGTCGATGAGTGTCCTGATAACTATAGACAGACAAAAACATTCTGATTATTGTTTTCCCAAAGATTTAAGTTTCACATACATTTATCTTCACAAGCACATACCAGATAAAAAATAAATATTGTGTGTGTGTGTGTGTGTGTGTGTGTGTGTGTGTGTGTGTGTGTGTGTGTGTGTGTGTGTGTGTGTGTGTGTGTGTGTGCGCGTGTGCGTGTGCGCGTGTGCGTGTGCGTGTGTTTTCATAACATGACACATGATCCCTGCGGCTTCACCACAGATGAAAAAGGAAGACAAACTCTTCAGTGGCAGTGACAGCTCTGGTTCCTGCTCTGCACCAACTCAAGCTCCACACTGTCACTGGCATCGCACTTTGATATTCAAATGTGAATCCATATGTTTGTGTAGATTTCATCTGATATGTGATTGGAGATTAAGTTTTATTTATGCGAATAATGGAGAAAAATAATAACTCAAAAGCTTGTTAAAAATAAATGCAGCCAGATAGAATTAACAAATCTTTCTTCATATGAATATCACCCTGAAAGTCCTATCATGACTCATTCAAGAATTATCAAAAAAATCCTGTCTCTGCTTTGTGAAAAATAATAATCAGATTAGAATTTGAAAGTCTTGTGGTTTTTGGATTCACGAGATTCTAATGTTTGAAAGAGATTTAGTCCGTTACCATGAGAAAAGGGATGGAACCAATTCAAAATTAGGCAATATGACATGTCCGAAGGCCAGTAGAGAGGCAGATACATGGAAAATGCCAAAAGAATATAAAGAATGTCAAGGCTGTGGACGACTTCAGCTGAATAACAGTGACATTGCAGGCTGTGTCTGTCTGCCTCTGGAAGTGAACGTCTTTGAGCACAGATGAGGACGATGCTCTCTGTGTGTTGCATGATGCAGTCACAGGAAGGGAAAAAAAACAGAAGAGTTGGGATGAAAGGATGCGAGCTGCCTCTCCAGAGGATGATGATGCTGCGCTGCATTCTGATGCAGATACTGAATTTTTATTTTTGCAGCATCACTAAGGTTCTTCTCGTTTCTTCCACTTCTCTCTCTTTCTTTCTCTCTGTTAGCATCTGTTTCTTCCTCGGAAAGCTCATGTTTTGTCCTGAGGGACTTGAAGGAATTGATTTCAGTATATAACAATGTGCTCTCCACACAGAGCAGCATGTGATTCAGTATCTACTCGTTTGTGCAACACTTACTTGCATGTCAATGCATTATTGCTCGGCATGTGGGCAGAGCTCCTGTCTCTTCCTGAGTTGCACCGACTCATTCTGCAGTTATTGTTCGGGGCACAGGAGCACAGGGATGGGAAAAGCAGCTCTCATAAATTCTGGCAACCCGAATGAGAAGCTGTCATCCAGACTGCATTTGGAGGAAAACAAAAATGACCTGGATGTCGTTGTTAAGGCTGTGTCCTCCTGAATGTGTGTGTGTCCTGCACTGCTACAAATATCACAGATTATAGTTCAAATCTTCAGTTTTAATACCGGTGATGCAAGAAGAAGAAAAAAGGACATAAACTTGGAGACGATGCATCCACCATGTCAGGAAACAAAGACTTTTAATAAAGGAAACAATACTAATAAATAAAGATTAATCAAGTCGCTCATTCAAAAGAAAATCCAACAAAATGAACATAACACTGAACAGTAAAGTACAGTACCATAGCACAGATTATCAAAAAAAAATCCCCCCCAAGACATTTACAAATTTCTTAAAAACTTTATGAGGCAAACATAGACATTGTATAAAAGCATCATACAGTAGAGCATTTGTCATCTGAGTATAATTTACAAATTTATTGAAGGATAAATACTCACAGCTGATTATCTAACTTGAGACACACATGTGAAAACACTCATTTAAACATGTGTCTCTCAGGTGAGGTTCCAGCCCTTTTTTTTGTGTGTGTGATCAATATCAGTGATGAGGTGACGATGAAGCAGTCCATCAATTCATGGGAAACTCACAAATTATCTATAATCGTAAATAACTGTTTTAATAGCTTTGTCCACATCTCCATTGGTCTCTTCTCTGTTGGTGCATCACAGAATAAAAGTCAAGAGCATCTCTGCCGGCGGATATGGCTACATCAGGCGTTTGTGGAAGAACACTGCTCGGCCGTCCTTCATCTGTCTCTGCAGACCCGAGAGACGCAGAGGCTGCATCAGTAGGGAGCGAACTTCTGTCTCTCTGGTTTTTTGATGCAGTTGGCTGAGGAGATTTTGGCGGTGTAGGCGGCCAGAGTGGTGTGGGAGGGTGCCGCAGTGGCAGTCACGGTGGGGGCAGGGCTGGACAGAGTCAGGAAGGGGACAGACTTCACGCCCAGCAGGCCGGAGAGGGGCATAGCGCCGTACGGGGCGCCCAGCATATGAGCCGGGGTCAGGGCGCCCATAGTGGCTAGGGTGGGTGTGGGGGAGGCAGCTGGGGAGCCTGGCTGGGTGAAGGCCATGTTGAGGTCGACCGGAGTTGCCATGGTGGCTGCCTGGGCTGTGGATTTGGCTGTCTCTAAACTATGAGGGCAGAGATACGAGGAGGGGGGAAGGGGAGACAGAGACAGGGAAGAAAATCAAGATTAGTGGATTATACTGTTGCTGCAACACTGAGGGGAGGTTCTGGAAAATGATTAAAGGGGAATTACTTTGGCCACTGTTTGGTTTGTTTGTTCACAAAAACCTGGTGGAGGGACGGACATTGATCCAGAAATCTTATTTTCACTGATTTTCTCCAGAATAATTCATGGATCTTTATGATTGTGATTTCCACCACTGTATAGTAACAAATAAGGCTATAGGGTAATCAGCAGTTATATGTGTCTTCAAAATTTGTAGAAATATGTCCAAATATGATGGATTTAGAGTTTCTGTTGGGCCTTGGTGGAGGTATGTGCTCGACTGAGTGCAGTCGATTACTGTTTACTGTAAAGTCGATAACTGTTCTTGTTGAGAGTGCCATGGCATCTGTGGAAAAACTTTTAAATCCTCTGTGTGTGCAGACTTGTGGGTGGAATCTGACCCAAGTGTTGTTTGGGTCTGAAGACTACAAATCTGAAAGTCAAAAATGAATGTGGACTTGGATTAAAAGGTGAGTTACGAATGTACAACTATCCTGTCGGTGGACATGTTGCATTGTGGGTAATATAGGCTTTGACATGGAGAAGAGTTTGTGGAATTAAAAAAAGAAGATATCTCTTGTTTTACAGCTTCCTTTCCATTGTTATCAGAGGAATGCTACATCGGTGGAGAACTCTCAGTTACCAGAGCATAACACAAGGTCGTAGGTAGAGTAAAGCAACATTTTGGCTTGTGTTGCACAATATTTTTTATATTTTAGAAAAGACTCATGGAAAATAAGGACAAAGAAAATGAATATTCAAAGTCACACTGCATTTACTTATTCCCATAAGGCCAATTACCAGCAGCACAAGAACTTATCTCATTACTGCTTATCATATTCTAGCATGTGACCTTTAACCCTGAGAAACCATTTCTCTCTGTGTTGACTCATTAGATGGCAGTACGTGCTGCTGAGTCTTACCAGGAGGTAATGAGGTACTGGGCCAGGTTGATGTTGACCGGTGTTCCTGTGATAGTGACATGGCGGTCACTTGTCCCGTCCAGCTGGCTGCCGATCTTGATCTGCGCTCCTGACACCTGCCTGATCTCGTTGATCTTAGTGCCCTGACGGCCGATGATCGAGCCGATCAGCTGCGGAAAGAACGGAGGTGAGGAAGATCAGTCAGTCTGACTGAAAGATGAAGGAACAGAGGATACGCTTTACGAGCAGAGGCTTCAATAAATCATTTGACTGAATTTAGCCTTTTGTCATAGCGCGATCTGTTATGCTGATGGAAGAGATTCTGACGATAAGGGCCTAAAAAAACACTATGACCCAAAAAAAAGGCGTGTAGTTGAGCTGACTTCATGCAGACCACTTCAAATATTGCAGTAAGACTGTTTGTCTGCAGTGGATTGGTCATCCATCATGCATGTCAAAAGCACTTTTCCCCCCAGTGTCTCCCTTAATTGCTACTGCGTGTGCACCGGTAAAAGAGACGAGAGACGGCACATTTGCCTGTCATTAATCTGAGTGGCTAAAAGGTTATTGATTCCTTGGTGTGGTGATGACTTCCCAAACAAATCACTTCCCAAACACATGCCAGCCAGATGCATCTCTGCACTAATGGAAAACATAATGGGAAAATAACTCAAATATATAACATACAGTCCCATTGGCTGCAGCGTTCTCACTTCACCGTGAGGAGATTAGACAGAGACGCAAGTTTTTATTGCATCTCCAAATACATTATCATTTTTGTTCTGCTTCTATAAACCAACCTGGACCCTCAGCTATTAGTGACAATAGATATTTAACAGGCGGAGAGCTGGAGGCTGCGTATTAGCTCAAGTGCAGAGTGTCAGGGCTCAGCGACATGGTTACGCTGCCAGATATATAGTGAACAGGACAGACAGTGATTAAGTACTTGTAGTATGTGTGTATTGGCAGCTTAACAGCAGCTGACACGGAGGTAGAAATACACAAGGCGCATGCGAACACACACAAACACACACACTAACACACTCAGTGTTCTTGCTGCACTTGTCCCTGCATTTCACATTCCTTTCCTGAGAAGTAAGCAGCCTGTTCTACAATGTCTGATTTGTCACACCGCGACCTGGTTGGTCTGCCTGGCTATTATTGGCTCAGCAGTTTATTCTGGGGGTGGGGTGGAGGTGTGTCTCTGTGTGTGTGTGTGTGTGTGTGTGTGTGTGTGTGTGTGTGTGTGTGTGTGTGTGTGTGTGTGTGTGTGTGTGTGTGTGTGTGTGTGTGTGTGTGTGTGTGTGTGTGTGTGTGTGTGTGTTGGGTGGGAGGCAGCCTGAAGCCCAAAGAGCAACTCACACCTCATGAGACAATAGCCACGACAGCCCCTCAAATCACTGATAACGTCTCTTCCCCACTGGGACCAAGACTCCCCACTGGACTCTGGCCTTTTACACCAGCTGTCAATAGATACCAGCTGTCAACCCCTCGCCCACTTTGGCAAGCATGACCTCATTCAAAAGCATTCCTGTATGAACAACCTCAGAAAAAGAGCTGAATAAATGACACAGGAGACAGTGGGCATGTGCTCACCAAAGTGATTATTTTTTCCTAAGCAGTCGAATAACAGTAACAGTGCACGGTGCTGCTGGTCGTCAACTATAAGTGGCCTATATATTGTTGAGTTCCTGCTGAGGCAGTCATTTGAAAGGACACAGGAAGAGGGATGGGATGGTGAGGGTGCAGCCATTTTTCTTCTGGCTAAATCTTCCTTGCGCAGTATTACAGTACATCCTGCTGACTGGGTGTAAGCAGTTTCTCAATGCATCTGTGTGTGTGTGTGTGTGTGTGTGTGAGCACAGAGCAGGATTGTACAGTCGTTGAGTGTGACCAGCCTGGGGGGAGGGGGGCTGAGGAGGCTCAGTCATGGCTACAAGTCATCTCTTCTGGAACAATGGCTGGAGCTTACAGCTGTCCCTGTCACGTATAGCACTGGACTCCCTCATTCCTCTGATGCATTGTGCCACTCGCCCATGTGGGGCTTTACTTGGAGGAAAAAAAAGCCTTCAGGCATTTGAGAAATGTTGAACTGTTGTGGTGGATATATTCTGTACGGCTCAGTAAAACCTTGAGTCATCAGCACTTGTGTTTTTGTCTTATTTCTATAGTAAAACAAAGAGAAATGAATTTATTGTCTTTGCAGATAGTGTCTGGTATTGCAGATATCTTAAAGAGTATTGCAAACTACACATTTGAGATTCAAGCTGTTTGTCTTTTTTTCTTATTGTTCAAGGGTATCAGCTCAACCCTGATAGTTTATTCCTCTGTGACACAAACCTCTAAAAATGGAATGATGCTCCTATATCACCCAACATGGCCACTGTAGTTTATTTCTGAGTAACTCCCATAAATACTATCTTGCTGCAATAAATACTTTGAGTGTCTATTCTTCCGCAGTTGGAAACAGTTCCAGACAAATGCTCAATCAGCTCCTGTTTGAGTAATGTCTGCTAAAAACGACAATGCCAAGCTGTTTTAGGAAATTACTAAGCATTTTTGAACAATTAAATTTTGAAAGTTAATTAATGGAATTAATGAGCTTAACGAACGCATTTTTAGTTTTGGTCTTTTCATTTGTTCACATTAATACAGAAATACAGCAGCTGTGTCTGAATCATCTGAATCTTCAGCATGTGGTTCTTTTGAAAGATTGTGGTTCGGTTATTACTCCAGATATCCAAGCTGCTGCAAATGAAATCATAAATTACAAATGGTTTCATAATGAATTTTGCTTCTTAAGAAAACTTTCGTTATTATATTTCTAAATGAAATTCAAAAAGAGGGGAATTACTGCGATTAATAAACAGACACTCACCATGTGTTAATATCACAGAGATAATATGAAGTCTGATTTTATTGTGAAGAAGTAAATCTATGCATTTTGCCCTCAGATTGCAACGAAGTTTCATCAAATCCTGGCGAAGGCTAAGTGAAGAGGGAAAGGATCTTTGTCTGTTTTCTTATTGGCTGTTTTGACAGCAGACAGCGTCTAAGTAGGTCAGGGAACATGAGAGGATTTACTGAGCACTCATGGGACTCACTCTGAGGCACTGCAACTGCAGCCCAGACAATAATGCAAAAGGATCTATATCAGCTCAAAATCCCTTTAACCTTGGGTTAGTCGGAGGTTAGAATAATGAGGGTAATGAGTGGGTTGCCAACATGTCTCTCGTCTCTTTTGAAGCCACAGCAGATGACTTTGCAGCATCTGAAGTCACCTGCTGCAGAGATGCGGTGTACGTGCGAGATGAGCACTGACGTCCTGTTGTTTTTCTCGCTGCTCACATGGGACTAAACCAACTTCAAGACAGAAAACTCCAAAGTTATGAGATTTTTCTTACATCATTGGGAATAAGCAGCTCCTGAGACGTGTGAGAGTTTGAGTCCATCCCTGAGAAGAGAAAACACAAACAACAACTGAATAAAATGGACAAGTCAGATATTTCTTCCTCTCCTTTACTTAGTGAGGCCACACAATCTGCCACTGTCATACTGGGAAAAAATCCTTTCAGTGGAGAACTGCCAGATACAGTGAAGCTGTTACAGTCATTTCCATTTTAATGGACTGATGTTTAACACAGCACTCACTCTTTTCTTTCTCCCAGTTCTGCGACTCTGTGGAACGTATCATTTCATGTAATAGCTTCGCTCTAAGACTGAGAGATATGAGGAAGCTATAAAGCCTCTTCTACTCCTTCCTCACTGACACAAGCCCATAATCAGAGCAGCTCATGACAGCGAGTGCTATTTCTCACATCTGAATGCAGGTAGAACATCTTTGACAGGTACAGATAGAGGAGCAGCACAAAGATAAATCTAGTCAAGCCGATCATTTCACTTTAGGCATTTATAAATATAACCATAAACTTGACCACGCAGCGTAAATACTTACTATTGCTACTCCCGTACATACCAGGTATGATAGTCGAAGCCGGCTGGGCAATAGGACTCAAACCTTGCTGCATTGACAGCTGATGTAGCTTGGCCAGCTGTAAAAAAACAAAGAGAAAACTTAAATGCAATGTATGCAGAATAAACTATTAATTTAAAATTGAATTATAACATATCTACACACGGTCATACCTCTGAGTGTGGAATGCCGTATTGGTTTTGCAAAGTGTAGGCCTGGAAGAGAGCGTTCTGCATTAGGTAAATTACAGCAATAAAACATCACACGTAGGCAATAAATCTGCAGCCGCTTAATGGAAGTGCTTCACTGCCGATACCTGTTTTTCTTTTTCAGAATAAGTTAAAGCCGTTTTTATAGTTCAGCCCCAAACGGACACAAAGAACAACAGCATTGATGACGTATAAAAGATTCAACATCTCTGTCCCTGTTACTTTGAATTCTACACAGACTTGAATGTAACAGTGGGACGATTTCATCAGAACAAAGTAGCTCCTGTGAAAATTGGTGTTAGAATATCCTGAAGTAATGACACGTTCTTTCCCCCCCTTCTGTTTAAGAGGGGCTTATACCCTATTGTTTTGTGTCCCACAAACTCCACTGCCATACATGTCAAACTACTTATAGTATTTGTAAAATCAACCTGAATTTTTAATTGTCCCCCTCTGACCTGGTTAAAATCTAAATTTGTTTAAAAGGACTGAAGTGGTAACTCCCCATTTTACCACAAACTGTTTTCTGATGAAGCTGAGAAAATACAAAAATGAGAATTTAATCCTTGTTATAACACCAAATAAGTAATATCCCATGTTCTACATCCCGAGATCAAATTATGTGAAATTCTAATATCTATCTACAGTAATGATCAAGAGTGGAGTCTGTGCAGCCCTCCGTCGTTACACTCATTGGTTTGAGCAGACAGCACTTAGCTTAACTCTGGTCTGCCTGACGCCAACAGTCTGGCTACTATTACCAGAATCCTGTAGGGTCGTAAAATGTGTGGGAGGGGGCTCAGCTCTGCATTAGAGCTGTTTTTATAAAGGAAAACACGCAAACAACAACAATTAGCAGCTATAATCCAGCTCTTTACTGCATTAGTGATCTCAATCTTTAGAACTATTTACATATCAGTTCTCACAATTACAATCTTTTATGATCTCAGCCTGATTTATCAGACGCTGCTGTGTCCATTCTGATATCATGACAGTATCGGCTATTGCTGTCATGGGAGGAATTTTCCTGAAGCTCAAATGTTTCTGGTGCAGAGCGAGACAGGACTAAAAAAGAGACGACAGAGCTGCGGTGGTGTGATGGCGTCGTGTTTCGGGGAAGGTTATAGCTCTTATGACAGGCTAGAACAATAGCCGCAGCTTACGCTCAGCTGTTGTTTTTAATGCCTCATGCCAGATGATGGACTGTGTAAATTTGGACATGCCACACAACCGCCTGCTCTCACTCGCCACTCAAATCCTCACAGCCCTGAAAACTCTCCATGATTTAAGGCCTGTGTTTAGAAGCATGCAAGCTGATTTTATTTGGAAGAACACATTTTTTTCAGTTACCTGCTGGAGGTCCAGGCCTCCCTGGGTGACTGAGTAGAGAGGGTGGGGTGCAAATTCTGATGCCTCAAACACCTACAAACACACAGCAACACACGAGAGAGTGAAATCTGTACTGCATTACTGAAATATCTCATTGACATTAATGATTAGTGTGAATTTATCAGCTGAAACCTTCCAAGATAAACTTGAAGTGAAAATAGTAAATGAAAAGCTCCTGTCATTTTTTCAGGGCGTCACTACAGATCAAATTTGGTGAGAGCTGCATTTTCTGACACTTTAACACACCTAACTAACTTATAGGCTATGACTCATCTGCAGACCCTTTCCTATTCCACTTCATTTTCCCCTCTCACAAATTACACAACCGTCCCTTATGCCCGTGCCGCCTTCATTAAAGGCATCTCCCGGTGACCAGAAACTCGCCCCGGGTTTTATTTGATAGCCTATTATAAGAAATATCAACAAAAAAAAGGCCATTCCAGACATTGACCAGAGTCTGAGGCAGCACAAACACTGTCAGGACTGCTGATAGCTATGCAGAGTGTCTGGGTGCTGCTGCAGCCAGAGGAGACGCCAGGTCTCCAGTCTCACTTGCTAATCTTGTGACTTGCTCCATAGGAGCTGGATATCTGTCCCCTCTCAAACACAGGGAACTATAGCACTCAACCCCAGCCTCTCTCTCTCTCTCTCTCTCTCTGTCACACACACACACACTCTCACACACTCTCACACACACACACACACACACACACACACACACACACACACACACACACACACACACACTCTCACTCACTCACTCACTCACTCACTCACTCACACTCACACTCACACTCACACACACACACACACACACACACACACACACACACATACACACACACACACATAAACCACCCGATCTCCCACTGAGGAGCACCTACACGAGTCTTGTTTCGGCACAGGGGTTCGCCAGGACTCCAATGAGACATTTGATTATTGACAATGTCTCCTCAGAACCCTCTCAAAAAACCATTTGGATTTTTCAAGTAAGTTGTGAAGGTGAGCGTGTCACCTCCAAACACTACTCCAATGGTTCTCAAAGTTTTTAGCTGGCAGTCGATGCACCACTTAGGTGAGGACTAAAATATCTCTACAAAAATAGGATGAGTTACCATAAAATTTTTAACAGGCAGTCATGGTGCCTGGAGCATGAATCTGAATTCCAGCAGGTCCCCAATTCTGACCCCCAACTGAACTCCCAGCTCCCTTTAAGGCCTTCATTATCCTACAGGGGGCCTCACCCTTCAGAATGGATACATCACTATTCACCCTCGGGTAAAATGATGTGTTTTATCTGGCTCTTGCTCCGATCAACAGTGATGGAAACATGAAACCTGTTAAAACAAATCTCTACTTCTTCTAATTTATTTTAGCAATCAAGACGCTGACACTGAAGCTTTTCTAGCGTGACTTTGTGACGCGCATAAAACTTCAGTGTGTAATTATCACAAACAATTTTTGGGAATAACATGCAACAGCAATTTCCTTCTTTGCATCATCCATGATGCAACACTGGCAAGTCAGTGAGGATTCTGCATTGGTTTCTGGTGCGTTGGTGATATTGAACATGTCCCACTGACGGTTTTGAAAAACCTGTGTACACCCACTAATTTGGTGTTAAAACATATATTAGATAAGCTATCCAAGTAGCGCGGTAAAATCTTATTTACCTGGTTCCCTGCGATGAGGAGGGCAGCTGGTGAGGGGCTCGGTCGATAGGGGATGGTGGCACCCTTCGGTGGAGACTTAAGAATCAAAAACAGAATAAGGGATTAGAGGTTGTAATAATCTTTATTATTAATTTCACAAACATGAAAACGTTGTACACAACTATCTCTTCTCTAAAGACTGAGCTTCATAAGGTCAAATATCGTTAAACCCTCTGCCACAGTAAACATTTATGATGAACTAAACTGCTAATGCCACTGACATTATTCCCTTCCTTGTTATTTTTTAATTAAACTTATCATTCATTAAATAATTAAAGCAGTGCGGTGAGAGGTCGTGGATGATAGCTCGGAGCTTCAGTTTGCATCAGACCTAAAGGCTCTGCAGTTGTTCGCCCTAAATCAAGCATCCGCACACAAGGACACATTTTAACATAAAATTCTTTAAACACCAATATGAAAAAAGGAGATTATATGCTGTACATGACCGTGTGCATCTTATCGACTAACTCTACTTTTGGTAATAGCGTTTTGGGGTTTTAAATGTAGAGCATCTTTCCTGCTGGAGCAGACACAGTAAATTCTTTGTATAACTTTGCATAATTTAAATCTCTGAGCCAAAAGCAAGAAGCCTCTGGTGCAGAATCCTAATGAAACTCGCAAGCCTTTGAAGAAAGCCCTGGAAAACTGGATCAAGCTGGCAATTAGTCAGTCAGGTCCAGCTGCAACGCTAAAACAAAAAGGACTTGTGCACCTCCATGAACACAAAGGGAGAAACTGTCCTGGGGGCTGTTTTCTCTCGTCTCCTCTTTGCTTTTCTCAAGAGAGCAGTTGTCTTAAGGTGGACAGACTCTGCTGCAGGTTGGTTGGGTTCCTCCAAAAATACTGAGCTCCTGTTCGAGAGCTGCATCTCTGACTTCATCATATGTTTACGACGGCAGATTACATAACAGAAGGTCAAGACAATAAAGAAACCTCTTCCTTTGTTCTAGTTGAGGATAATGATTGGTAACGTTACATAACCACGAAGACTAACACAGCCTGCTCAAAATGCTGCTGCAGTGGAATAGACAATAAGTGCATGTTGGTAAAATGAGAACATGGATGTCAAAAGCAGTTATTTCCTTCATGTAGCTGAAGCAACATTCCTCTGACAGAATGTCAGCTATAGTTGTGAGTATTTGAAGTAAAGAGAGGAATTGTATGCCTCCTACCTCCAGGATTACTGTGCAGATGAGCTTGACACACTGGATTACTGAGTCCTGATTCCCAGATATCGTCACCCCTCTCTCAGTGGAGTTTGGCAGTAAATCCCCTGCCACCTGTATCTGAGCCCCGGTGCTCTGCAAAGGATAGGAGTTTAAAAAAAAAGAGAGATTAGTTTGATTCTGGAGATAAGACAAGTTGTGATTATTCTGCCTTTACATCTTCCCAAGCCTCCCTGCTGACTTCGCTGACTTTTTTATTTTTCTATTCTGAAGGAGACAGTCTGCCCCGTGGTACATGTTAAACATCAAGTCCTGTCAGGTTAGAGATAAGTGAAAAGTCACCCGCAAAGAAAAAATGTGATTCTGTTCGTTTTAGCTGACACATCCCTAATTTAGCACGCCTGCAGGCAAGGAGAAAAACTTCATCTACATATGCTGATGTCGCTAACAGAGGATTTCTGGAGGCTAATGCTGAACTACACACAAAGTGCCTCTGCAAGAGAACATGTGTCCTGTGGAAACTAAACACTCCAAAGAAAATCTGCCTCTAATCTGGGACAGGAACATGATGAGAAAATCCATCTGAGCTCATAAAATCATGCTATGACTGTTGAAGGTAAAGGCTAAAATGAGACACTCTATTTGTAGAGTGGTACAGAGCTAGAGTAACTGCGTCATATGTCTCTGGCAACAGATCTGATAAATTTAATCCTAATGATTCAACTGAGCCTAAATGTAGTCAGGAGTTGTTTTTTCCCTTTCAAAGCTGCCACTGCTGCTGAAGTGATTTATCTTGGCTGCATTGTCTCACTAATTTCCTGCCTTAATGGTCTAAATCCAATTTTAGTCAGACACCAACCTCAGTGCAGACACATGCTATCTGCCTCAAATCATTTTTGTCTTGTTTTGTTTTTTTAAATATTGCGTGCTTTGTGAATTGCTTTATTTTTAGCCACATTTGGGGGGAACTAATAGTTGTAATACTTTTGTTTAGACAAACATTCATGGTTGCATTTTTACTTGAGGAGAAATTTGCCATCATCTGCATATGGATTGACACATTAAGAGTCCGATTGTACAGTTGCTGTTTTACTATCCAGAATCCATTTTGTTCACATAGAACATCTAAGCACCCATTGGTGTGTTGCACTTCAAATGAGGTGTGGTCAAGTGCATTGTTGGCTCATTGCTATTTTGAACACCTAATGCAGTGACCATTAAACCAGCAGAATTGGATAATATCCACCTGCACCATGCACTTTAGACAAAGCCTTAAAATAGAACCCTAAAGTCTTTCAGTGAAATGACAACAATTGGACAGATATAATAATTAATAAAAAAATGTGTGTTTTCCAGGATTAATTCTCATTTATAACTAAATACCTGCAAAACTAATAATATTCCCATCAGCCTCAGCTGAGTCGAATCGTGTTTTCCTGATTATTTTTGTCTCTTACGATGAATCTTGTTAGATCTTAGTGAAGGGAGAAAACTACCCAATGCTTAAGTGTCAACAATAAAAAACTATCACCTCTGGATTTTAAGTGGGAGTGTGAAATGAAGACCAGTTAACAGATCTGAGAGGTGGTGGAATAGATAACGCAGACAAAGATGGTGATAGTTTCAGTAATCGAAGAAACATGGAGTCAGTATAACATTGTCAGTGTTAGCATCATGATTTTAGCATTTAGCATCGCTGTAATTGTTGTAAAATGTTGCTTGTTTTGTGAATGTCAATTTTTTTTCCATTCACTAAACTAAATTACTAATAATGTGAGTGCAACTGTATTTTTTTCTATTTTATGCAAATTCAGTAATTCATATTCTTCACATACGTCCTTAGCTTGTAGCTCTTGTGATAACTAACTTGATCCCCACGTTACCAGCCTCAGAAAACTAATATACTTCAACTGTAGCTGCAGTGATTCTCAATCTAATATCCACCAACAATATATTGGTGCAATTATGCAGCAGGGCAAAGAAAAAAACAACAAGTCTTTCCATTCTGCAGCTTTATCCCTGCAGATATTTCAGTGTTCGACCAGCATGTGAAGTGAGAATGTGGTACATTTGTGTTCTGGATACTCACCTCTCTGATTTCCTTTATCTTTGCCCCTCCCTTCCCGATGAGAGAGCCACACTGGCTTGCAGGGATGACCAGTCGCAGTGTGACTGGTGGCTTGGAGCTTATGGTGCCGTTGGCTACCAGTGCAGAAAGGTCCTGAGGGGGGTTCAAGAGAAGAGAAAAAAAACATTTGGTGAGAGTCGGCAGGAAAGAAAAGAGGAGCGACAGAAGGAGAGAAAGCCCCAGAGGAGAAGATCAAGTAGCAGGGGTCAAAGTTGAAATGGAGGGAGCTAATTCAAATGTATCTTAACCCACATGTTCACCAAGTTCTATTTCTTTACGTAACAAACTGAATGATTTGAAATCTTGAAATGATATACAGGCGGCATGGTGGAGCAGCGTTTAGGACTGCCAGCCAGTCATAGTCTTTCTGTGAGGAGTTTGCATGGTCTCATGTTAGTCCGGCTTCCCCCCACAGTCCAAATACATACCCCCTAACTACATACAGGGTTATTAGAGACTCTCTGCGAATATAAATTTAAATGGTTGTTTGTCTCTGTGTGTTCGTCCCATGATGGACAGGTGAGGGTGTGGCCCGTCTCTCGCCCAATGTCAACCCCCTCCATGATCTACACAGGATAAGCATTATAATGAATGGATGGATGGATGTATAGATGGGTGGATGGATGGATAGGTGGATGGATAGATGGGTGGGTGGATAGATGGGTGGGTGGATGGATGGGTGGATGGATAGATGGGTGGATGGATAGATGGGCGGGTGGATGGATGGGTGGATAGATGGGTGGATGGGTGGATGGGTGGATGGATGGGTGGATAGATGGGTGGATGGGTGGATGGATGGATGGAGGAGGCAGCCGGCGTCAATATCAGTCACAGTAGATCTGGGATAGAAATGGCAGGTGGAGTTTTGGACGCAGAGCAGAGAAATGATATTTGAGTTTGTGCATTGAGAATCCACAGGAGTCCACAGGAGGCCGGTCAGTGATGTATATTCAGTGTGGGATCTGAAAAAGTCTTTAAATTATTCTTTATGAAAAGGCTGACTTCTGGATGAAAGGAAGAACATTAAGTGAATACGTGTGGTGAGCAATCTGTGCTCTGAGCTTTTTACTCTACAACATAAAACTTTGCCGGGGCACATTGTCTACATATCATTCCTGCTGTCAGCACGCAGAACCTGCTCACCTTGAGATTTCTCTCTAAAGATATATTCTGAAATGAACCGGATGAAGACATTTATCTCTTTTATTTTATCTCGTCATGTCCATGCAATGTGAAGATATGTCATGATTATTTTTCATTTGTTTAATCCATATTAAAAACAGCACTTCGCTGTTTTAAGGGCTCCCTGTTTCCCCTGCTGCTGTCTCCAGGCTGTAACTTATATTTAATGACAGATATAAGTGCAGTACCGATCTTCTCATTTAAATCAACAAGAAAGCAAATAATATGGTTGCACTGAAGGATGAACACACAGAAATTTAAGAAACCATGTGCTACTTAACAAAATAAAAAAAAAGAATATGTAATAATGTCCAACAAATCTAACCACACATGCATAGCATTTAGAAACTAGAACAGCACCCAGTAGAGCACATACCTCTACCAAGGCCCAACAGTCCCCTTATGAAACCACATTTAAATTCACTTGATCCAGATTTTTATTTGGATCTGCACCAAATTGCACACATTCATATATCACTCCAAAACATGCCCATTTTTTTTCATCAAGATCCATAAATAAATCTCTGAGGGATGAACAAAAATGTAAAAAATCTCACAACGTTAAAGAAAGTGAAACAATTCCTGGCTATATTCTATAATCAAAACTTCATTTAATCTTTCCTGACCCATAACACATCCTTCCCCCAAATTTTTCGCAATCCTGCTGAATAACAAAAATCCTGCTAAAAAATAAAAATGAAACAAAGTGAAAAAACACAATCTAATTCTGAAGCCTGCTGTAAATACACCAAATACAGAATAATCTTTTTCCTAATTTTGTAAATTAGCATCTTTCTCAAAATGTCAGATTGTTCCTTTAAACTGTCAGGAATACTGAACAAACCCTTCAAGAGGTTTACTGGGAAACATTATCTGTCTAATTATAGTTTATTTTAAAGGCATACAACTTTAAACATCTATGCAAAGATTTATAAAGATAAAATTGACATATTTATGTCTGATAACAGCCTGAGAAAGAATAGGTGCAGAACATGTGTATTTTGACTAGAACGTGCTAATTAAGAATTTTAACAAGCAACCTTCTGATTTCCAGAGAGTTGAACAGTATTTCACTGAGCAGGTTGCAGACGTCCGCCTGCTGCTGTGGGTGGAGATTGAGCTTTTAATTAATGAACAGTGTCTCTGTGAACCTTTGAAATGTAAATACATCACCCTGTCTCTCTTCCCGTCAGAGTTCAACACTCATAAATGTGTCACGGAACGATGTTTTTGTTTTTCAGGTTTTTGTTTGGGGCCAGTCTGCAGTAAAATTAGCAGAGTTTGACTTAAGAGGTGACAGAGTGGATGTGTAGCCTCAGTGGATTTTACTTGTGAAAGGAACTGTATAATTTTTACAATAACTTTAAATTTGAAAAGCACATTCTGACGTGGCTCCTGCGCCTCTCTGCTCCATGTCTATATTTAGTGAGGCGGATCAGGCTCTCTGACGTCTCGTCTCATTAGAAGAGGAGCACACAGCTTGTCTGTAGAATAAGAAGACTTTCTTGATTTGATCTAAAAATATAAACCACATCTTAACAACTGCGAACATTCCCCATATTCTCCTGTTCACTCTAAGGGAAAATAGACTCTCAGCAAATTGGCAGAAATAACACAGTGGGTTACACAAGCACCGCTTGCACAACGAGTTGGTGATCTTAAATCCCCAAAGCATATTGTGTTTCTGGTGGGATAAGGATGCAGATATAGAGAGATTATGGGGCTTTTATGCATGCTGTGCCTCGACACCTGGGAACAAAGCACACACACGATACTGTAGTGCATGTCTCGTTCTTATCGGATTATTAGATCTCTATTTTTTATACGTGAGAAGCATAGACACACAACTGAGCCTGTGTTGCCATGTTATCAAAAGCTATTGAGACAGAAACAAATTCTGTGTCTTATACTCAGTGGCCAAAAAGCAGATTACTCCCCTTTGTTTTTAATTAAAGGTGTCAGACATACAATAATTCAACTACAGAGGAGGCATTGGGTCAGCCAAACCAGTTGCCATGGAAACTCAGGGAAGTTTCAGGGTTGAAAGGGGTGACTCTGAAAACATCTTTTATTAACACTGCACCGTGCTCCCAGCCGGAGTGTGTTTACTGGAGCTGTCAACCTGAGCAGGGAGCACCTGTTTACTCGCCAAGTTCTGCTGTGATGCTAAATCAGAGCGAGGGCGGCTCTCAATCCACCGTATTAATTAGTACAGTGATGGACAGTCACCATGGGGATTAATAGCATGTGGATCCTGTCATCTATAACTCCTTAGAATACCATGAAAACATGTACAAATCCTTCTCATTAGCAGATAGAAATTCATGTCAGATGCGCTGAGTGGATCGAGCACGTGCAGTAGAATAAAAGTAGAAAGGCATTTACTGAATGTGAAATGCCCAAAGACAAACAACTCGACAAGCCAGACAAACCATTCCACTTCCCAAACTGAAAAGGTTTTCCTTCCATCACTTCACTTCGGAGCATAATCGAGAGCAATAACAGTGCATTAGTGCTAATGTTGAGATGTTGAAGCTCTGGAAATGATTTTTTGTGATACTGGTGGTGAAATTGCTTCCTGCACTCTTTTCCATCTCTCACAAACAACTCATTCTGTCTCATTGTGTCCTGATAGATTTTCTTCTCTGTATGAGAAACTTTTGTCAGACACAGAATAACCTTTTTTTGGATTGGAGCACTGTCATGTTGGATTTTTTCAGACAACATGAGCTGGATTGACTCGCATGTGATGTGTCAAAGTTACCTCCTCCAGTTTAAATGTGATCATGGTGAAAGCTCTGAAGACGCTGTCTGTGGAGCCGGTGATGGTGATGATCCTCTCAGGACAGGATCCCTCTGAGATGTTGACCCGAGCACTGCTCTGTGGGGACAAAGGTCATCAGATGATTAAGGTCAACTCTAATGAAACATTTTGGGACACAACGTGCCAACCTTTACTATCGGCCTGCCACCGATTGTGACCACACCTTCCAGCAGCTATGAAGCTCACTAATGAAAATCTTGTATTTGGATAGAAACTGTAGGAAATCATTTATGGTTTTCCAGGTAGATTTGTGCTGGATTACTAATCTGCTGTGAGTAATTTCCTGATGAGTTTTTTTACCTTTTGATTGTCCAAGTTCATTGCTGCTCTTTCTGGTTATTAGTATAATTATGCAAAATCAACTGATCTGATTTTCTTGAAACTTGAAGTATGGAATCCACAGATCCAGACACATTCACCATCTTTAACATAGCAAGATAGTTCTTTTCCCCCAGTGAATAATTCATGGTTCTTGATGAAAATAATCTGGCATATTTAGGGGAGTGGAGTATATGTAAATTTGGTGCAGTTTAATTGAATTTAAGGGGATTGTAAAGCATTGAGATAAGAGTTCTATCGAGTGCCATTCTTCATGCCAGTCTTTATGTTAAGCTATAAACTAACCCAACTGCAGATTTATATTCTTCATAAAGATGTGAATAGTCTTCTAATCCAACTCTCAGCAAGAAAGCAAATAAGCACAATTCCCAAAATGCCAAACTATCCCTTTAACCTTCCTGTGGTTTGGGTTTCCAGAGGCACAGTGGCTACAGACACAGGTAGCAAAGTCAAGTGAAATGACGTAAAGGAGGCGAGGCCAGCAGCTACACAGCACTTTTCTGCATCTCTGTAAATGTAATAAAGTTTCTCCCCGGGGCATTGCCCTCAGACGACAGACGTCCTACTGCGCTCCTATCCCTCCATTTTGTGCCCTTGTATTTCTCTGAGTTAAATTCACGTGAGCAGAAACAGGACAACACTCTGACCTCCAGGCCATTTTCTCCAGTCTTTCCAGTGAGTCATGCTCCCACTGTAGCTGTAAGCCCCGGGGACTGACTGACAGGATAAGGCTCATGCAGTTGAGGAGTAACAAAGGCCAAAACTGGCAGGCTGACTGGATGAATGGATGGATGACTATCATGGGTGAGTGGTTTATCCAGCAGCTCTGTGGGGCTGCATTGTCCCATGACCTCACTATTCCCCTGTTTATCCTTCTGCCTCATAAAGTACAACATAAAACCTTAGCAGCCAGCGAAAGAATCAAATGTGCCTCCACAGTGTCAGCCGAATTACTTTTTTTTTTTTTTTTTTACAAAGAGTTAACCAAGCAGCATTAGTTTTGCCGCACCCTTGAGATTTATAAAGAGGGGAGGACAGAGAAAAGGGAAGTTGTTTGAAGCAGGCAAAGAAAGAGGGATTTGGAGAGAGTGCAGCGAGGGGAGGTGTAGTGAATGATGGAGAGAGAGGATTTAAATTGAAAAGGTGCCGTTATTGCCCAAAAGGCAATTTGGACAATGTACACGGTCTGTATGCTTTTCAGACTCAAAACTCCCAAACAGGCTTTATTATCAGCTTACTCCCACAGCTTTATTATTAATACACACGTCTGCCATAAATCCTGACCAGTTTCAAAAGAACTCCCTGAGATTAAATTATGTTTTTCTCTTCATATGGACCTGCTTGTAGAAAATAAAAGAGATGTGGTCCAGTTTGAGGGTAAGTATCAGAATCAGGGAGCAAATAGGGTTTATTTCAGCTGAACGGCATGCTGACACATGCACACGGCTTCACACACTGACTCTGAGATCTGAAGGAACATGCTAATAAATGCACAAATTAACGTACCTCTTCTCGTATTCGTTTCACAGTCTCTCCTTTCTGAAAAAGAAAGATGAAGGACAGCTTTAAGGACAGCTTTAATCAGAATCAAATGTGCTCCGTTTGAAAATTACAATTGCATCAGTGTCCTTGATGTCCGAGTGAAACCTGCTTATTCAAACCATGCCTGATTAGAATTCATCACAGCAAATTTGCACTAGAGTTTCAATTTGCGTTACATGGCAGCGGTGGCCTCTGCACTGCTGTCTGAAAAAGATACGTTCACCTGCCCTATAATATTCGTATATTCAGTGTATGAGACGACCTCTTCCTCCACCAGAGACAAGAGCATTTTGCCCGACTTATGTCACAGCTCTGGCTGCTTTTTTTGTGACTGCTTCTTTTCCTCTCCCACATTTTCTTTTGGCTAACGTCCATCCAACCTGCCACACCTCCGTTTCCCACCTTCATGCAACCACTGACAATCACTTTCTTACATCAAAACCAGTGTCATGTAACACCCGGGCTGCACTGTTATTTATGTTACATTGTAGGAAAACCTATTATTTGTGGTCAGGTGTCTGCCCCCCAATTGATGGGGAAGAGATGAGAGGTTTGTGATAGGAAGAAAGAAATGCTTGGAGGGTAGAGTGGCAAGTTATTAGTCCAAGTGCTGCAGATCAAGTGCCTCTCTCTTTCGAGCTGCACGGCATGAGCCGAACTCATCTCTCTCCTCCTCCCTCTGTCTTTTCATTCTTAATTTCCTCCGAGATATTTTGATTTCTCTCACACATTGAAGCATCCATTGTGATGTCTTTCTTTCCAACACCTTTTACGCATATTGTTTTCATCTATTCTTTCTTTTATTGATGTCTGTTGTATGTGTGGTTTTCCAGGGAACACAGTGCAGCAGGGCCCTTCCTTACAGACGCTAAAAGTGCCCACAGGGGGCCAACGGTAATATGTCTTTGGAGCTCAGTTTCAACAGGAGGCTTGCAGTCAATGCACTAATGTTTTTGTTTGATGGATTACTGTTTTGCATTATGGGTGGTGTGGGTGGTGGGGAGGTCTTAGGAGGGTTGGTTTTAAGGCAATTACATTTAGAATGGGGATGTTCAGAACAAGAGGGCTTTGCGCTCTGCGTTGATTTCAAGACAGAGGGGGAAATCATTTTATAAGGGCTTATTATGAATTCACATAAATAAGATATGCAGCTTTGCTCTATGGAAAATAAGTATAGAGTTACATATCTGACCCAGGTGTAGCATTTTAATACATCTACCTGGTCTGAATAAGGATTATTCGTCTGTCTTTATGATTGAAACCTTTATATATGCAGTATTTTATATTATTGAAAGAAAAGAGGACATCTCACCTTTCCTATGATGCTGCCAACCTCCTAAAAGAGAAAAAGATTACAGTATTTAATCCAAATAAAAATAGTAAAAAGGGAAAAGCATATAATCCTGATAATAACCTTTCATTATTCTTCATTTCTATTGATCATAAAGCTGTAACAAATGTGCAAAGAGCCCGGAGAGCTGCAGCACGCATTCATTCATAAAAAATGCTAGCAGCTGTCTTGTACCTTTCCATGCATGAGCAGTCGTAGTGTGAGGGTCACTCCCAAGCCCCCATCTGCGAAGTCCTGCTCACAGTTCATAGCGATGTGGGAGTGGCATGCAGGGAGACGCATGAACAGGGCTCATTCGCTGGTCACACAGTCAAACGAAGGCCAGCGCTCGTTCTCTGGCTCTTCAAGGTTCTTCAGTGCTGCTCTGAGAGAGAGAGAGTAAAAAAAACTTAGGTTGAAATGAACTGTCAAGTGTTTCAAAGGAATTTGCTCAGGAGCATAAAACACTGCTGTTCTCTCAAAGAATGGAGTGAATCAAGTCATGACTAAGTGCATTCATGCTCAGTTTACGATCACCATGTATCTCATAGATGCACACACACGTAACTCCTTTATCAAGAAACATCTTCATTCACTGAACACCATGTACCACTATTAGAACTAATGGCTGTGTTCTAGTTTAGTTCTCGGAAACCACACGCTTGTTCTGTATTTAACTGCACTGGTGACTAAATGATAATTCCCTGAGATGAAAGACATTCACTCGGAGGACAGATAAAAAAAATGTAATAAAAAAACACTTTCATGCCATCAAAGACATTTCAGGCAGCGATAAGCTCAAGTTTCTCCGTGAGGAACTTCTTCATTACTTGGAGTCACTGTAATATTGATAGTGATTCATAACAAAGTCATAATGAGGAGCATTGTGTGTGCAGGGTATTGACCATAAGCACCAGCAGTGTCAGCAGTGTTGCAGCTCATCAGAGCTCTGGGGTCCTAACAGACTGCAGGCGGCCATTGATGACTAACACACTATCTGTGTCTTCATTAACTGACAAGCAGTTTCTCTCACAGCGAGAGGAGTGATTTTTGAAATTGGACTGAAAAAAGAAAGAGATAAGGAATTTTCCTGTCAGACGAGCACGGCATGAGATTCATGCAAAGTTAATCAAATTCAATTCAAAACAGTTTTAGTCAAAATTGGAAAGTGTTGGAGTTTCTTCTGGGACCTGGTGTTATCTGCTCCCTCACAGTCAGCTGGAGAAAAAAAACAAAAAACAAATTGCTCTGAGGAGACAGATCAGAATATATAGAGCGACAGCAAATGAAAAGCATCTGTAATGATCCCAGACATGTGGTGGCAGCTACGTGCGTGTCAGTTATGTGACAAACAGTATGATGAACGTGTGTGTGAGCCAGCTGCTCATCTTCTCAGTATAAATTCTACCATTAATTGATGGACTCGTTGTTTCCCCCTGATTTATATTTGCTTACGTTTGTCAGTGAGGAAGTAGACAGATCAATATGTGAAAGATAAAAGTAGCTGCATGATTAGTGGAACACATTTTCCAGATGTGGAGGTAGAAAATAAGTATTTCTATACATCTAAGTACTTCTTCCACCCCTGCTCAGATGAGTGCATATAATTTCCACTAACCACTAAACTAAGAATAATTTAATTACGCCAGTTCTCATTCAAATGCTTCAATAAAATGTATATTTTTTTTAAAAATGCTTCCCACATATTTGGGTGGAAACTGTGGAATTCTTTACTATCATAAATCATGTTCACCACTCGCATTCAGAAACCACACAGAAACAAATTATTCTCCCCTTTTTGACCCATCAAGGCCACTTGTTTGTCTGCCAAGTGAATTCCAACCAGCCTACAGAGCCACTGTAAACCAGCCCTGTGCTACAGACACTGCCTAGTGTGAGTGCGTTTGTGCGTTTGTGCGTTTGTGTGTTTGTGTGTGTGCGTGTGTGTGTGTGTGTGTGTGTGTCTGTGTGTGTTTTATAGAAATCTGCATGCTGTTTGCAGATCTGGTGGCCATGTGAGGAGATCATGTTAAATAAATTGGTATTATTATTAAGATCCAATTCATATGAGACTGATTGTAGGAGGGCTTATTGCCTTTGCTCAGTGCACAAGGCCGTTGCTGCTTCGCTGACTTATTTATGACTGGATGCTTTCAAAGACACGTTCAGACACTCGCACGTTCACTGCTTTAAGAGCTTCACTGCCTGTGTGAGTTTTGTATTCTCTCCATGGCTGTGACATAGTTTGACATGGCAGTCTGTCAAAATGTGGCAGTAAGTGGAGCATGGTGTCATTTTGCTGTATTAGATTGTCGTAAATCAAATGTTCCCCTCTACACTTTTGGAGGGGAGGGGATGCTCATTGAATTTATTTTAAAAAACTATCATTTAGAAAAAGTGATCTCCATACAACTTCCATAAATATCAAACAAAGACCAGGGGGTTGACTGGAGATGAACAAAAAACTGGAACATTTCGCTCGCTGTCAGCTAAAGACAGGGGGGCCAAGTAATGGTGACTTTAAGCTTGATCGATGCAAATCACAGAGCACATTTGTGCAACCCGTGGGCTAACTTCATTATGTTTAAGCACTGAAGGGCATGGCTAAAATGTTAGCACTTTATTGCATTAGGAGTTAATGGTTTGAGGGATCATTATGTGCTGCTCTGTGGGTTGATAACAAGGCATGTGATCTGCGTTTGTGTGAGGGTGGTGAGCCTCTGAACTCCTCATTTCCAGAATCCCAAGCAGCAGCGTTCCAGGATGAACAGAGCCCCTCTGTTCTAAATTAGACCTGGTAACGCAGAACAGGGAATTAGCGTGGTGCAGACTGCAGCGCCGGGCTGCCAAAATACAGTCAGACCAGGAGAGAGGCACAGAGCCCATCTACTGTCCTGCTCCTCTATCATTGACTGTTAACCTTGGTCCTGCTCTGCCTGACTGAACCCAGTGTACAGGGGCCCCTGTTGTGTGTCAACGCTTGGATTCATATTTATATAAACTATAATAAGCTTGACTTTGTGAAATCAAATGACACAAAAGCAAATGGCCACAAAGCCATGCCTCCTGTCAGTCTGCTAATAAACAACTAACATTTGTTTATAAATTCTGATCTATTCCAATTTAGACAAGATTTTTTGCACAATTGGTGATCATGTCTATCTGTTATGATCACACATGAGACTTGCTGAGATCTGGAAACTTGGTGAAAAATAACAACCATTCAAAACAAGCTGGCTCTTCAGACAGACTGTCTAAATGACTCTGAAGATGATGCTTTAATGAAATCCACCTGAATGTACAAGGTCAAAGCTGAACTACAAAGTTGGTCTGTTCATTGTGTTCGATGCTTACAATGAGCAGTCTGTGAAATCATTTTATATTTAGTTTTTTGCCTTGCTAGCAGCATTGCTCTTGGGATGTGAGTGTGGTGCTATCCGTTGGTCCACCACTTTAGTCTGCACTCATTTATCTCTGAGTTTTGTCTAGCGCCAACACCAGGTTGACATTTATGCCTTTTACTAGAATATGTAAAAAATTACAATGAAGATTTTGCCCAGATATTCATGATCCCCAGGTGATAAACCCTGACATCTTGGTGATCCACTGATTTTTCCTGTAGTACCAGCAGCAAGTCAAAATGTTCACTTTCCAGTCAAATATTTCAACACCGGCTCATTAGGTTTGCACATCATTTTTATGGCATTGACTTTTCCTTTAGTGCAAACAATGAGCTTGACGTGTTTTTTCAGGGAAATTCCCTAACCCTTGGATCATTGTGTTAAAATTAAATCTCGGTTCATAACAAAAAACATGCACAACTAACGCGGTACCTATCAGCCTTAGCTGTACTTTGTGTTTAATGCACATTGGCACATGTCAGCATGATAACAAAGATGGTGAAAAGGGGGACCATCTCATCAGCCTAACACCGGCATGTAATAATGTCACTGAGAGATTGTTAGCAGACCTTAAACCACCTCTGTGCTACAGGTACATGAGGAGTGGAAGTAACAGAAAGTAACTTATAAAAATGGAGGTGATGAAAATGCATGTGACCTGGAAAATGGAGCAAATAAAAATGGATATGAAGTGAAAAGCAGAGTGATAAATTATCAAGCGATAACTGATCAATAATGTATTTAAAGCTGATTCGATTAAAACAGTTGTGATATGATGAAGACAGTTAATTCATTTTCACATCATTCATCATTTTACTTTTCACAACATAACATTTGTCATTAATCATTTAAGGAAAGTACCTCAGGGGTGAAAATAACAAAAAATAATGATAAGGCTTCCAAATTAATAACCAAGGATGAAAATGCATGTGAACTGAAAAATGGAGTGATATATTGTCATGTGATTTGATTAAGTTATTGACATTTTATTAGGAATGATTGCTCTGATAATTAACTGGGCTGTGTTTCTCCATTCATCATTCACAACACCCAACTGACATTTATCATTTACAACACACAATTTATGTGTTCACTGTCATTTTCGAGAAAGAAAAATCAATCTACTGCTGTTCTCACACTTAAGGTAAGAGTACTACCTTATATACTTTGGTTAAGCACTGCAAACCTATATTACACTTTTCAAAATATACATAAAACTAAATAACATGTGACAACATAAATAATTCACAAGTATCAAGTATTCACAAATATCTGCCTTACTAGCTCTAATATTATAATTCTGTCAATTATAGAAATAAGACCCATTTTATCACCAAACAATTAAATAAAAATATCATTTAATATATCCAGAGGTATATTTGAATTCTATGAGGCGTACATCAAAGATTTAATTGATAAAAGCAACCAGCATACATCCCTCGACAGCTGCCAGCAGTTTTGTTTTTTTCCTGGCCCTGTAATCAGAAGCATCTACTCAGCGAGACTGTCAAGATGAAAAGGATGCTGTACATCCTGCTTGTCTGGAGGACTGGACACCTGTTCTGAGACAACCATGTCCCCAACAGAACCAGACGGCTCTGAGCCAGCTTAGAGGAAATGAAGAAGGAATGAGGGCACGCCTGGTCTCCATGGTGGAGGAGGAAAACAGGGTTCCCCTCTGCATACAGTACATACAGAGGACCGAGGTATTGAGTGTCTGCTCGATAAACCCACAGAGACAGCAGGGATGGGGTGTTCCTCGGGTGGGCCCACACCGTATGGAGCCATAACTGAGAGGGTGTCAACGTGTGTACACGCGCACAGCGAGGGCGAGAGGTGAGAGACCATTCACACATACAACCCTACACACACACACACACACACACACACACACACACACACACACATACACACACACACACACAAAGCCACATTCCCAGGTCTCCAAAACAAAGAACGCACAAACCCACATACAGCTGCTGGGATGAAAGAAGGCAGCAATTCACACACACACAAAAGTGTCCAACACAAGAGTGGACAGACTTTGATTTGCTGAGAAGTGCCACATGACGTTCTGCAGTTATCTGTCACCAACAAACTCCAATGACATGACTACATGGATGACACAATGAGAGTGTCATCTGCTGAAGGAAAAATGGCTTTGAGAACAAGAAGGGAAAGTAAACCTTTAGATTCCTCTCCGCTAGTGATCAGTCACTCTCCTCCAAACTTAAAATAGATGCTCAGGGAATAAACACGCGCACATGCACACACACATCCACACAAGGACACACAAGGGTACACACAGAAATACATGTCGTGTATGAAGCTGACTACATCCTGTACATGAGCGAGTGTGCAGAAGCTCTAAATAAAGGAAGATGTTGAACTAACACAGCTAACGACTGCATATTAACAGGACGCTGAAAAGGCTCCTTGATTAAATGAACTCAATTCCAGTTGAATGAAATATTCAAAGAGCCGCTGAATGTTTTGATTAGTTTTAACAACTTCACAGCCACAAGTCAAACTGGTTTTTATCAGTAATATAGTTCTTTATGAGCTGTGAGGCAGAGAATTATTAAAACAGCAGAGAGGAGAAGGTATAGACAACATTAACCTCTTGTGCATTTACATTCATTTATTTGGAGAATGTCTTGAGTTGAAAGTGACGTACAAATGAGGCTGAATCCAAACCACTAAAAGACGAGGTGCTTTCAATACCTTACAGTTCCATGTTCCACCTGACACAAGTTTGCAGGTAAACGTAGTAAATCTTTTTTTTTTTTTTTTAGAAAGTGCTAGGGTCTTTAGAGGAGTAAGTATTCTTGACAGAACAACAGATAGGGGTTCAGCTGACTGAATGGAGTAAATGAAGTCTGCTTTAAACCTCCTCTCAGATGGTCATTTATCTTATTGTCAGCTGTAGCTACAGGAAACTGGACCCCCTGAACACTTGTGTTTTTCTCTCTTTAAATTGTTGTGTGATGAAATACACCATAAAGTCAAGAATCCTGAGTGGTTCATACTCGAAACCTCAGCTAATCCTCTTCCTCAAACAGTGCTCACAACTGTCATCATTGTCATTAAAATATCATCAATCTAGGATTTGTGAACAAGACTGAATCACATCCACTTTGATCCACAAAGAAAAGATAGATAACTTCTTTATAAGAGAAACACCATAACTGATCTGTCTTTGCTTGAAAATTGTGCGTCCATGGTTTTTGTGATCTTGTCTTCTGTCAGTGTGTTATAATTTTGAACTGTTTGGATGGATGCCTCCTCTCTTTTTTTTGGCTGCAAAACAAATCTACCTACAGGTATAAATAAAGTAACCTAACCTAACCTACAATATATATATGTATACAATATTTCCAGCCTTTCAGATAAATATCCCGTCCCTGTATATACTTAAAGAAAAGCTCACTATTTGAAACATTTGATAAAATGAAATGGTTTCTGTCCTTCCACAATCTCTCCACCGAGATGAGAGAGAAAAACAAGAGACCAGGGGAGAAGGCTAAAGCTGTGAAACAGGAGAAGCTTGAAATTAAAGAGCAGTGTTTCATCTCTCAGCATGTCTGTCTCAGCTGTGTCATATATAATGGGAGGGGTCAGCCCTCAGCGCAGAGGGGACTGTCCTCTCCTATCAGCCTCCGGCTTTATGTGGTGTTAAAGCACAACTGTGTCGGCCTACGATGCGAGCCGCCAGTCAACCTCAGGGCCCCAGAGAAGGTTATCAGATCCTCTGGCTGCTTGCTACTCCTGGAGCCAGCTCTGCTTCCCTGCACCAGAAGAGGAGGCCAACAGCAGCATTCACTGCAGCCACTGCAGCTAAATGTGGGCTGGATAAGATTAGGCTCAGTGTGTTTTTAATCCATACTCTGTGGCATTTAAAAAGACAGTGAAACTACAAGATTTTCCTGCAGAGCGTATAAGAACAAATCTGCCAAAAGGTTGAAATGAAAGTTTCTAATTCAAAGTGCTGGGACAAAATGACTGTTGCAGGGATTTCTAAGCATCTTCAAAAGCGGTGTGGGTTGTCTGGCTGTGGGTTGTCTGGCTGACGTGAAGAATTTGGAGCACTGTCATGTTGCTTAGTAAATGAGGTTCTTGTTTAGAACAAAAGTCTCCCTCATTCCCAAACCATGTTTTTTTGACTAGATCAGAAATAAACGTCTCTTATCAACACACAGGGGCAGAATACATATCAACACAGTAAAAGCTGTCATTCTACTTTTATCAGAGCGATGACAGCTCTGGAGCAACAACATTTACAAATAATTGACACCAGAAACAGCCACTTTTTGCAAATCCTGTCATATCTCAAAGTGACAATCAATACTTCCAGGGCTTCATCTTGTTACACCAACTCACAATCGTGTCGATCTGTCTGAGCCACATCGACACAGATCACCTTCTGAGGCAGTCTGCATAATAACGAGTGAATCCAGTATTTAATGGACAGCATGGTAATTGACACTCTATTATGGCGGACTACCCTAAGCCCTCAGTGTCTGTGACTCTCAGACTGGTACTAAGTTAGTTCAGGCTCAGTGGTTATTATTAAGAATACATTTGAAAGAACATGGCCACCAAGTGTTGTTTTCTCAAAGGATCCTGTCCCCTCATTAGGTAAAACTAAGTTCCTTCCTCCTTCTCATTATTGCCCGTGAGGATAGAACAACACAAGCATACAGATAATGAAGCTTACAGGGCCGTGTTTCTGAACTGACAGTTGCCATCTCCCAAGAGGATGCTGGTTCCAGACACAAAGTGACACCGCCGGAGCCTGAATTTACACTAGCTTTAGTTAGTACTGGGATAGTGTGGCCCAAGCCCATACACTGTACACTTGGAATGAAGAAGTTATCTTTTATAATTTACCAGGCATGTGTGATGTCTTCAGATTCCTTGTTTTAACTTTAACTTCAAGCATCTGTCCAAAACCCGAAAGATATTTAAAATACTATTTATATTGAAGGTCCAGTGTGTAAGATTTGGGAGAAAATGATCGATTGGCACAAATTCAATATCAAATAATCCTCATGATGTTTTCACGAGTGTGTTCATCTAAATTGTATGAATTGTTGTTTTCTTCACCCCAGAAAAGGCCTTTATATTTAAATAATTTATATTTACATCGAGGGGGTCCTCTCTACGGAGGCCGCCATGTTTTTTACAGTAGTCCAAACAGGACGAAATAAACACCTTTTGAGTTTTTATGAAAACTGAAGGCTACCACATGTTCTCTGTCATGTTTGGAAGGGGGGGTGAAGTGAGGGGTATTCAGCTGCAACATGCAAGTTCACCACTAGATGTCCCTACATTCTACACACTGTACCTTTAAATGAAAAGAAGAAAAATTATCACACCATTAAGATTTTGCTTAAAAGAGTGCCTCAAACACAGATTATCAATCAATCAACTAATTTCTGCAGCTCTATCTCTGTAAACTGATTTTCATATTTTTTATGTCTAACTGGGTCTGAATGACACATCCTGTTTTTATTCGATTATACAGTTTAACTTCTCCAGTGTTTGTTCCTCTGGATTCAACGCTGGAATTTTCTGGTCATTTGCTTTGCCTTGACTTACAATGGTATGCTTCTTCTTATTAGAGAGCTTCTATTACGGACCATATATCACTCTGAATGTTTTTTTGGCATGGTGGAGAATACACTTTGGCAGGGTATTAACTCCAGCTTTTATCCCATCCCTCTCACTGGATGAAGGTCACACTCTCTATCTGCAAAATGACTTTCCTCTCTTCTCTTTCATCCCTGCTTTCCTCCCATCCTCCACACCAGGGCATGAGTCAGAGAATCTGACACCTCGGAGAGAGAGAAAGGGAGATAGGAGGGAGATAGAGATGGGAGACAAATTGGGAGAGAAAGAGGGACAGATGGGGACATGCAGTCAGAGAAAAGAGGAAAGGGGAGTTGATCAATATTTCAGAGAAACAAGTAACCTGAGAAGATCTGAACTGCCCCTGCCTCCTCCTCGACTTACAAGACAGCAAGTAAAACAATGGAGATTAAATTCATCAGCACACAGATGCTGCAAGAGTCCTCGCTCCGATTTACTTTACAATATCCTTTATAGTGGCGTACAGCATTGCTGCAAAATCGTACTGTTCGCAGCATAACTTAACCGAGCCAATGGTGTGCTGTTGGGTGTGCAGTGGTACTGTGCACACTGAGCTGGAACTACACATTACATAAGCCCCACAACAAACTGAACACAAACCCAAAAATAGTGCAGTCCCTGTTAAATATTTCAGGCACTCAGCAGCTGAGGGAGGGTTGGGGGATAAAAAGCATCCCTCCTCATTGGTCACAATACAAAAACACACACACACACAGATGCAGATGGCCAATTGAAAGAAAAACCTCCATTTAGCGTACTGTGCAGCAGAGCGGATTATCGTCACGAAGGCAGACTTTTAGCTTATTCGCTTGATATACAGCACTTGCTCACTGGAGTGGCGTACTTAGCGTACACCTATCCTTATTGCTTGAGGCGCTCTCTGTACAGTATAGGCGGCATGAAAGCTGCTCTTTCAGGGTAACTTCTGAACTAAATAAATCACGCTCATGGGACTCTTTGTGGAGACACAACAGCAGAGTCATGAGGCCTGTTGGGTCAATCTCTGGAGCTCAACACAGTGCTATCTTTTCATAGCAGGGACAGCCCGCGGCTCTGTCAGCCACTGGGTCAGTCTTAAGAACGACGGGGAGGGTCACACTCTGTTTTAGAAGAAAGGATCTCTTCATTGCAGGGCCACAAAGTCCAAAACAAAAGGAATCTACGCTGTTTATTTGCATAGAAGCGTTCATGTGATTCTGGTCCATGACTTTCTTGCACGACATGGCCTACTTCATGGTAAAACAAAGGGTAATGAGCACAGCAAAAAGGGGAAAGGTATAGGAGCTAAGCCTCAAGAGTCTGGAGTTATTAGATAGTGACAAGCACAGGTTAATTACCCAAATGCAGGTTAATTGCTACAGGGGGGTTATCTCAAATATTGGAGAGGAAATTAATTTGTTTCACAACAACGCTCCTGTGACAACAGCATGTAAATGAATGTCTGAGTAATGATGGTGATGCTGAGTTGCCTCATAAAATGTGAAGCCCAAAAGCACTATAAATTACTCCAGGTGTTAAGTCAGAATAGAAATAATTCAAGACTTAATATGAAGTTGACGTGACTAAAGAATAATCAAGAGAATAAAATAAAAAATCTAAACTAATTAAGATGTTTTGGAACAGTTATGCTCCACTGTGTGGTTTAAATTATCTTGAGAAGCTCATATTTTATTCTGCTCGACAGTAAAAGTTGATTGAATATCCACGATCTCTCTCTGCAGAACTCTTTAATAGAGTAAAGCCACTCAACTGGGCTGCATTTACTTGATGACTGCACACTAAAACTAAGCATTGTGCTGATTTCCCTCCCCCCTTCAGTCTGCAAGAACAGCACCTTAGTAGATGAGAGGGATTATATTGGCAGTTCGCATATGTCGGAGCAGCACGTGGCAGGTCTGGATTCTGTTATTTATGAAGCCTCTCAGCCCAGCCCTCAGTCTGCAGCAGGGATGCAGGTGGGGTTTCATTATTGAAGATGCTCTTCCACTTCTTATTAGATCTCCGACTCTCAGAGTGCATTAAGGAATTGCATTTGGACAGAGAGTCAGCAATGCATGATGGTCTGTTATTGTGCCCCCTGGAGTTCCGCTAAAAGGTATGTGTGCCTCTCGAATCAGCCAAATTGTACGTGCCATCCCCCTTTTCAAGAACAGACAGTGTTTTTGCACTCAAGCAGATGCTCCCCTCATTACACACACTCAAAGAGAGATAATCAAATCCTATTCTTTATTGATATCTCTTATGTGCCTGTGAAAATATAAATCAGGAAAATAATCATACAGTTGCACCCTAGCTGATTAGCAATTCTCCATTCGTGCCCTATTTCTATTCTTTTTTATTTGAGCAGGTGCATATCGGAGGCGCACATGTAAGATTCAAAAGCTTCTCCCGATTTCCTTAATCAATCAGCTGATGTTTTTTTATTGACTGTGTTGTACTTACAAGTCTAAAGATGTATTTTCTATGGGCCTGTTGTACCCACACCATGCCAAACAGATGTGTTTTCATACGAGAAGGAAAGGAAAACAGGTCATATTTCTTAGCTATTAAGCTATTAAAATCTGAAAGAAATATCAAGATGAATTATACCACCCACAGTATAACTAATAAAGATGATAACAAGCCTGTTTGTGCCATCGATCCTGAATAAAATAAGATAGATTCGCTCATATTTAGGCTGCTGGCTGTTTAAGCAATTAAGCAATCTGGAAACCACACAAGCAGACAGACTGACACAAATGGAGGCCGACTGTATGTTACCTGGAATTTGACAAACGTGACCAGAGATTCTTAAATTTGATTATGAAAAAAAATAAGAAAACAAGTCCAACCAAGCAACATCTGCACTGACTTGTGATTTCATTTGGGTCAGCTCATCAAGACAGTTTTTTTTCCCCATCCACTGTAAGACTAATGCAATTAGGCGTCCTGGTGAATAATGGTGCTGTCACACACACTCGCTGCCTCAGCACCAAGCAGGCGCCCACAGTATCTTGTTGAGAATGATCTTTGTGTTCAGGGCTGGGGCCAATGGGGTCTACTTTCATTATCGTAAACATACACACACACACACACACACACACACAAGAGACCAATTGTCTCCTCGGTCTCATTGTTGTCCCCTGCTCATCTGGTGACTTTCTGCCATATGCTGGATTTAACAGCCCGGTCAGTTTATGGCTTCATTAGTTCAGCTCCAACGCATTAACATTACAGATGATTTTATCCCATAATCTAATCTACTCATGTGAGTGCGTCCAAGTTAAATCATTACACACTGTTGTGATTCAGAGAGGCAAGAATTGAAATAGTTAAAATACCTGATTTTGGCTTTCATTCGATAAATATAGTTTATAATAGAGGGAAGGGTTGTAACTGGAGTCACTCCATTAATAAGACACTGAATTTTGACGGTGGGTACCTGTCAAGAGCATCACCTACTAGATAAGAGCTGTTTCAAGTTGGAGAATTGGGAACACGCCGTCCAAAAACAATGCGAGCCACTTACCAGTTCTCATGTAAAAGGTCTCAGGCTGCAGCTCCCTCTAAAGTATCCCCATGTATCTGTGTTGACAGGGCTTTGCATCCATGTAGAGTCCGGTGACGCGGACGTGTAGTGCGCACTGTCCTCCCGGTGTGTCAGCAGCCTGGAGTGCAGGGGAGGAGGAGACACACTCACAGGGAGAGGGAGGGGGGGGTGCACATGCAGGCAGCGACCACCCCTGATCACCATTAACCGAGACAGCCGAGTGCTCTCTGGGTAAAAAAAAAAAAAAAAAAATCCTCTGGCTCAGCTGCGTTCAAGCCCCCGGTGCGTTAAGCGTCCCCGCCTCGGCCGCTGTGGTCCTCCTGTCCCCACAGGACCTCCGGGCTGCTGGGAGCGCAGCGCGTCGAAGCACCGTGCGCTGCGGGGCACATGTGCGCATCCAGGAGCTGTGAAATCAGAGACAGAGGGAAATATATCAGCTGAATCAACCATATACATGAGAAATATGCGCTATTTTCTCAATTTAATTGTTTAGCTGAGACATTTACAGCGTACAGTAGAGGACACACCTATATCTAAGCCTCCTATTAGTGTTAAACCGAATTTAAACTGTAAACATAATTCACTGTCTTCATCAAACTTGGTGCAGGTGTGAGGCTGATGCCCTTGACATTTTCTTCTGAAGTTTTTGGTGTGAGATCATCAGTAACTTTCTCTCATGCAGCGCCATCTTGCGTATTAGTCGTGATATTGCATTGTTTTCCCAAGCAACACAGTTTACATTGCTGAGCAAAGCAGGAGTATCCACAGAACAATGCAACTATCCGTCCATCCATCTTCTATCCCTGCACAGATCTGGATTGTTATATCACAAATACTACTAATACTACTTCTACTACTACTCTCAATAATAATCACCATCATCATCCTCTGACAGTCACCATTACAAAGTCTGGGTATCCATAGCAATTGACAGACACTTTTTAACCTTAACCTCCGCAAGCAAAATGCTCCTTCAATACATTTTCACTTGACAAGACAGCTTGACAAGTCCCACTGCTCCTGGGTGAGCATATAATTTGAGTGTGACATCTCCAACTATTTCACAAACGATCTCAGTTGCTTCTCAGGTGCCTCTCATATAACATAAAACATAAAACAATCACATAAAACAATGAAAAATGGGGCGGATGTGATGGTTGTACTTAAAATTAGAAATAAAACATCTTCATTCATCTCCACTTGACATTTTTTCTATTGTATTTTGTGGCTTTGTCTATCTTAGGGTGACATTTTGTCTTGGTAAAATAGGACTGAGAGACTAAAGTGAGTAAAGATCAGCGCTGGGAATAGAAGCAGATATTTACAGAAGATATATTCTCACTGTTCTAGGTTATTAGCCGCTTATTTCCTAAACGTATGATGAAAATTATGACTTGGGGAGCTGCTCAATTTGAACACTCGCAGAGTCACTTATTGAGATAAAAGACATGGAATTACCAGGCGTGATTAGAACTCTAACCCAGAACAGAGTGAATAAAGTCATATTAGACCTTCCGCTTGAGGAAAGACGATTAATAATATGTCTCAAATGTTTTGGCAGGGAAACATAAGATTGAAGGAAGCAATTGAAGAATAATATGCTGTGATATTTTATAATACGTCAACCACTGCAAAGGCAGGTCTAGTTTCTAGATAATGGCGCCGTATGAATCATGCACTTATCCATGTAAAAGCTTTACTGAGTAACTCGCTGAGGTCCACCTGGCCCACTGACAGAGTGAGATGTTGTGTTTCAAACAGTAGGAGGTGCTGTGTGATTTGAAATCCATCTTGCAGATACAGGGCACTTTGTTATGAAAATTAAAAAGTGCAATCACCACTAGGGGTGTGGGCCTGAGACCCACCGCACACAGCCGTCAGTCACAGTAATGTGGCTTCAAAACAGCTAAGGTGCACAGTTGGATTTGACACAGCCATCAACTAGGAGAGGGAATTGTGATTGCATCGGTACAATGGAATGCAGATGCATCACAGCGATTTCTATGTTAATTTAGGTTTAATTGAATGGTTTGAATTCTCGTTTTCAGTGCCTGAACCACACACATGGGGGATTTGTATTTGAATAAATTCTTATTTACTTTGGTTAAGCCTGAGCTGCCTGCATGTGTTTTCAGTGTAATATTATAATTACAAAAATCAAATAGAGCTGGAAATTAGATAGTAATGTCAAACTCACAAAAGCGTTGTTGGCGATGAAATCAGCCATGATATACAGACTCCCATTTGCTTTGGCAAACACAATGTACATCATCCCTGCTTGTCTGGGAGCGTTTACGCTTAACAAATACCTCTCATACTAAATGGCACTGGAACAACGAGAGATGACACCAGGGCAGCAACTACAATTACTCAGCCGTGGAATGTCTCTCTTCTTCTCTACTCCTCCCATGAACAACATAGTTTAACATTCTCTGCATTGGATTTCATGGCATCTAAAAAAAAACATTGTCCTGACAAATGGTGATTGTAGACAGGTGGGGGGTCGAGACACTTTTTGCTTTTGTCTGCTTCCACATGCCAGAGCTCACAGTGGTCTCGCCTTTCATTAAAGAAACTCCAGCAGCAGCTTGAAAGCTGAAATCATCTTTCATTCCCTGTCAAACAAGGAGCAATTGACATTCTTCTTTCTTAATGTTTGCTCATTAAACATGAAAGCGATTTTCTACAGCATCTCCAAAATATCTTCTTTTGTGATTCACACTATGGACTGCAGACGCTACAGGTGTTTTAGTGTCTGCTGTACCTGTTTAAAGACCGAAAGAGTCCCAGAAAGAAAATACACATGCACAGTGAAGTCCTATTTAATGTTTACCACCGTGACAATGATTTGCATTTAGATGCTGAGTGGTGATGTATATTGGAAGCGCATTTCCATATATCTTTCTTTGAAGATTTAAGGCTTTGCTTTGAAGCAAGTATATTAATTACAACAATGGAAGCAGAGGAGACATTGGACAGAAAAGACTGGAGTTGGAATACTAATAGGAGATTAAGTATTAAACAGGATTATGTTTACCATGCTGTGCAAGTGTTGTTTTGTATATACTTCAAGGAAAATAACACTCGTGCAGAGCAGGCACTGAGGACGACAAGCTGATTCCATATTTATTTTCCATATAAATGGAATATAATTAGATTGAATTTCTACCTGTTTCTTTTTCAATCAGTCAAACACCCTTTGTTAATGAAATGTATGTAAAATCTGATTTGATTAATCCCTTGGGGAAATTGACAATATACCCAGTAATATACCCATTATTACATAAAGTAAAAAGTGAAAACATGATTGCATCAATTATCATATTCCAATAACACAAGATACTTTTTTTTTTTTTTTTTTTACAAAAAGAGTCTTTTTACTTTTGGGAGTTGGAGTTTACTTTATTTTTATTTACTTATGCTTTATCTTTGGGACTTTTACTTGTATTTCTTCACTGTAGTATTACTGTTCTAAAAGATCTGAGAATTTCTTCCACTAGAGAGTATTGGTGGCAGAAAACAGTCAAGTAATTACTTGACATGGACAAAAATATGAAAAGATTAAATATGTCAACATGGGTATGTAATCTACTTAAGTCCTTACATCATCTTGTAAGGAGCAGTGATGGCCTAGTTGTTACAGAGGCAGTGAGGTGAAAGGTCGCATCTCAGCATTGGTCAGTGAAATGTGGGCTGGAGAGTGATTTATGAATGCTCACTCTTCTCAGCTATCATCGACGTGTTCTTGAGCAAAGCTTGTCCGCTTGCTAAAGACTTCACAAACATGGCTTAGAGGTGAATAAGCCCATTTAAACTGCTGCTGCAAACAAATAATAATTCATATTCCACATTTATTCAGCACCATAAAAGTGCTGAAAATTTTAAATGGATATATAAAACAACTATATCTTCCATAAAACCTTACACAATCTCCACAGAGCTGACATGACATTGTTTTAAGTGTTATGGCTTTTGTCCATAGATTGAAAACTGATCAGTAGGCCATGGCACCCCTTTATGATAAAAAACATCTTCAGGACAGGACTTTAAAAAACACTATTTTAAAGCCTTGTGGAAGCAATACTTTAATGCCCCTCTTACTTTTATTGAAGAGAAAGATCATTTGGTACTACATTTCTCTTTAGTCTAATAATAATGAGTCTCCTCCTGCACCCATATAAATTAAGCTTTGCTCAAAACTGTGTTCCAGTTTTAACTGAATTAATTAAAAATAGTGAGATTTCATGCCGGTTCCACTTTTCCATTTTTACAATCATGCAGCAGAGCCGAACATGTAACTGGTGTATGTCTCAATAACAAGACACAGCCACGGTGCTGGCTGTAGGTCCCTTACATCGGTATCTGATTATTATTAGTTAGTTTTTTTTCTAAAGGCTGAGGATGACATCACGCCAGATGTGAGAGGAAGTGATCCTCCAGGCTACGTCTGGAACAGGCCAAAGGATACTGTGTCATCAGCAGGTGAACAAATATGCAAGGTAGGCAACAATATGATGGTGTGGTTCCTGTGTTTTGCGGTGGGAAACAGCCTGTAGGCAGGAACTCAATCTGATAACTATAGTGAAAAGTGGGAGAAGTTCTGACTTTCAAAGAGAGGAACAATAACTCAAAATGGCATAAACAGAAATTATCGAATAAATAATCAGTTTGATGAAATATATGTTTACCTTTGCTCATTTGGCCGACACTCAAAAGCAACTTACAACTGAGGAGCGAGACTGGAGCCTTAGTGTAGACCCAAGTACAAAGTGCTAAATCTGAGTCTAGATCCAATAAGAGAAGGAGATCGGGTATAGAAGAGCACAGTAAATACACTTTGGCTGCTCTTAGGAGAGATGAGTTTTCAAGAGGTTCTTGAAAACAGAGTGGGACACTACTGCTCCAATTGCATTAGGTGGCTTGTCCCACCATCAGGGAATTACAGGCAATAATACTCTCAACTGCAGCTGTCCAGGAGTGTTTGAAGGAACTTTGGGGTCCCAAGACAGAAGGCAGATGGAGGGCCTTACGTTGTACCAAATCAAACTATTACTGAATAAATGACAAAGCTGTTGTGAGAAAGCTAATAGCAAGGGGCCTTAATGGAGGTATCCAACCTTAGTATTGTTGTAGGGGCTTTTACATAGCTGATCAATGAATTTGAGGAGGTTCTCACAGAACTGTCATTGGTGAAGTGTAATTAGACACTCTCAGGGGGCCCCTCTCAGCCCGGGGACTAAGCGCATTTGCCTGCTTTCCCTATCCTGTTGCAAAACCCTGAAACTGTCTTATGCACAAGGATGGCGACGTCAGACAACATTGCTTGAAGTAATGTCAGAGGAGGAGCACAGGATAAAATGGAGCTCATATATATAGAATGTAGCAGATGTAATTTGTATTGAATCTTTAAATTTAAACAGAAAAGTGTGAAATTAAGCTTTTACAAAGCTTGATGATAACTTGCTGTCCCAGGACATCAAAGCTCTTGACGTCAGAGACAGGGCTATCTGCCGAGTCTCATGTATCAGGTATGAAGAGCACCATCAAACAGCTTTTGATCTTGAAAGTGCACTGAGGTAAGGAAAAGGGGTAATGAGATCTGTGCACGAGCACAATACTGTACTTGTACACAATACCACAACAGTGTGGCAACACCAACCACTTTGAAGTTCTTCAGCAACTTTGGCTTAAAAAAGTTATTGTGGTTGAACAATATTCAAAAGAATGCACACTAACATTCAATTATGGATATGTTTGCAACTTACAATAACACAAGTTTCACACTACAGCAACTTGATAATGAGCTCCTCATATACAAACGTTTTGTCAGGCCTACAATAGAGAACATAATCTGTGGCGATAAAGGGCTGACATGAAGGATAAAGGCTGAAATGTTTGTAAGTATGCCAACAAAAGGACAAAAACAATTACCAGAAACATGCTGTGAGAGAGCTGGTTAGCATGCCAGTTTGTGCCTGTTTCTGTGCCCCGAGCTTTAATTATTGAAACCATTGTTTATTCATCGGTTATTAACCCTATGTTGTCCCATGCCTTATTATGCAGGGCGCATAATGAAAGCTAACTAGATTAGCAGTAATGCTCTCCTGTTATCAAATGAACAGTATGAGCAGGGGATCAGGGCCAAGTATATGAAACCTCTAATACCTTGTTGAGAGCTAACATTGCTTAGTATCAAAGACTGTTGTCTATGTGCTTTAAGTGCTGTTAAATACTGGCAGGTCATCTGCACTCTCTGTGATCAGGAAGGCCCTTAAACTTGGTTTTACATTATTTGAATCAAGCATGCAATGCAAACTTAAAAGGTTTTGATAATAAAAAATAACGTGTATTTTTTTCAAAGTAAAAAGCATTATTTGGGGTATTTATAGCAAATAGTATTGTACTGCTTAAAAGTAAACTGACTGTATCGATATTTGAGAAAAGAATGGCCACATATTCACAAGCAAACAGACTTTAGGTTTATGGACGTACTAAAACCACAGATTATTTTTAATCAGGTCTTTAAGCATCCATACATTAAATATTCAGTTAGACATTTTCATGCTGGACACTAACTAACTACATAAATAAAAATGTTTTTGCACCAGCATTATCCTTCTGGTTGGAACTCCACAATAAACAGAAGGTCTATTGACAAAATTTGAATGAAAAAAAAGACAATTCATGTGGATAAATTGTGCAAATACATTGTGATTTATATTCTATAAGATCATGTCTGAGCTTGAGGGGATAAAGAAAAAAAAGAACCTCAAGGTTTTGTTTGTCTGCACATGTCTATACAGATTCCAGGAATGTGGAGAATGGTGAGTGAACAACAAGAGGGGCCTTGTATTTGTAGGTCTATCTCCTGCCCACCCTGTAGATTAGCCTCTTATCTGTTAAATGAGACAGTGCCGACGGATTTGAATAACAGTGCTTTGGCATCAGCACCACGCTTTATGCACAGAGAACTCTGCTGTATCACAGAGAGTCCCTGTGCAAGGGCTAAGCAGCACAGGCAGCCTTGGACCAAGCAGTGGGTGGATATGGCGAGAGACATAATAGGCAGCTTCAGATGCTGCTGTTCCTTCTCCCTGAATGCCGCTGTTTTTTTCACATGGTTGTTTTTTATTGTAGATATGACAAACATGGGATTACGAGAGATTCGCCCCAGAGTCTGGATTTAATTCACACTCTCCCACATATCACCTGGATGTGTGGCTGATTCCCAAAGCTGTTAAATCATTCCATCTCAGTCTGCAGTGTTATCATCTGACTAGCGAGGCAATGAGGCAGACTGAAATGCACCCTGCATCTTGGTCTCATGATTTCATCTGGCTTGTACCTCACCCTGGGCCGGAATTGATAGGCAGCGTTAAGTGCACACCTGGGACCCGACGTTAGGTTTTCCAAACTTTCTCCCCATTTCCACTCTTCCTAAGCCCAGGGCCTCAGCCAGTTATCAAGCAGAAGGGCTGCACCGCAAACTTGGCAGCCCATGCAGACTTCTGAGACAGAGCTGCCGGCCACGTTAGGCGTGAGTGCCAGTCACCGTCAGGTCCAATGGACAAAACTAGAGCACATTCCTGAGACCTTACACAGTCTTGCTAGTTAATAAATCTCTTAGCCTGCCGAGGACAGAAAACACAGGAAGGTGATGATTATCTAGACCAGAGAGGTAACAGAAGAGGACACGAATCAAGTTACACTGAACAGGCTTGTCACTCTGTGCAGGGATTGGACTTTCCCAGAAATATAAGCCGCACACTGGAGGTAAATCTGACATCTAAGGTTACCTAAAGGGAAAAATAAAAAAGATTTAGAGTCAACAGCCATGATAGCAGCTCTTTGGTACTTTGTACTTTGAGCTAAGTGCTAACACACTCAAAATTACACTCGCATTATAATTTTCAGCAGGTTTAATGTTTACCAAGTTCCCCTTCTTTGATTTGTGTGATGGCATGCTAACATTTGCCAATTGGAACTAAACTAAACAAATTTCAGCGAAGGAATGCCATTAGTTTAAGTGATTAACCACAAATATTGGACAATTTAAACTTGATGGTGGCCGTTAAAGTGAAGTCATGACTAGAGTCATTTTAATTTATGTAAAGTGTAACATAATGTGTGAGCTAAGGTGAATAAGGACTGACCAGCAGACAGCCAGTAGTATGGTTAAAAATGCCCACAGTATCATGATTGTAATCCTGCCAATTGCTTGATCAAATTTATTCATGTCACTTCCACACAGAATAATAGTCACAACTAAACTTAAGTGATTGTGAGTCAAAGCCATTAGACTGATTACTACAGTTTCTCAACCGTTGGTTATAGTTGTAATGTGCGAGAGAGTATTTGGAGTCCTATTTAGAAAAGTGCAATCATGTTGCGACAAAGTTGGATTGGGTTAAAGTTATTTCAGGTGATTGCTGAAGTGCTGCCGTCCACATTTAGGGGCTACAATGGAGTGCTAATCACCCATCTGAGTTTTGATTTGATTTCTGCTTCTCACTGGGGTCATTCTGTGGCCACGCCATTTGCTGATCTCTGTATTTGCTGATGTCCTCTTGATGTGTTTCAGAGTCATTAGGACTGTTTCTCTGATAACAAAACTATTAACCCCATAACAAAAGCCATTAGGGGCTTTTCCCTCAGACTTTCATTTATCATGTGGCCTCATTGAGAGTTGTGTGTTTACTATGTAATGGAGTAGCCTGATCTGCCACTGGTCGGACGTACAGAAATGCTAATGAAGAATCCACTGTAATTGCCTTTGGGCCCTCCGATGGTGGATTAATTATGTAGTGCAATTTGTGAATTATCAGCTAAATTGCCTCATCAAGCCTCCGACAGGATTAAATTACAGTGAGATACGTACATCTAAATAAGACAAGATGAAACTACAAGTCCCAAATGGCATTTCAATAAGACGTTATATTTGGTAAATCATTACTTTTTCTTTAAACATAAGGAGTGTGTCTTCAGAGAGCAGCGGCTTGCCAACAATCAATTTCAGCGTCAACATGTTCAAGTGATAATGGAACCTCTTGGAAAACCTTATTTGGCTGAGCTGTGAGAAAAGAGAACCATGGGGGCAGGAACAAACAAGAGCAGCACTCTGGTCTATAGGTACTGTGCCTGAAGGAAATACTCACTCTTCCTGTTCGATTATCAAGCAGACACCCACTGCAGACCAAAAACAAAACCTAACTAAAATATGGTAAATCGTGTGTGGATGAAACACTCTTCAAAGTGTGATAATGTTGATCATGATTGAATGCTCCTGCAAAATACCTGAAGCCAACTCTCTTTCCACAACAGGAACAAATAAAGCTATTATAGGGCAGATATTTTAAATTATGACCGTGAAAAGAATTGTGTTGAAAAAGAGAGATCTGTGAGCCCAGCGTATATAAAAGCAGAAAAGGGTCTTTCCGTTTGTTACTGAGTAAATCCGAGAAGGGCTGTCTAAAGTAATATAGCGTTGTGAGAGAGGAGATTGGCTCCATTCAGGGTGTCGCTACTCAGCCAAACCCCTCAGTGGTCCAACAGTCTGCTCAGAATAACCCCTCTAATAAGTCACTTGGAAGAAAATGTGGAGAGTCAGCTGATTCCTAATCCGCTCTCTTTCTCGCCCTGTGCTCACACATCAAGAGTCAGATTGATATGTGCAATCACATGAAAGCCCCTCTGCGGCGGGGTTATCATGGTCTAGTAAAGCTGCAGGTGTTTTTGTGTATGTGTCTTTTTGACGAAATGAGAGCTAGGTGATGCATTTCAATGGAAGTCCCTCATCCATAATATGCCTCGAGGGTAAACAACAGGATGAGAGAACAGCAACTGTGGGGAAATGTGTGTATTCTTCTCAGCAGACATTGATATAATTTACAAGTGTCTGTTCTGATGATGTATTCTTTAGATTTAGAGACAATTAGGAGGCACAATGTAATCATGAAAAAGATTCTCATTACTCTGCATGTGCTATATAATGTGTAAATTAAATCAGGATTTTTTTTTAATGAATCTATTGAACATCAATGTATTATCTATGAGATAATAAATTCATTTTACCTCATGATTATTTTATGTTCAGAAAATTCTTAAGGAATTTCAACACATGCAAGGGTTTGCTTTGAATAGACCATTACTTTATTACTCATCATACAATCTATTCTCTAAATGTCTACATGCAGTCACTGAGTGCACGTGCTTTTTTCTTACCGTTGCCTTGCAGGGGTGAACCAGTCAGAGAGATTCTGATGATTGACAGGTCCATGAACTGTTAGAGACAGACTCTGTTTCTCTATCTTAAAATCCTAATCATGCTTGCCAAGGGTTTTATTATTATATGACGGCCCTTTCTTTGTTGCCATGAACATCAAGTTCATTTTCGCTCCGAGATATTCATACAGTGTACAGTTTATGTTAATGTATGATGATAGCATCACATAGATGGCACTACATATTTCCCGCAAATATTGTCAGCGGGGTAAAAGACAGCTAATCAGAACAGCCATTTCCTCTGTTTTATTTGGCAGCTTTATTTGACAGTATAATGCAATCTGTGATTGCTGTTTCATGCTAAGTTTTTTTTTCTGTGCTGCTTCTTCAACTGTCAGTCGAGGAGATGTTCCTCTTTCTTAAACTTTTTCCTGCTCTTTCAAGTATTGTTCCCAATAGAGCTCTTGGCCTATTTAAACCCATACTAATACAGGCTAATATAACCCGTCATTCATACAAGCTCAAAGAAATCTCAACAATGAAACGGGTGCTTCTTTATGTGTATCTGTTCCACTTTAAAAGAGGAAGGTAGGAAGTGTTCAAGGTGAAAAAGAAAACATTTCTAAAAAATCCTCTGCAGTGCAGAATACTGGAGAGCAAGAAGTGGTTTAAATGTCCGGCCCACAGAGCCACAAACCAATACTGACTTCTCCAGGACTGCAGCAACAATAACTGAAGTAACAGACAGCAACAGACAGCAACAGTGGTAAATAAAATCTTTTTTGGAAAGATTGTAAAGAGTTAATATATGAAAAACATGGATTGGACATTGCCTAACTTGACTTGATCTGACAGCTCTTCATCCTTTGGTGTTTGAACCCTTGAACTTTTAAACAACCACATGCTTGTATCTTGTGACTATTATCTCAGATGCCTTCACTCAGCAGTCAAGTGTTTCACTGAATGCACTGATGCAGGCCACATTTTTGGAAACTGTGCAACATGGTGGTATGATAATCCCTCTGTTCTAAACTACACTACACACCTCATCGATCGAATCCCACAATATCTTGATTTTCAATTCACATACGCTAAATAATTACACAAATGATCTTAAGGCACTTTACAGATATTCAAGATTAAAGAGAGACACCAAGCAGCTCAGCGACGACCTCATCTAGTTGTTTCCTCCATAGTTTGGTTTTCACCATGACATAAATATCGATGCTAAAATCCAGGGAGGACCTTTGCATTGACAAAGAATCTTAAATGTAGATATAGGGCGGTACAGAGATATTTCAAGAACTAGTGCAAATGCTGACAGAATTTTTCACCTGTATAAACAGAGAATAAGTCTTTTGTGTCGTTAATCATTTCAATGCGGCTCTTTGGACAAATATAACCTTTAGACTGTGAAAAGTGTCCACTCAACAGTGTGACTTTAGAAAACATTAACATACAACTTTTACACACATATACAATCTATAGCTATTACTGTAGACCTTATGAGGTACAGATCAGTATTTCATTTTCAGTACTCTATGTAAAAGAACACCAAAGGCAGGACATTGGCGTTTTAAACTTTATCATTGAGAAACATTTAAATGATAGCATTACTTCACCTCATTTATGTCTTTAAAATGCATCACTTTGCATCCTTTGCTGTGTACAATTCCCTTTGCTGCATCATTTCATTCTGTGCTTTTTATTATCTGTAGGCTCATTCTCTCTAAAGTCCTTCCAGATATGCTTACGATGAAGGGCTCAATAAAAAAAAAACCTGACATTTAAATGAAATACAATGAATTTTTATTAAACTGTCCTTTGAGAAAGCCTGGCACTTAAGAAACAACTACCAGCTTTAACTTGTCAAATGTGATAAGTCATGATTATATCTGTGACAGTAAATCTTTGCGCTGCATTTTACAAATAATGAATGGATTTACGTTTCATTTAATGCTCACTGTATTATGGAAAAAATACAACCATAAGTAATCTGTAATGGCAGAAGATAAAGCCGTGAAGGTCCAGGCCATTTCTGTTGGCTGATAGTTGCCATGCAATATCGCAGAGGGAGGAAACGAGGATATGAAATAATATGCATTTCTCTGTCTATTCTATTGTCAAGATGTTGGTTTTGTCCTCTTAATATGAATAAAGGAACAACAGAGTATCCCACATAAAACAAACATGCCCACGGCGACTTTCCCACAGTCACAACATTTATAGAAATATTCTGTTTCATTTTTACAGCATGAAAACGAATAAATCATGGCAACGACTTCAACATCGTAAATGCATACGCTTGCAAGGGCCACACACTGTTATTGAATGGTGTTAAGTGTTCTTAGACATCCAGACAAAATGTGTTTAATCTGTAGCGTGTACTCCAGCCTTTACCTTGTTTAAACTATTACTTATGTTTCTTTTGTCCTTTTTCCAACACATATTCGTAGTACACCATGTGCTGTCTTTGAGTTTAAATGACATTGTATTGTCCAAGTGCTCAAAGGTTCAGTGTGCAAGATGTAGGTGAAAGGGATTTTTGGCAGAAATTGAATATAAAATAATGTGTGATGTTTTCACTGGTGTGTTTAATCTAAATTGTGCTAATTGTTGTTTTCTTTACCATAGAACTTAAAAACTTAATATTTACATGGAGGGGGGGGGGGGTCCCCTCTATGGAGGCTGCCATGGTTTTTACTGTCGTCCGAACTGGACAAACTAAAACCTTTAGAGTTTTTATGACAACTGAAGTTCACCACAGGTTCTCCTTGGTGTTGGGAAGGGGAGGGTGTGATGAGGAGTATCCAGCTGCAACATGCAACTTCACCTCTAGATGTCACTAAATTCTACACACTGAACCTTTAAGTTGCTGTGATTATGATGATTGCTGGCCTCCAGATCACTCAGATGAAGACTAAACCTCAATCTAAGTTGGTGGAAAGCCTGTCCAGTGGTTAGAGTGAGGTGTGCTGCTGTATTAAAAGCTTCGAACAGTTCTTGTCAGTGAAATCACCAGTTTTATCTTTTCACCTGCATGTCTCCAAATCAACGGGAGGCGGAGTCTCACATGACCGGGCTCAACTTGTGGACCTGTCGGTGAGGAGGACAGAGGCAGCCGGGGCAGGGAGGGGTAGCTGCCGACATAATTACAGTACACACAGCGGTGGACCTGCTGCTGTGATTCACCAAACCTTAGGAATAAATCCCCCCCTTCGCCGCGGCTCTCAGACGCTGCTCATCTCTCTGCGGCGGTGCGGGGAAAGCGCTGGTTTAATGGCGTTTGGAAAAGTCTCCGCGGCGCTCCCCGGGCACAAGAGGAGACATTACGGCGCGAGTTAGCTAACGTTAGCTCCACAACAAGGTCAGTTTGAATTGTGGCTTCTGTCGCTCTCCTATTAAACATTGCACCCACGTCACCTTCGCTAACTCCGCTCATAATTCCACACGATCCACACAGGACAGGTACAGCAGCTATATTTGTCATCGGCGCTCACTCTTAGCACGTTAGCTCGTCGGTTAGCCCCGCTCGGTGGCTACCGCGGCTCGGTCCGGGTTTTTTTTTTCTCGCCCCTCTTTGATGCTCCACGTTTGGGCAGCGGTTGGAGCTGACTCACGTTAACCGCTGCCGTGCGGAGGTTACGGCTTCGGAAGGAAGCGACGGCACCCGCGGGTGTAGCCTGCCTCGGCTAACGTTAGCCGCAGTGTTTTGAAAGTGGTTTTGGTTTCCGCCTAGAATAAAACAGGTGCACCTCTGCGCTAACCACACAGACGCAGGACAAACACTTAACGCAGCCACTTAACAAGGCTGCTGTTTGTGCGCAGTCTTTGGGGGACACGTCCACCATTAAGACAGGTTTACCAGCGTGGACAGCTGGGTGATTTATCAAGGTGGAACGCTGTAGGTGGTGTTATCACTTCCAAGGGCCTCGTCTACCGAGTCCAGCAGAAACGGGGGCAAGTGAAGCGGGGCCCGGTAGCTAAGGTTTTTTTTTTTCAGTTTGCTAATGCTAGCTGCGGAACTAACTGGCCACTGGGACATAATATCTGTAAACCCTGAAACATTTGATTATAACTGCAATCTCTGTGTTTTCTTCAATCACACCGATTTGGGATCTATTTTACTTAAAACACATGATTGGTTATGTTTCATCGTGCAGGGTTGATTTAGCCTAACCTAATATTAGCCTGGATTCCCCAACGTGTTTGACGTTGCAGTAGTTCCAGTAGGTTTATTTTAACCTTGTGTAACGAGCTGGAACATGCGTGGCCACAAATGACCTGTTTGTTAGCAGCAGGAACTAGTTCAGTTTACATGAAGCGAGACGATCATCTGATCAGCTGCTAATTTCCTCACAAGTTGGTGAGAAGCTCAGCAGAACAGATATTTATCTGCGCCTTTGTTTTGTGCTTGAAACTGTACTTTTGCTTCTGGATTCATGAAAACACACAGAAATGATTAGTTGACTTCCACACTGGGTTTTGACAGCACATGGTGGTGGCTAAACGAGTTTGCTCTCTGGTCATCACGCTACGTTACACTTTAACTCGGCCAAGGCCCATTTTGTGTTTCCCCCCCCCCCACATGTTTCATCACTTTGCTGAACAGTGGCGGGGGCAACACAAGGGAAACATCCAATTGCAAAGCAAGCTTGTCTTGTGGATATGTTTGTTATTCAGCTCATGCACTATCCAGAGGCTGCTGGATGTGGTACGTCAATTCAATCGGCCCTGAGTGCCACTGTGCATCGGTGTCCTAATTATTTTTGATGGTTTTCAAGTTTTAACTACAGTTGAATTGCAGAAAACATGGATACTGTGGTTGTAAATGGTTTTGTCCCTCTAGTAGAACAGACATCAGCGCGTAATGGGCAGAAATCACCACCACTCAAGGCAGTTTCATTGTACTATTACAAAAAGTACAATGTTATGAGTACAAAAATGGCCAGTCATAGAAACGGTGAGGTTTTTAAAGTGTTAAAAGTATACACAGTTGGAAATGAACACATCTTATTATACTCATGTCCCCAGAAGGAAAATCTTTATATGAACCTTGATACTGAGGCTTTTGAAACTATATATATATTTTTTATATTCTAGCCATATAGATTTGGGCCCAATTATGTTCTAAAGAAATTATCAAGATGATAACAATGAGGCACAATTACTCCCTGTATGACCCATGTGAATGTGTTAAATTAGGGTGTGTTCACAGATAATTTTACAGGGTCTTACATTTCTGAAACAGGGACCAAAGCCGTGATCGTATTACTAGACAGGATAATGAAATGATACCCTAACTTCACTGAATGAACTGTTTGAATCAAACCTTTAGTGAAAGATCAATGTCTGAACTGAACCATGGATTTATAGAATCACACACCTAAAACAATCAAGTTTTGCTCAAGCTTCTCAAGGTCAATCACTAAACTAAAGGCAGCACAGCTTGATTTCTAATTTTGTGGAGCATTTTTCAGTTATCTTTTATTTCCTCAAACCACACATCTTTGTTACTAAGGTTTACCCATCTCAGTTACAACTTATTGTGCACGTTTAATTTTAATATTGTTTAGTTGCTCATTAGAACTGCGCGTTGAGACACTGCAAGTCAGCATATTAAAACACTTCATATTTCCTAATGAGCTGTTTGAATTGAATTCTGAATTACTCACACTTTTAAATTAGAACCTGATAAAATCTAGGCCACATTGTGAAGAGATTACTTTGATGCTCAGATGTTTTTCTTTTTTTTTCCTTGCGTGGCAACAGCCCGAGGTGAAGTGTAGTGCTCAAATCTTTATTAAATTAAGCTTATGGGCAAAATCTATTTTCATGTTAATTTTTGTATTTTACATATGAACACCAAAGGATGGCTGAATCAAGCAATACGTTTACACTCAACACAAATGTTTATTTCTCATTGAAAGGTACTAATTATATCAGTGGTATAAAATGGTGTCAAGATGATGAGGACAATATCATTTATCGCAATAATATCTGGGACAGTATATTGTACAACTAATGTCTGTCAAGGAGGTTTTGTTTTCATCTGCGTTTGTTTGTCTGTAGTACGGATTACCACGTAACTTGTTGGAAGGATGAGACATGGGTCAAGAAAGAACCCATACAATTTTGGTTAGTATTAATTGTAAGGGAAAGGATCCAGTTTTCTTTTTTTTTATCACTTTCTTAGACATTGCGAGAGATTTCTTTTTTTGTCATGGATTTCCAAGGGAATAATTAATGGAACTTGATGAGAAGAATCAGCCATATTTAAGGCACTATTACCTATGAGTTAACTTTGTGTGATTAGGCTGAATCCAAATAAAAATATGGATTGGGTAGATGTAAATGCCGTTTCATGAAGGGGCCTTTGGGCCTTGGTGGAGGTATGTGCTTTACTAAGTGACATTCTAGTGTGTGTTTTTTTTTTTTTTTTTTTATCTTTTGGAGATTTTCAGAGTCAGGAGGAGGTGGACTGGGGAGAAGGTCATGGGGTGTAAGTAAATCCTTCTAAGTGACTCAGTAGATAAAGATCACGGATAAGGTGCATGTCTCAACCTGGTTGAGACATGACTCACTAGTTTCTATACATGATTGTCACTGATTTTTCTGAGTCGTGTACATATTATGTTTGAGACAATCATCCAGCCTCTCAAACTAGAGAAATGATTGTGGAGGCTACAGGATCCCTGAGGATGTGAATTGATTGTATGTTTTAGTTTTCCCAGCTGCCAGTCTAGTCATAACAGTCCACTTCTGTAGACAGTATATACCCACAGTAGATATTCATCACCATCATTTCCACTGAGGACAGGATTTCACAATATAGTTAGAGTTCTTTTGTCCTGCTTATAATAGCCTACATGTTTTTATTAGTCACCAAAAGTAGACAATCTGACAGAATAGATGTTCCCAGCAAATATATAGTACACAGTTACTGCTTATGCTATCTTTACAGGTTTTTGTCCAGTGATGAATCATACATTTTTAAATGCAGAAGCAGTGGGTTGGTCTGTGTCAATAGCAATGAGATGTGATGTGAGCTCCTTACAGTTGAATAATAAAGAAAAGGGGAGTAAAGGAAATGGACTCGGCTCAAATTAAAGCAAAAATAGAAGCTAATGGTAAGATTTTGTGGCAGGTTAACAAAAGGCTGATAATTAATATGTCAGAAAAGAGATAATTGCAACTACACAATTCAAAGTTGTATGACACCAATGCTCAGAGTCTGTGTAGACCTCTATCCAAAGGATTTGCAGCCTGTTCCCACAGATCTGATCGCACCACCTGCAACAGTGTTTTCTATTGAAAATCTTTCTGCCCCATTCAGCAGGGTAAATACAGGCACTCATGTGTTTAATAGGGCACTGTTAGAATACATGAATTGCTCAAAAGTCTTTTTAAGTGTTTTGTAAAGGTGTTTAGAAATGGCTAAGATAGAAAGAGCTAACTCGGAACTAAAAGTGAACAGAAACAATGTGATGATTATGTCCCCGTTTGCCAGATACATGATTTATTTCCAGTAGGAACAAATTTAAGTAAAATGTGTGAATGTAATATATCAGATCAGCAGTGATAGTTTTATTGGAATAGTACGTTCTTTTAATGTAATTCAGGTTTGGGCAAAATGTATGTAATTGTCTTACTGGGTGAGTGAGAGGATTGAACTAAATGATTTAGAATCACTGATGTTTATTACGCTTATTAAATGTTATAGATTATACTCAAACAATGAGACTGAGTGTCTTTTACTGCCTGTTAGGATAAATACACAAATGGTTTGTTGTCCTGCCGGATGAATGTCTCGTTGCAGTGCAGCCGTATTTTACTGGTCATTTCTTGATCATTTCATGAATCATAGGGATGGACCTACTACTAACCCGGCACAGACCTAAGAAGCCATGTGCCAGTCAGGCTTTAGGGTTTCAGGCCACTGGCTGACCCCCCTCTGCCCCTTTTGTGAGTGCTACGGGATTGGGGTTGGCTGGGTCAGCAAAATGGAAACTCTGGTTCCAACCCTCAGGGCATTTAATTAAAACTTACAACCAAGACAAACAACCTTTGACACTCATACATCTCATGAGAAGACTATTACTCAAAATACAATGACAGATAAGTGAATACTGTATCATTAGGAGAATCTGTTATTTAAGAAACATTGATATGTTACATTTAATTTCATGTGTTTAATCTAAATAATAAAACAACATTTTTAATGCTAGTGGCACAAACAATCCCTGTTTGGTAATATTTTATTTCAGTACTTTTGGAATGTATTTTTTTTTGTCCACCCTAACATTCCAAATATCGCTTCAGTTAAAACTTGTCATGGGAAGACAAATACTCCGACCACTCTGCTGTTGACTCATTCATTACTTCATGTATAATAGACACTCTGTGGAGTTGTCCCTGTAATGAGCCGTAAATTTTAATTTCGGACATGAATATCAGAGATTGAGATGACTTATAAATCATTGTTAATTCGTGTCATTACTGAAGGTGTGTGTAGTATATTAATAAATCATTTAAACCGGTGTGTTGAACACACAATATGAAGTTCTAAGAATCAACATTCACTAATAGTGTTGTGGTGGGGAGATCTGTTGAGAGCAGGGTATGAATTATTATGAGCAGAAAGTTTACTGTGTAATCATGTTTGCATTCCACTGATGTTTTTTTCTTTTGGCACACTGACATTTGTTTTTTTTTTCCTCACGTAGCTGGCTGATATGGCTGTCTAACTGGCTGCCGAAGATAAATTCATGGATCACCAAGGACAACAAAGAAGAAAAATACATCTGTGAGCTTAGCCAATAACTAGCGAATCTGACTCATCAGTATATCACCAGACTGACTCAGTGCATGTGGCCTCCTCAGTTGTTCACAGACATCTGTTGGGCAGCCAAAAGGCCTATTGCTATGCACTTTAAGAGGAGAGACATGAGCCGAGGGGATGCTGGGAGGAGCGGGCTTCCTTCATGCAGGACTATCCCTCTGGTACTAGGGCTTCTAGTGGCCATGGCCCAGGGCGCTGTGCCAGAACAGCGAGAGACAGTGGTGGAGATGATACCTGTGGAGTTAGAGGCTTCCATGCAGTCCTCTGTGCTTGCTGAGCTCCAGGCTGCTTCATCATCTATTGGTGAAGGGCCACCTACAGCTATCCCAGAATCCTCTCCAAAGAATGGGGGAGTGCACACTGGCATACCCGACTCCTCTGCAATCGTGGGCCAGGTGTTCCAGTTGAAGGTTCCAACCAGGTCTGCCAATGCAAGCTGCAATGTCCATGTAAGTACACTGAAGATTTGAAACTGTCGATATCCATCCATTGTTGATCTTCTGTGGGAGATTTTGTGGAATTTATGATTTAATATTTGCATGTAAACATCTCAACATTGATTTAATGAGATCACAATGAATCAGTGAATTAGAGGAGCATTTGTGTTAATGAAAAGAGACTAAAAATATGAATGTGGTGTAGAATGATTTTGTTGTTGCATTGATAGACTGATTTTTACTCTTATTTGTTTGAATCAAAAACAAGGTTCACAGATTTCATTCAAAACAAACTCAAATGTATTCCTCTTTGGATGTTGATGCTAAATAAAATGACTAAACGCTGTTTTTGGTCCAGTAGGTGTAAGACAATTCTGTACAGAGTTTAATTTTAATTGAATAACACTTTATTTTGGCCTAAGCTATACTAAATTATATCATGAAAGATGTGGCCAGTTTATTTGAACTTAAATTCACTATTAAATTTGTGATTGCAGATTTATGTCCCCATGTTGCCAAAATGTTTTGTCATTGTAGAAATACATGATATACTGTCTGTGTTCCTTCAGTCAGATTTGATCACTGTATAACTGCTGGTTGAAGCTGCCTGTGGTGCAATTTGTTCCAGTCAGACTTTTGAATGAGATGAGATTATTATTGGCCCAAGTGGTGATGGAGAATGATATCCTGTCATACAGTAATAACTCAAAATAAAGAGTGATGACTCACATAGTGGTTATTATGAATAGCAGCTCACTCTGCTTCCTGTTCACATTTGGCACGATTTGATAAACTGAATGGGACTGGGAGGGGTTAGAGGTTGTAGAGGTAGTGAAAGCATTTCTGCTTTTGCTCTACTAATTTTAAATGTTTAACATTCATCTGTGGGATTTTTGTAGTTGCTGTTCAACTGCCAACTTGGTTATATGAAACTGAGAACTGAATACAGAATTACGTTTGATCATGGATTCACTGTTTTAGTTGTGCATCAAATAAAACCAAACATCTCCCAGTTTATACTTCAAAGATTTCTTCTCTCATAAATGATAATAAAAGTTAAGCTCCTAGTCTGACTGAGTAAGCAATTTTCAGTCATTACTTGGGTCTTGGGAACTTTTTATGTGCATTTTCTGATATGATCATCACTTAAAGTTAGTAATGAGTTTTGCCTTTCCGTACTTAAGTTTTATCTCAGAGGTTTCTCTATAGTGTAAAAAGGTATTAATGATATGGTTTTTCCTCTTGTAGCTCACTGAAACGGGAAAGGAGACTTTACCCACTTGGTTATATTGGGACAAAGAAAGCTGCATCCTGAGAGGTTTGGCCCTGGAGCAGGATAAAGGTGTGTATCATATCTTGGTGTCTGGAGAAGAAATAACTGAGAAGAATGGCAGCCAAGTGTTTCCCAGCACAGTCTTCTCTGTTGAAGTGTACCCAGAAGAAAGAGCAGACACCGAACCAGCCCTGCTTACGCTACAGTCTGACATCAGTGGCCTCCAGCCTTTCACCTGTGGCTCTGAGGAACCTGTCACTGTCCTCACTGTCATCTTGGATGCTGATTTGACAAAGATGGTTGCTGAACAGAGGGCCAACTTACTGCGCATCATGAGAAAATTCTCACACGTGCCCCTGGAACACATGAGGGTGGTCCCTGTTGTTAACAACCGCTTATTTGACATGTCTGCTTTCATGGCTGGACCAGGGAATGCTAAGAAGGTGGTGGAGAATGGGGCTCTACTGTCATGGAAACTTGGATGCGCCCTTGACCAGGGCAGAATCCCTGATATTAGCAGTGTTCAATCCTCAGCAAAGGATGGGACCATGTCAGCCAGACTGGGGTACCCAGTGGTTGGCTGGCACATTGTGAACAAAAAGCCCCATGGAGTGAAAAGGGTCAGACGGCAATTGAACAATACTCCAACACCAGTGCCCTCCCTGCTTCCTCCAACTACCCACCCAGAGCCCCCTATTCGTGTTGTTCCCACCCCGACTTCGCCCTCTATTGCCCCAGCAACAGACATCTCAGCTCCGCCTGTCCGAGGCCCTTTGCCGCTTCCAGTGAAGCCTACCATGAGGGTCAGGGACCAGATTGCCCACACACCTATCTTTGGGCCCCCCCAACCTACGAGAGTACTAGGAACTACAAGCACCATCCCTATCCAGCCAACCATGACACGGCCTACATTTGTAGGGGCCACTGCTGTGCCAACACCACCAAGCACCACCAAAAAACCCAAACCCTCTTCCACAAGGAAACCCAAGAAAATTAAATCTTCCACTCCAGCTCTCCAGGAACCCAAGTCTACCACAGCTAAACCACCCAAACGCACCACTCCTCTCTCTTTGGCTCCAGACTTGAATCAAACCCCGGAGATCCGCAATGCCATTGATCAGGTGAATGCATGGGTTGGCACTTACTTTGAGGTTAAGATTCCTCCCGATACATTCTTTGACAAGGAGGATGGTACCACTGATAAGCTGCGTTTGACTTTGAAGAAAACTCCAAAAGAAGCAGTGAGTGAAACATCTTGGATCCAATTCAACAGCACTATTCAACTTTTGTATGGCCTTCCAGAAGAGCAGCATGAGGGGAAACATGAGTACTTTATGTTGGCTACTGATAAGGGTGGGAGGAGCATCATGGATGCTTTCGAGGTACAAGTCAACCGATGGTCCAGTAATGACAAACCATCAGTTGTGTTTGCTGCTCGTTTTCACGGTGACCCCAAAACTTTAAGCAATGATGTTCATAAGAAGATTCTTTTGACCAGAAAGTTGGCCTATGCCCTTGGTGATCGCAATAGCAGCACAGTGACCCTGAGGAGCATCACAAGGGGCTCCATTGTGGTTGAATGGACCAATAACAGTCTGCAGCAGAGTCCTTGTCCAAAGGACCAGATTACAGTTTTGAGCAACAGGATCTCGGATCCCCAAGGTACACCTAAACTGGCCTTCATCAAAGCCATGGAACCCGACTTCAAACCCATCAACATTTCCATTCGTGGTACGAATAAATGCCAGAGCTACACATTCATCCCACCAGGAGAGGTGCCAATGCCTGTCCTTCCTACAGCTTCCCCTTCACCTGGGACAGGTCGTAGGAGCAGTGATGATGTTTACCTACACACTGTTATTCCAGCTGTAGTGGTAGCAGCCCTACTGCTCATCGCCGGGATCATTGCTATGGTCTGCTATCGGAAGAAGCGCAAAGGGAAGATGACCATAGAGGAGCAGGCCACTTTCATCAAGAAAGGAGTCCCTATCATATTTGCAGATGAGCTAGATGATTCCAAGTCACCCCCGTCTTCCAGCATCCCCCTTATCCTTCAGGAGGAAAAGCCCCCCCTTCCCCCTCCAGAGTACCCTAACATGGCTAGCCCCCACTGTACCCTGCTTAACCAGGATCTGCTAGAGGAGTATTCTGTTTATCAAGATGATGACCCTAATGCCCCTCCTTACCAGCCCCCACCACCATTTACTGTCCCCATAGAGGGAAAAGGCTCTCGCCCTAAGAACATGACATCGTACAGGTCACCACCTCCTTATGTGCCTCCCTAACGCACAGTGGAGCTTTCAGTTTGGAAAGCAGGTGCACTGTAAGGATGCGTGTTGAAAACTACTGCAGGAGTAATTTTAATGTTCAATGAAATGGCTTTGACTTTGTAGAGGAGCAGGCAAACACCCATATATTTGACCATCATGGATAAAACACTATCTCTCAATTCTACTACTGGCACAGGGCAAATGGATGGGAACAGTTTGTAATTGCCAGCTCTTTTTTTTTGTTGTCCTTCAAATCTGCTTTGACTACTTGCATATTCTTTTTTTGTCTGTTTTTTGCCAAGAAGAGTCAGTTTTATCTTCAATGACGTACTATTTCTATTGTATAGAAAATAATGAAGAAGCAGGAAAGACTGAAGCCCATGGGGCCTTTGAGCAGATGTCACCATGACAACAGACTCGAGGCTCTCCCTCACAATGTTATTCTTTATGGGTTCTATATCACTCTATCTGTCCTTCAGCTAGGTTTACTAAGATTTTGCACCTGTTATTTCTAGAGGGGAATGAAATACAAAAAGCCAAACTGAAAGCATGAAACACTTAATTTACACAAGAATCAGTTGGTTTCTTCTTCTTGATCTTTCCGTTTTATGCTTTGCTCCCTCTCGATAATAACATGCAAACCTTGCACTTATGCAAATTCTTGTTAAACCTTGCACTATGTGTCTTGCACAGAATTGAACACACTAAGAGGTAGTCCAATAAAGAGAAGAAAATATCTTTTTTGTATCCTTGAATTCGCCACATGACTGAGATTCCTCTGGTAATTGATCACAAAGGACATTACACGGATCATGCCTGTTGGGGATGTAGCCTAATTAAGTTACAAAACAAATAACTCTTTTTTTTTTTTTTTTTTTTTCCCCCCCTCCTCAATGTTTGTGCTACTGAATCTGCTTGTGAGATGACTGGTGTTGCTGTTGCCAAGGTGATGTCTGCGGTCACAAGGCAAACCTTTTAGGGTTAACCAACAATAATGAACGGGCGAATGGAATTCTGTGGTCCACAGTGATCTGAGTGTTGTCAACATAGTCAATGAGGTGGATCCAATGTCTTATATTGAATTGGTTCTGTAGGGGGGGGGGTGGCTTATAGAGTACTGAAATAACACTGCTCTGCCTCTAGGTGTTGAGTGCTCTCCCTGTTGTCGGCTCAGATGAGGCATGGGGACGTGGGGATGTACATAATTGTGTGCCTGTGAAATTAAACAACTCCATAATGTTAGTGTTTTATCAGTAAACCTAGTCGGGGGGGGGGGGGAGGGGGCCAGCGTGGGAAATTATTTTATTTTTTAATTGTATGTCTAGATTTATGATCACAATCATGAAAAAGACTTTATAGTTTGTGAAGGTACAAAAAGAACGTTTACTTACCCATCACAAAAAAAATAATGCATTATCTCAATATGATGGGCAACAAAGAAACTACAACAATATGTGAATTATGTACATTTCATATCTGATATCACCATAAGAAAAATGGTTAAAGATCTAATGTTTTTACTGAGTTTTTGATACAGTCTTAAACTTGTTTTATGAAAATATATTAATAAAATGTAATACTATTTGTAAAGCCTCAAAGATGGTGTACAGTTCATTTTTGTTTGAGCCAGTGGATTTACTTTGTTGTATTTAAAAAGGGCAAATAAACGCAACACATCAGGTAAGTATTCAGAATACAGTAAGGTCTATATGTTTTCATGGCCGGCAGCAGACTCAAAGTAGTAATGGGCTTTTTTAAAATTCCTGCCACTCTTTGCTTTCTGGATTTATCTTTCATCTGCACCTCTACAGCAGTGAATCATAGCAAAAGACCCGTGACATTTTTGTAGTCTTGCTTGAAAATATAGTCTTGACATGGTCTTAAGCCCCATTTGGCTCTGATGGTCGGCTGGTTTTTGGCTATTACATGAGCTTCACAGTCTTTGTTGTAATAAAGCAAAGACACAGCAGGCTGCCCTTGCAAGACACTGTGATATTTTAAGAGAAGCGCTCCCTTTCTGTGGCATTCAGGTGGGCATGTTTTTATTTTGGCCAGAGAAATATCAATAACGGTGACTAATAGCTGCTCTTAAAATCTTTCAGCTCAGAGCTTGTGTTTTGATGGCTTACTCTGGAGAGGTCGAAACTTTCATTAGTCGTCTCATTGCAGACAAATGAACATTTTCAGAGCAAATTGCAAAATGAGACATTGTTGTCAAAACAAATCCCTCAACTGCTGTGAAAGCTTCTGTCAGTAATGTACACTGAACACTACAGTGAAATGTTTTAGGAATTAATCCATGTGGTAAATATTCTCCCTTTGCACCATCCAAAAGAAACAAAAAATCACTGGTGGTCTTCTGACTGATCTTCCAGAAAGGGAAAAACATCTCTTATTTTAAGCTCCTGAAAAAAGCTCAAACCAATCATGTTTCCACAGCGGCTGTATATATGTATGATGAAGTTACTGCAGTGAGTGAAAAACTACTTTTTAATGACTGTGCTATAATTACGTTTTGTCCTGATCTCATTTGCCCAGTCTTACCAGTCCAATTTATCACTCCACATAATTGGTAATTATGAGGTTGTGTTGCAATTTGAGTAAAAGAGTCATTTATCAATTAGGCAACAATCATCTAAGTGTGGGCGACTGACTCATTTACAGGAGATATTACTAACACTGGACTTGTAGCTCTGCTTCCCTCAAACACACATCGTTATTAAACACAACTTATTCTGTGCTTAGATGCACAAAGTGAAATTTGGCTTTTTCATCCCTTGTTAAACATAATTTCTTATTTGAATTGATATGGTGTTCAGAAAAAAAAAACAATCCGAACATTACATCACAATATAATCACTAAGTCTCCCACAGTAAGTTTTAGAAGCAGAACATTGTTCAAAGAGGCATAAATTTACATCTTGATTATCCGGCTGTAATATCACAATTTTAATGGAGCTTCAACAATAAGTCTAATTAATATATAGGTTTAGAAACAACTAATTCCGTTAGTCCTTTTGAAGCTGTTCTGCTAATTGACTCAGTAAATTGAACACCTCTTTATAATAATAATAACTTCACGAAGCACCTTATAAAACAGCACAAACATTTAACTTTTTTGGATCAATGGGCTCCATAATCAGCAGATTATCTGATAATGAAAATAATAGTTGATGGCAGAACTAATGTTAAGTAGAGATGGAAGGTTGAAATAATGTTTGGACAAGTCATTTTCTCTTCTCTTCATTAAACAGGGTTTATATTCAACTATCTGTCAATGCTCAGGTTGCTGTCCCTGCACAAATCTTAATGTCTCCCAGGATGGAGACGTACAGCTGCAGGAATAATGACCTCTGTCGCTCTGTGTGACGCTGAGCCTCTGAATATGCAGATGCTGGATGTTTTTGATCCTTCGGCACGTGACGGATTTGATGGGGAGTTGCTGGTCACTGAGGGACAGGAGTCGCATCCTTTGATATTGCAACTGAGAGCAGGAGCTGAGGTTGGTATAGAGAACAGAATCAAGAACACTTGTGACGACAAATGCTGGAGTTGTTTAAGTGACCTATTGCAAACTTGAAACACATATGAAAGTATATTGACAAACCTGAAGTTGTTGAAATGCACCGAGTCCACCTGTGATTTTAATGGCGTGCTTTAATGCCTCACTGGATCGATGAACTCCAGGTTGTACATCAGGACTTGAAACAAGTACACAACCTACTGTAATTCTCTCAAAGCACATCTTCTGCACTCGAGGCTTTGCTTTCTATTAATACTCCTTGAAGGATCATCTGAGCGCTACAGCAGCGGTTGAGTAGTTTGAATCTACAAATGGACTGGAGCTAATCGATAGCAGCAGCCAGTAGGAGGGATAATGTGGGTGTATCAAGATGTGGAGCCGAGGCTATTTCATGCCCTGCCAGTCTCTTTCTTCATCAACCTCCTGTGTGCACTCATAAATAATGTACAGGGAATTAATGTTAATGCATGTGATGAAAAATGTATAACCTCATGAAAACCTATAGGAGGAAGTGACCTATAAGTTGTTGATGTGTCTATTGCACTGTGCTGGAAAACCTCCTGTTGTGGTCGCTCACATAGCCGCACACAAACCCACTGGAGTGGGATGATGGTAGTTCAAAAGTACAGAAGAATTAATTCTTATATATGAATAATTGTATGAAAGTGCTTCAGAGAGTCGGTGTTTATGCAGCTCCTGCTGTATCGGTGTTATTTCTGGCAGAGCACTTATCCAAACCAGTGTTTTCTAAGTGTGTTTTAAGATCGTGGGGTCGTAACCGACTGTAATTAGGCCCGTGGCCACGCCAGGCCGAGCTCTCGGTGCTAACAGGAGGTTAATTACGTCCACTTCTCAGTTTCATTGACACAAACCTTTTTTTCTTGATTCAGAAATGAAAAACTAATCAGTCCTCGTGAGCAGCACAGATCTGGAGGGGGCGGTAAGGTGATCTGCTGTGTGGTGGTGGGCAGCTCCACGCAATATGAACCACGCACTAATAGACTTCATTAGATGCCCAAAGCCAGGAAATGTGGCACTTTGTTTCCCAATAAGCAGAAAGCACAATGATAAACAGACACCGTGATGATAAACCATGATTGTCACAGAAACAAAGGCTGTATATCTTTCATCATGTTTCAGATTCTGTATTTCATCATAAAGAATGTGCCATTACAGACACAGTACAACTGTAGGTCATCTATACAGAGATGAACTGATTAACTTAATAAACAGGAAGGGTCATTTTCATTTATCCTGATATGTAGCATGTTGATCCTGTGACAGTTTGGCTTTTTGTGTGAAGTCATGTAGAGTGAAAATGTTTCATATTAACAGAATCAAACACATAAATGTCCAAAAACATGTTTGTGACTGTTTTTAACTCCATGAAACATAAAGCAAACAGTTAATAAGTGGAAAAAGACATGATGAGGGGACACTGACCATCTTTAAAAGCTTCTCAACACAAAGCCAACTGATTCACCATCGTTATAAAAACGTAGTGTTTCAGGAGATGCTGTCTATAATTCAAAATGACATTATCAGCTCTTTAAAACAGCAGCTGAGTTTGTTTCACTCAGCCAGGACACGGGAGAAAATATGTTTTACACAAGTGATGACGACAACTGCAGATTTCACCCAATGTCTCCCGCTGACGTCATTCTCAGTCTCATTGATTTTTCTGTTGTATCTCTCCTTCACTGGTGAGAATAAGCTGCTTACAAAACCTTTGGATCATTTTTTCGTGTTGAGGGATAAACTGGATAATTACCTGATGTTTGCCCCCAAAAAGGAAACTGAATAGAAGGGAAATCAGTTGAGTTCAGACATTTTGTGAAGGTGGGAAAAGAAAGATGTTTCAGAGCAGCGTCTCAGGAAATGTCAACTGTCTCTCTTCCTTTTCCTAAAGTGAGATAAGATGATTTGGTTTTTAGATAAAGCATGAACTCAGGATCGCGATCACATTAGGTCGTGTTTGTCAAGCGTAATATGTTGTTAAAAGTGTGTGAAGTGAGTTTTATTCTGAACTGATTTGATGCTTTGTGTAATAATGCGGCTTGTTTTTCATTTGACTGTCAATGTGGATTTTTATGTCAAGGTTATGTTTTTTTCACCCATTTTGTTTGTTTGTCAGCAGGATTCTGAAAAAAGTACACAACTGAATTCTATGATATTTTGTGGAGGGGCGGGGGAATAACTCCAGTTAGAATCCTTTTCATTTTTAGTGTGGCTCTGGTTTCACAAGGGGACTGCTGGGCCTTGGCGGAGATATGCTTCCCACTGAGTGTCCTGTGTTTTTGTTTAAAAAAGTCAAAAGAAGGTGGAGTTTTGAGTTTGTATGATTGTATCATAAGAAAACAGGATCTTTTGGAGCAAGTGTTTGCTGTTCTGGAAATGGAGGTGGAAAGGTTTTGGTGTTTTTCCCCTCATCTCAAAACCCGGCCTCCATTTTAACAATACATCGAAACACTGGTCAAACTCAAGAGATTTCAGGTTAGAAATGCAGCAATTTAAACGATTATGATGGAAATGTTTGTTACTGAACTCTTCGGCTGCAGCTCTTCCCTCCACCGACAATGACTGCAGCTCCATCTTGTGAAGGAATAAAGCAAGTTCATCTGATGCTTTGTCAGTGCAGACACAATGAGCTTGTTTGCCCCCGAGCGCTGAACAGGAAGTCTGTTCAGAAGCACATTTTGTCTTCCTGCGGTGGTGGTCGTGCGGATCTTACGTTTTGAGACAGACAGTGAGAAAAGCGTGACTCTGAGGCACGATGGGGCAGAAACAGAGGGAGACAGACATCACTGCAGCATCAGTAGATGGCAGTAGCATCACACGGAGGCATAGCTGCTGATTAATAACCTTTACATGAGATCATATCTTTTATAGACAAAGAACAAGTAGCCTTGAGCTGTGGTAAACAAAATACAGCCTCGATCATTCTTCAGATGCTGCGTGTGTGAACCACAAGATCCCATCGTGAGATACTGTTGTTTCAGTTCACAACCTAAATGTGAATCAAAACATACGTCTGCAGTTTATTACCGGTCTTCAGCGTGCAAGTGTTAATTCCTGTTAATAATAAAATGTGTGGACTCTCCATGAGTCACACTGCCGAATTGAAAAGTGAGATAAGTTAGAATAGCTGTCATCATTCAGTCACAGATTTAGAGAGTGTAGACTAATTGCATTTGCCTTCTTATCTCATAAATTGGATCCATTCCCGAGCTGGGGATGGAAATCCCTGTCTCCAGTCAAGGAAGGAGGCCTGTTTTCATGTGGATTTTCAGAGGCGTAGAAAAAAGGGCTGCAGCGAAAAGGGGGGGGGGGTCATATCCAACCAGGGGAGAAAACATGACAGATGCTGCCTTGTACTGGCTGCATGCACCGGCGTTAATGGTGTGAGCAGCATTAGAAGCCGAGGCTCGCTGCAGGCACCAGCGGCGGCGGCAGACACTCGCCGCATGAGAGGTTATTAGAAACATTTACATGGCTGTGCATTTGAGTGCAGAGAGGAAGCAGCAGCTCTGAGGTCAGGTTCGAGCCCCCTGCTCTGTAACGTCTAAAAGCAACCGCCGCCCGACGCACAGAGATCACAGCTGAATCAACATGTTGTTTTTCTTCTAAATTATACACAACGCAGCAGCGGGATCACTGTCACTTCACGCACCGTGCAGCATATACCTCTCTGTGGTCTGCGGTGATCTGGAAACTCTTTCCTCAGTCATTACTCGCAGTTCAGGCAACACACAAGATCTGAAAATAAAACACGAGGTTGCTCAGTATGCGCTCACTGTACAGCGTTTCTCTCCTTTGCAGGCATTGTGTGATCTGCCAGTCTCGTGTTAGCACAGGATGCTTGTGCAGGGCTTTGGTCTCTGCGTCCTGCGTGCTCCCTGCTGGCCCGACGGCCAGATGGGTCAGTGACTCTATCTGGGGCTTGGCGAGCCCCTTCTGCTCTCAGCGAGGGTCCACTCATGGGATTGAAACCCCAGAGACCAGAATCATAGAAGTGGGATCACAAGCTAGATGGGTCGCAAGCTGAGCTGAGACATACACACACAGACACACACAGACACACACACACACAGACACACACAGACACACACACACACACACACACACACATATATGCATTCAGCGCACATGCGGGTACATTTACAACGTGCACAGCAGGCTGACGTGAGTTACATATCAAACTCCTGCAGGAGATAGATCTGTCAGAGGGGAGAGTGTTTACAGATTAACAATGGAATTAACAAAAGAAAATGTGATTTTACTCAACGTGCCTGAAGCGGAGGCGCTCTTTTATCGTTTCAGACAAGCTGTTGAGGAGGGGTACATTACTGAAGTGAGATTTTTCTCTGCCATGTCATGTGGAAATTTAGTCCAGTCATCTTCAGCTGTTATTGCAGTCCATTAACTCCATTGTGAAGATACATAATTGATGCCGCCTTTGGGTAGAGTTTAATCAAATGGAGAGCGCTCCACACTCCACCGCCAACTGAAAAATGAGACACAGAATATTCAGCAATGTAGTTTGTGAGGAAAGACTATAATTCACGCTTTGAATTGATTCATAATCATTTGACTGAACACTGTCCTGCACAATGGCTAGAGTCAAACCAAACCCGTCACCATTAAGCTTTTAGAGGTGGATTCATGTGAGGGATTAATGAGGCAGACTTGGGATCAGTTTTAAGGAGAACGACACGAAGTAAAGTAATTTGTTTTCTACTAATCTACTCCGAGACAAACAAAAAGCCAGGAATGGGATTTGTTCTCTGCACCTTTTGGGTTTTTCAAAGTCACTTCATCTTTGTTTGATGTGGATTTCTATCACTCCTCCCTAACTATTCATTTCCATTTCAGAATTTGTTTCTGTTAGGGATTTACTTTACTTTGAAATAACAGTGATCTGTGTGGGAGGAGGAAACGCATTGTTTATTCCATGCTCCTTGAAAGGGCTTAGCTCTCTAGTCAAATTCCAGAGCCAGCCAGCACTTATCTCTGTCAGCTCCTGTTTAAGCTACAGATGATCTGCCTCGGTTCAAATGCTGCTGGCTTTTGTTGGTGTTGTGAACCTGAGCTGCGATACGACATTAAAAATCTACTACTTTATTTTACATGAGCTTCTAAAGGCTCACGCAGCCACATCACAACAAACATGCAACACATTCGCAGGTTGTACGCCAGCACTTTCTACTTTCTTTTCTCCAAGAGTCCTTTTTTTTCTGACAGGGCGTAAAACGGGGAAGCAGGCAGATAAGTGCACCTACTCGGCTGCGAATTCAGAAGAGCGCTCCTCCATTTCTCACTCCACCCTCTTAATAACACAACAGTCAATTAAATCCACAAAGAAGTCAGATATGTAATTTTCAAACAATCATTAACTGGGGGGAAGATGGAATTGAAACTCGAATAGGGACGAGATAAGAGGGGGAGACAGTGAGAGAGGTATAACAGTAATTATAGTAGAGGCAACACATTCTAAATGCCCCAGCCAAAAGATGGGTGGAGATAAAGGAGGTGACTGAGCTAATTGTGTACTGTCAGAATCCATATCTCCAACCACTGTCAAGTGAGCAAATTTCATATGTATTCTCTCCACCCACCCAACTCCCCCCCAGGAGAAAAGATGGTGCGATGGAGGGAGGGGGAGAGAGAGGGAGGAATAAACACCAGGAGACACTAATGTGATGAGAATGATGCCTGGTCTCTTCCGCCGATTAAAAATGCAATAACGCTGTGACACAAACACACGGTGCAGCCTGAGCATGCAGGAGCGAGAAACAGCTCTGTGAAGTGACACCAAGTGACCCAGGACTCATTTATACACTCAGAGAAATAGGAAGTGGTTCTTGTGTCACACGTAAAAAAAACAAAAAAAACAACAAAGCAGACAAACGCACTGGAGATACATTCGCTGGATTTGCATGGAAGCTTCCTCTAGGTGATAATTAGGGCCTATGAGAGGGAGGATGGTTTGAGTCACATCTAATCACTCTCTGTCTCATTGTACGGCTAATTATGAAAAGCCTAGTGTCAGTGTGCCTGTAACAGTAACCGTCTCAAGGTTGGTTTCCTGAGAGATGCAGAGAAGACACCAGATAAAGAAAGAGCATCGTAAGGAGGTTTGTGAGTACAAGATGCAACTGAGGGGAAAAAGTAAGAAGAGTGAAGAGTGTCTTTATCCAGCACACATTACATCAGGCCTCAGTTGGTCACTGACAGGAAGCAGATAAGGTTTCACTCTGGCTGGAGTTGGATAATTGGACATTTATGGAGAGATAGGAGAGCCTGGGGCCCAGGAGCCATGAAACAGAGCTAATCTAGAGGCGGCATCAGTAAATTGTCTGTGAAAGAGCGCATCAGGAGTTCTGACAAGATAAAGAAGGCTTTCCTCAAAGGCGGAGCTGGACCGAAGTGACATGAGAACTCAGACAGGAAAAATACCAAAAAAAACACCCAGAGACTTTGATGCTGCCACTTACACATTTCACATGAGGCGCAAAGTGAAACGTACGTTTAATAGAGCAGCGGTGTCACCTTGTCATCTGAATTGGGTCATGCAGACTTGTAATTCATACACGGTGCAGACAGTTTTGACAACTTTGTAACTAGACAGCTTTTAAGAGTCAGATCCCCAAGCATGTTTTTTTTTAAAAGTCCGTAAACTCTATTGTTCAGCTTCAAACGTTCCACGTGCATAACAATCTGTGACTGACAGTCGTCAGAGTTTGAAACATTGGGGTCCCGGTGCAGCACGCCTTCCTCTCCGTCCACCATGATTAGTTTCATCCCTTTGATGTTCCCCCCTCTCGACTCTCCCAGGAAAGTGCAGCCTGCAGAACAGGTGCACACGGAGCAGGTGGGCCCCTCACGCTGCAGCCCAGAGAGGTGGAAACTGGAGGAATCCAAACCCCACTCTATGCAAGGAAGGGGAAAAACCTCCTCCCCCCACGCTTCTGTTTTTTAATATTTTCTGCATTTCAAAGTTTCTTTATTTATAAAGATCTAGAATGGAATTGCTCGAGCCATTTAGCATTTCTGTTCTTTTTGCTGAGCTGCAAATCCAAAGTCTGTTCAGCCCCAGCTGATTACTTACACAGACACTGACACAGCCAATTAATTTGGTGGGGGAGAGGCTAGTCTTAATTGGGCATAAGTGGGATTTTTCTTGGCCGGGTGCAGCAGAAAATGACAGACTGTGTGTATGAGAAGTAAAGACCATCTGGTCCCACAGGAGCTGAGAGAGATGCCAAACAAATGGAAAGAGAAACAACAGAAAACCTGTGTGGGTAAGGATCTCTGTCCCTCTATTTCCCCCCTTTTCTCTGCATCTCACTCTCTCTCTCTCTCTCTCTGTCTTGTTCCCACACACAAACAGAAAAGAGGAATCAGCATCTCAGTCATATATCATGTGCCAGCCTGGAGGGAGACACTTACCGGCTGTAGGAACAGGAGTCCCCCCTATGAGTGGTCTATTCATGTTTTTATATAATAATCAATGTCGAAAATACCAACATTATGCTTGCAGGCAGGCACGGGGATGAAGAGCGGTTAGCTCGTAAAGGCCCGGTCATCAGCAGGACAAATTGATCTGACATGTTATATTATTCACGTGGGGGATTGGTGGCGAGAAGCGGAGGGAGCGACAGCGAGAGGGAGAAGCAACGGGGATGAGACGGAAAGAGCAAAGGGTGAGCGGAGGAGTCGGTCAGTGGACATCCCCTCCTCTCGCCGGGGTCTCGTCTCTGCGTGACAGCGCTGCTCAGCGAGCTCGCTAATGTGCCTCGTCACAGGGTGGGACAGTAAACTAGCACATGACATTTGCATCGGTTTACAGAAAGCCGTAAACAACAGAGTGATTAATTGTTCTTATTCATACGCCAGTGTAAACATGCCCTCACACACTCACAGGGACTCACACTGCACAGAAATAACTGTGATATGATGTCAGGTTTCATTGTAGAAAAGATAACAAAATGATTTTATTACATGATCATAGATATCACAACATACTTGCATGGTTGCTCTGTTAATAATGTCACCCATTAATGTACGAAAACGATGTAAAACAAACATGCTTGCAGATCAGGACGAGGGAAGGTCACCAACAGATTAAAGCCATATTCTGTGGTTTAACGCAGCTCAGTCTCGGTAAAGAAAAAACACAGCAGAATGATGCTGAAGCTCATTATCATTGTTCAGAATTTATTTCACTCTTTTTTTTTCTTTTTTTTTTGTTTACATCTAATATAACAGACATACATTGGCACATGCAAAGTGAACACTTTGTGGTGCTTGTCAATACCATCCAAATCCAATTGAACAAAGACTGGATATCTAGTTTTGTACTCCAAACATGAAAATACTCTCAAATATTTACAAAAAAAATATACTTACAATGCCCATCACTCTAACATAATAATCACCTGGGACTGATCGGAGTTGATTTTGGTAAATCAAAATACTGTATGTGGCAGAGCTTGCTGTTCAAGGTCATCAAATTAACTCCAAGGAAAAAAGAGGCACAGAAGAAAACCACTTAGAAACAATACAAAACAGAAATTGATAATGGGAACCCCAAGAGAATATGGCTTTAATGACATTTCAAAAGAAAATATCTTGAAAGCAGATCGTTGTCCTTTTTCTTTTTTTTCTCTTTTTTTTTTTTGCGTCTGTCCTCTTTCACAGTGACCCCCTTTTAGCAGGCAAGTTGTTCTCTGTCAGAGAGAAGGGGGCCACAACAACACAAGCTTAAAAACTACAGTTTGGTTCTGGAGGCCCAACAACACTGGCCTACAGCTGTGCTAGTTTCTGCCAGGACTCATGTATCATGTCTGGATGAAGGTTGGATGCTATCCACAGTCCTGGAGTGCATAGGTACTGCAGGTGCTGGGATGCCTGCGCTCTCTCTCCTTTCTCTGTCTGTCTTCCTCTGTTCCGCTACCGCTCCCTTCCCCTTTTCAATCACAGATAAAGGACAAACTGCATTCATTTGCAAGCAGATCAGATCCTGAGGTTGTTGTAACTCACATATGTTTTCTTGGTTGCTTGACCTGAGAAGAGAGTATAAAAAGGAAGATTAAGATTAACTATGAGAAACCAAACAAAAGAAAAAAGATCCTTAAAATTTGCAAGCAGAGGCAGACAAACGAAAGGCTTTTGGAAACTCATCCTACGGTGCTGTTGCCCTCTTATCATCAGCTGTGTGCAGTCGGTGGCAGCGTTCTGTGTCCCGGTGTGTTATTTCAACACTCAGTGCCCACGTGTAAAGCCTGAGAATCTATTTTCAGATGTTAACTAGCGATAAAAAACACATACACCACACAAGTGGGCACCAAACAAATGCTAGGGCATGCAATGTGATCCCAGTCTGCATTGCCATGGAAACATATCTGAATGTGGCTGAGAGCCTAGGTGCTGTGTGTGTTTGTCCTCTCGTTATATCTGGCGTTATGAAAACCAATTTGAGTTTCAAACCTTTAGGGTGAGGGAATTCTTTTGGAAACGCAGGTCCCTCTGGCTTGTCATGACTTCTTGAAACGGCTGTTTTAGGGCATGAATTCAGTCGTATTAAGGTTATTCTTTGGATTCAGTTGATATTGGGGCAGGGTGTGACGCTGCGGTGGGTAAAACTGGGATAAGATGAATGAAAATGTAGTAAGCGAGTAGAAGAATGTGTATTTCCACACACACACGCAGTGCAATATGCATTTTCTTAATCACAGGCATTGCTGTAAATTCTCATCCTGCTGCTTTAATGTCGCTATGCCGACCAACTCCCATGGGCTATGCAATTAAAGTCCCAGCATTTCTTTACAGCTGCATTTCGTAGTCTCGGCCAGAAAGAGTGATGAATAAAACATTAGTAAATGTACAACCGATTCTTGTGGGTAAACCACAAATGGTCTTCAGGAAGAGCCGTCAGTTTGATGGAGGTGGTTCCGTTTGTGTCTGTGTGTGTTTACTTGTCTCGGCTCTACCTACACTATCCTCTACATTGTTAATATTGATGATTATTCATGTTTTGCCCGACTGTTTGTTAGGTTTTCTCACCACAGAACTCGTTGTTGATTCCATTAATTATTTCTGGAAGGAATCAGAGCATCCACGTGTGCCTGTTTAATTCATGTACATCTGAGAACAACAGGACAGTGAATTCTTTCAGGATAAATCCTCCTGCCTGACAGGTGTAATCATCACGATACTACACTGTATCAATACCAACAGAAATCCGCAGAACTGTTAATGCTCCTAATCCTATAAATCAGTCCAAGTCGTCTCATACGGCGCTGACGGGCCCTGAAAGGTATTTCGCTCCCTGATGTTTACAGGAATTGACGGACAGTCTCCAGGGACGGTCGTGGCACAGTTCAGGTTTCGGGTCGGTCATGCACATAAATTCGCCATTAATAAATGTCACTTCCACTGCTGCTAAAAAAGAAGGGTGAGAGGAGGAGAGAGTGCGCAGGGAGGAGCGCCGAGGCGATAAGACATTCATGTAGGGAGAGACAGAAGGTGAGAGACACACAGAGCAGATGACACGCTGCACTTTTGGGAGGGCCTCCCAGAGACCACGTGCCCTGCTCGGGGACTTTTGATGTGCTACTGCGACAGATGTTTAGGTTTCACCCTCCATGCAGAATATGTAGGTGCTGGATGAGCCACATGTGTGACTGGGAAGGAATGCGTTCCCAATCCCCTGATACACTTGCATCATCTCTCTGACTGAATGTGCGTAACTCACACATTCAGTCACACGCTGGTACACACGTTGCAAACTGCACACACAGATGAACCGTCACAGTTGGACACATACACACACACACACACACACACACACACACACACACACACAAGCTCATTCGGCTCATGACAGATGAGCGGGACAACTGTTGGGTGTTTGGAGAAATTCCCGGGAAGATCTGTCATCTCATAATTCAGAGAGCGGTTGAGGGGCGGGTGCACCTGTGGGTGCCATGATCACTCTCTGTGATTAGAAGCGTTGCAGGAGAGGAGGTCTCTGCAGCCTGTGATGTGAGATTTGCATTATCTGTCAATCATCTGTCTCCATCCTGACAACAACAGAACAGCTCAGCGCTACCATGGCAACACTGGGTTAAAATACAGTTTCTGAAGTTTTCCAGTTTTTAGTGTTGGTGTTGCTAACCCAAAACAAACACTACATCACCTACCTGGGAAGATATGCAGGCCATCCCACTCATGTACTAATTCCCAGCATTACCTTTGCTAACAGGATCATGCTTACTGTTTCAGATGAAGGGTGGTATGAGTAACACACAGCTTCAGAGGCAGATTATCTTCCTCTGTTCCTGGTGACAAAGCCCTGCTTCTTCAAATCTCTACACAGCAAGTCCCCCATCTTCTCTCATTCTCTCTGCCGTGCACACGGGCTAAAGGTCAAAACCATTTATCAGGAAACAAGATGACCCCGTCCATTCTATAGGAAGTTATACAGAGTTTTTATCCAAGTAGCCACCCAATTAAACTGCTGGAATGGGACTTTCTAATAAAGAAGGGATATATGAGAAAGATATGAGACCGAATGGTGAGACATCTCATTCGGTCTTCCTATATAATATATATATACAGTATATATAATATTTTTACAACACTGATTTAGAGTTTGCAAAGTTTCTTATTGAAAATAAATATTGCATTCAGTTTAAAAAATAATAAAATATGTAAGATCACCTACTTTGCATTAATCAGCGGTCTAGATAACATGTAAAAGGGTTTATAACACACCATCATGTCCTTTTAAGCAAATATAAGTGTTTAATAATATGTGTAGGCTGGTGTATCTAGACAAATAATGACAATATAGTGAGACGCTGTTCTCAGAATGGGACAAGTCATAGTTTAAAAATGTTTTTATAGCGACTTATAACTGCATTAAAGTGATTTATTTTTGTTGAATATATAAATACTTTCATTAATAATAAACTAGGAAGGAGTGTCTTCTTTTGTGTTAAATTCATTCTGACCAGAAGTCATCTTTTAAACATTGTGATCTAATATAAGCTTGACTGAACATGGTTTGTGGTGCATATGTATGTGGCTCTGAGGCTGAGCGATGGTCTCGATGGGCCACTTACTCATGGGGTCAGCAGGGGGGTTCTCACACAGCTCAGTCTTAGCCTCTCCGTTGGGCCTCTCACTGGGCTTCTGGGACAAACGTGACGACATTGTCGCAGCTGTGACCACAGCCTTGAAGCTACGCTTCCTCTTCTGCACGTTCATCTCCGGGTGGAAGATAATGATGTACACCTTGGGCATGTAGAGCATGCCCAGTGCTACCGAGGCACTGAGGTTCATGGAGATGGTCAGGGTGGTGGTCTGAATGTACAGCTGGAACAAAGCACAGACAGGTAAAAGCCATTTTAGTGCAGAAACAGTTTGAATTCCTTGTGGCATAAACTTTAATTTGACATCTTTTAAAAAATGCGTTCAAATGTGGAGAAGCATTTAAATTCCAATCAAGAAAAAAGAGGGACATACAGCTATGATGGCTAAACATCTGTAGCTAATTACAGAACAGTCACACTGTTGAGCACAGCAATGAGGCAATACCTAATAATAACCATGCCTGATAACACGATATGAGCATCCAGTGAAAAACGGTCACTGGTCGTCCTTTTTCCAAACCTGGAGACAAGAAAAATCCCTTGACGCAAGAGCTTGCATCATCAGGAGATATATTTGTTTGATTTACGAGTAAGATGTAAAACTTCCTGGTAGGAGCTGATAGTTTAATTAAATAACAAAATTCCTGTTTTAACGATTTAACATTATTATCAGATACTTAGGTGGTCTGTATATTTGCTGTGTGTAGCTGAGGGGAAAGGAGCATCCATGCGCACAGTAACATAATCCAGCAGCATTTATTAAAGCCTGACCTGCAGCAACTCACTCAAGTCAAAGACGGTTCAAGCGTATTAATGACAAGAGCGGAAGCATCACCGTGACTTCAAAATGTCCTCACATGGCCTCTTTCACTCTAATCCCCACTGTAGGCTCGGACCCTCGACTATTGACCATGACTGGGACATGTTGTCGTCACCTTTGTTTTACCTTTATATCACTTGTTTTATTTCACCACTCAGGCATTCATCAAACCAAATGTGGGGGATTCAAGCCATGAAAAGACTTTTGGACTTAACACAGATAACTTGATGGAATCAGTTTGAATTAAACAATTGGATTTTTAATTACATTTTTGACACGTTTGTTGATTTGCGATGCAACGTGTGCAAACCTAACAACCTGCTGAAGCAGAAGACCTGCAGAGCCAATGCAGGAGGTAGCTATCATACAGGGGGGGGTATAGTCCAAAAATATTGAGATTTGGATTTGGGGATTATGTTATTATGGTGTTGATGACAGCAGTAAGAAGATGACCGTGGTAAGCAAGGTCTCAAAAATCTGTGACATAGCCACCACCGAAATCCACCTTAATCCATCACTGTGAAGCCCACACATACAGATATGCCAATGTGTCTTGTAGCTGGTGTGTAAGCTGCAAAGGGTTCAATTTAAACTACATTTACACAAGTTCCATCTGATATAGAGTGGTAACATTTATTTTCATGTAAAAAGTACTTTTTAAATATAAATATTACCTACATTCATTTCAGGCTATTCAAGCTAAAGTAGCTAACAAAAATGTACGGCCAGTAAGCCACTGTGGTCACACAGAAACACCAGAAATGAACAACAAACTAAAAGTGCATCAGTCGGGTCACAAATGTTGACTATTTGTTTCACATGCTGCCATCTAACATGCATTATTTACACACTGGCTTTAGACTGACGACCACAAACTGTCAAATATTGATAACATTTATAACCAGACTCCAGCAGTTTTTGTTACTGCTCCATACAAAATGTTTGAAACAGTGGCAACAGGAGTAGATCATCAATGACTTGACTTTTTTTCCTTTATAGCTCATTTAACAGTAACTTGATAATAGAAGATTAAGACTTGAGACCTCTGCAATCTACAGCCTGTGAGCATCTTCTTCCTCCTCTCACGCTTCCTGAAGCTGGGCACATTCTAATACAGAATACAATAAAAGACTAAGCACTGTATCTGCAGTGTACGGCAGGTCTGGGTTTGTTTTTTTGTTTTTTTTGCAAGCAGTGGAGTGCCGCCTGTGAGAGGCTCTCACTGCTTTAAGTGGTAAGATCATTCATAAGATTACCATTCATGTGAGCCTCACACTCGTACATTCTCTTTTCATGACATTCCTTTTCAGAGGTTACGTAATTGTCAAAGTGTTATTGTGAGCTTACATAACCCAGATCACGCTATGATTCAGGTTAACCTGGATAGCCTATAGTGACTTCATTAAAAAGGATTTCACAAAGTGAATAGTGAAGTCAGTAATTCAGGAGACACACGAGAGCCTGTTATTTGATTTAAGGGTCTTTGATGAGAAAGAATCACTTCAAGAGGGGACATTACTATTTCAAGAGCACGTTAGCCATGGCTCCTCACTAATCTACTGCACTTGAAAGCATCAGATGTCACTTACATGCAGCCTTCCAGTCAGCCACTGGTAATGTGGACGGGGAGAGGATACAACCGTAAGCACATTAGCCACCACAGAGTATCTGCAGAGCAGCAAAATGCTCACTGATACACTGAGAGGAAGAAATGTCACCATTTGCATAGAGTTTTTCCCTGGTAAACATCACGACTAATGGTAATTTCTTTCATACAAGACTCATTTACATGCCACTCATGCTTTTGTCTTCCAATCTCCACCAATCACCCGCCTGCCTGATATCATCAACATGCCAATACACTCAACTGCTTCCTCCTCCCGCTATCCCCTCCCGCTAGTCTGTAGAGAGCAGCATCACAGGCAGTCATCTGGCTGGTGCACCATGCATTAATAACTGTATGAATATCACAATGCTATCGGTGCACTCGGTGCTGTGTCGCTCTAAGCGGGGGGGAGCACAGAGATGTTGTGCCTTCTCTGAGAATCTTGAGCTGCAAATTTGCAGCTTTTACCATTAGATATCGAGGCGGGTGATCAAAGTACTGAAAGACGTACAACGTGGTGTCAAATATAATCACTGGTGGATCTCCGCCCAGTGCTGCGTTTCCATGTTTGGCAGTTGGTAACCTGTTTGGTATCCATAGCAACACTTCAGAGTTTGGTGCGAGCAACTTAACACAGCTGGAATAAGCTTTTAATGAGATTCTGATGCGTTAGACACTGCAATGCTGACCCTATCACAACTGATTTATTGACCACGCAGGAGAACTGATTCGGGAGCAAAGGCACAATGAGCATTAGGTGCTTGCTCATATATATCACAGACAAAAACACACACACAAATAAATATGTGTAGGTTTACAGGCTTTCACTCCCTGTAATGCAGCTAGACAAACACAGGCACGCACACACAAACCAAACTAAAATCTTTTTCTTCCTGTCTCTAATCAGCGAGAAAGGGTTTTTCTGTGCCTCTCTACGAGCTTGACCCAAATTCGTAGCCCCTCTCACCCACCACTCGAATGTTTAGCTTGTCACAGAACATTCATAATTAATTTCTGTTGCTTTAACATAAATAAATACATGAAGTCATTTTCATGACTGCTTGGCAACTCTCTATTTATAGCCAGCGTGATGATTTATTAACGTCCTCATCAGGAATCAAATGTTTGATTTTGAGATTTTACATCTCATTGACAAGAAAAATGCCGACAGCTAGCCACAACAAACGGCATGTTTTTCCATTAGACAAAAAGCTGTTGAGGGTAATTCTCATAATTACGCCCACAAGGGATATACTTATTGCAAGAGCAATTGAGTTGGGTGTAGTTCAGTTGTGGATAGTTTGTATAAATGCATACAGAGAAGGACTTGATTCTGTAAGCGACAATTAGGATGCTCTCTGCCCCATTAGAGAGTGCCTTCAATAATGGATCCAGAGTATTTGAAGTCTCCTCTCAACTACCTGCATGTCTCTTGTTGTTTTGGGTGGCCTACTTTCTCGCCCGCCTCATGTCATGAATAACTCTGTCTGGCTTTTCGCTGCAAAATCCTATTCCATACTGGAGACAGCTCTCTGTGTGGATGGTCTTCCCTTTATTTGGACTCTACACGGGTGATCCTAATTTCTGGGCTTCAAAATTGGCACAGAAAGAGGCTATAAGACATAAAACCTGCTCTGCCTGTGTTAAGGCTCATGGGCCCATGTTTATCCAGGAAGTATCCTAGAGGAGGGAATAACTCCTTACCGTTCAGGCCTTGGCCTAAATTTGGAGCTCCAGCGATACTGTTTTGAAGAAAACAGTCATTTTCTGGCTGACCTAGTGTTGGAGCAGAGGAGAACACATACTGTGTCTGCAGGAAGCAATGTTATGCTTTTTTTTTCCAAACAAGGAAAAAAAAAGGTTGCCAAAATGATGATTTTGTCACAGGGCGGATTCAGGGGTGGGGGCCAAGGAGGCAGTGAAATCTAAATGGCCCCAGTTCCAAACCCTGACCCCTATCCTGTCAGTAGCTTCTTTTTTTGTCACTTATAAATATGTGAATATTCAGATTTTAAAAACATTTCTAAACTTTCTAACAATGGGCCTGAAAAAAAGAACCATTTGCTAAATGTCAACAAGGTGTTACTGAAACCTGCTCCCTAATGTATCAGGAAAAGAAACCTCATTATGTAGTTGTTGGTTACACTTTGCTTTCTCATCTTTTAGAGGAAGATTCCCAGACCACCAAGGCATCTTGCCTAAGCCTGCACATCGTACTTGTTCATTTCTAATCTATTTATATGTGCAAATAGATAGACTAAAGAAATTATTTTGTATTATATTTTGTATAACTTTTAGCCTTTCTAACTAATAAGTCCTGAAATCTCGGTCTGTCAGTCTATCACTCACAATTTCTTGAGATTACCTTTCATCTTGTCGGCTTCACACTTGGCATGTGTAGCGTTCAGGGCCCAAGGAAGTGCACTGTTGAGTTTGATGTGACTTGGACACTTCAATATTAATGAATTTTAAATAAAGAGGCGACCAGAGCTCTGTGGCAGCAGCGTGAGACTAATGAAATTAAGTCACATTTTGGTTCAGGGCAACTGGGCGTTCATAACAACTCACGTTTAAAATTAAATAACTGCAGGTCACTTATACAGCTTCAGAAACAAAGCTGCAACCAACATCACAGCATGCAAAGCAGACAGCTCCTTCCAAACAGACAGGTTTAGAGTGGACCCAGCACTCGTACATATAAAAGCTACAAATAAAAAGTGTGCTACTTTCTGCACGACAGCTTTTCAGCCTTGTCAAATTGTCTAAACCACAACTGAAAACTACAGCATGTTATCACAACTCCTACTTAGCAGCTGAGTGGTTTAAAACAGGGTCAGGCTTTCTCCTGCTTGATAAAAAAAAAAAATAGAAGCTGGTGGTCATGGTATATTCTTGATCTTGAGGGATGTTCTACATCGATTTTGAAATAAAAACTGCAACCTGTCTGTCTTTGCACTACACTTGACCAATTTTACTTAGTTTAGTTTTTGCCTGCACTTTGCCTCTGGTGCAGTCTGCTGCAGGCTTCAAGCATAAAACTGATGGGCCTAGAAATTTCACATTACTTTAGAAGACTCCACATCTCTGCAGGAAGTGTCAGGTTGAACTCCTGTCAAGTGCATTTGTTTGCAGAGAGACAAGAGGATTATAAGTTGCAATTTTCGTTTAACCTGAAAGATGGAGTGAGAAGGGTTTCGCAAGTACAGTTTGTCATTGCTAATGATACTTGGCAGGATTGTCCATCTTTGAGAAGTTCATGTGGGTGCAGGACACGTCTTACAAGAGCCTAAGTGGTTTCCAGACATGTACGTCAATTTTATTTATTTATTATGTGAGTTTCATTGTATATTGTGTGAGTTTTCGTGACACGATGTTCTCTTTTAAAGTGTGACTCTTGTGGGTGTTTTACTTGAACATTTCGTAGCCTCACGGAAAGTGTTTCATCATTTCATCTGTTGTTCTGTTTGCTGGTTCTCATGTTCATTGAATGTATCCTTTAAATATATTTCGTGACTGATTCATTGGTTGACCAACTAGGGCAGACTAATTGATATTGGTATTGATATTGGCAGAGGGAGAGACATTAGCTCTGTGCCCTTAAACATGACATTTTGTGGATGTACACAATGGGCACTCTAGCCCATTGAGCTTTAAACCACTACTTACTGTATTAGATCTGAGATATTTCTCCAGCATGAGTGCATGTTTCTCTACATATTCATCTATACGTCCTATTGAATGTTGTATTGTTGTCTGTGGTGATGAAAGACCTTATAGTATTTTGTACAATATTTTTGTATGTATTTATTATGATATTTACTATGTATGGTATACATGGTATGGTATTTAAGATGGCAACACTGTATCTATCAGAATTCATAAAGTCCTTTACCAGGAGCTTTCTAGGTGTGAGGATGTTTTTGCAACCATCAATTTCTTTTTACGGGATGTGCATCTTGTTCCACTTTTGGTTACGCACTCATAGGAAACAAACTGTATATTAACAATATTTCTAGCCTTTTACAAATGTCTCAGGTGTGTGATTGTTTAAGAGTGTGCGTTGAAGTGACTCAAACGCCTGCAGTTTGTTTTCATAAGTGATTTGATCTCTTGGCCCGAGGACAGATGAATTTTGGTGCTGGTGACTCTCACAGTCATTAACTTGAGAGTGTTGAGTAGTTGACTGAGCACACGCAGGTGCGGATGAGGCGGACGGCGGGGGGTGGGGGGTGTTTGTGTGTGTTTGTGTGTGTGTGTGTGTGTGTGTGTGTGTGTGTGTGTGTGTGTGTGTGGGGGGGGGTGCTCTGTGATCTTTTGCTACCGTTTCCACACGGATTCCCTCAACATGAGTTTGAATGGGCGAACCAGAGGGAGGGGGAGGGAGGCACAGGTGTGGAAAATATGGGCATCTAAATGGTGCTTAGTTAAAAGAAACTCACAACTTCTACTGCAACACAATGTAGCAAAACAACACGAGGCCGTACACGCAGCTTTTCTCTTTTATTATAATTGGAAACTGGCATCATATCATTTCAGAGTCTTTTGATAGTGGACAACCTGCGGTGAGAGAGATTACTCCAATCTGTGTGGGTGTTGAGCCACATCTGCACATAAAAACCCAATAGGGCAAAGAACGTTAAATGAGGATATAGTCAAAACTATCACATTCAGCCTCCAGTAGTTTATTTATATGCAGGTCTGCAAACAAAAAACATACAACATCAATCCTATTTATCACCTAATGACACTATTTTTTTTATAAATTTGTATTTTGTTCCATTATTTTAGTGAAGTATTCATGACGGAGTCTTATTCCCCAGTAAATATAGTTGTAGCAGAAACAGATGTGAGGAATGTGTGCTGAAACCCTCAGCATAAACAAGCTGAAATGATGGATAACATGGCCTCACTTCACCTTAACTACACTGCAGCTCTGGCAAAAGGATGTTATGAAGACATGCAAAGGCACTTCGCACCAGCAGTGGCTGGGGAGTGTGGAGAAATGCACCCGCAAAGGCCATTACAGCAGGAAAATGTGGTGTGAACTGGAGGTGAGCTTGAGTGCAGGAGCTGGTGTGAAGAAAGAGTTAACTGCATAAAGGGGAAACATAAACACATTACTGCTTCGCTCGTCACCAGGAGTAACATAATGAACTCCTAATCGCTGCTGAGGGTGTAATTCATCTATGAAATCAGCAGCAAACTGAGATGAGGAAAATCAGCTTCTGATCCATCTCAGGCGGTAGCTTAGCAGGAAGGATATTGAACGGTGTGCCTCTCAAAAGGTTAGGAGTAACACTTTCCTGTCAGCATCGATGTCCTGTCAGTGGAAAATTTCCCCCTCCGCTCCGTCTTGTACCTTGGCCTGCCGTGCAGCACGCGCAACTTATGAGTCCGGCAGATGAATGCATCTGTATTCTGCCCAGCGCTGGTGAGATAAGCAATGACTAGCACAGAAGGTCAAAATGTCATATTCTCAATCAACTCCAGTAGCACCCAATGTCAAATGCTTTGTTGAGTGGAGTGCAGCTGTCAGGAGATGGAATGTGTTGAATCAAACTTCTATTTACCCCCCCACCCCCATTTCTCCCTGGCTTCCTCCTCCTTCATCTCCTCACCCTCCTCTTCATCCACCTCCTCAACCCGCTTGTCTCCCTCTGCTGAACAAGGCATGATGGTATATGATGCCTGTGAGAGCTAAGATAATGGCATCTAGATCTGCGGGCACCCCCATCCGTATTACTCCTCAGGCATTTCAGGATTCTGTTCCTGAACATCAACTCTTCCTCCGCCTTTACTGTAGATGCCTATTTTTGTCTGCGATGTCCTAGTGTGGGTTTCCTTGCACCATGTGAAAAGGAAATCAAAAGAAATTGAACCAATAACTGCACATGCGTGTGTGTGAGCCCTCTTTATGTTCTGATTGTGTTTTCGTTTTGCATTTGTACAAATATGCATGTGTGCATGTGTTTGGACAAGATAAAAACAGGGCTGAAGCAATGAAAGGGAAATTTGTGAGAGGAGTGAGAGACAGACAAAGAAAAGGGTGGTGACGGAGAGGGAGAGAGAAAGCAACAGAGAAAAAAATGACTCACCTTCTCTGCCGACTGGGCTGTGCCAAAGAAAATTGGGATGAAGGCCAACCACACTATACAAGTGGTGTACATAGTGAAGCCAATGGGCTTGGCTTCATTGAAGTCTTCCGGTACGTCCCGTGTCTTGATGGCGTAGATGGTGCAGGTCACCATCAACAAGATGCTGTAGCCCAGTGAACAAATGATCTGAAGGTCTGTGATGTCACACTTCAGCACGCCGCGGGCCAACTTGGGGTTGATGGTTTTCTGCTCATCGTAATCGATGATGGTGTTTGGTGGGTCCACGGCGAACCACACCAGCACGCCCAGCAGCTGCACACAGATCAGACTGGAAGTGATGGCGATCTGGGAGGTGGGACTGATGAATCTCGGGGCCGTGACCGTCTGCTTGCCCTGCTCGAAGATACGGTAGATGCGGTTTGTCTTGGTGAGCAGCGCGGCATAGCTGATGCACATGCCCAGGCCCAGGAAGATCCTCCTGAAGGCGCACACGGCCACGTCTGGCTTGGCGATCATGAGGAAGGTGATGATGTAACACAGGAAGATACCCGTCAGCAGCACGTAGCTCAGCTCTCGGCCCGACGCTCGCACGATGGGTGTGTCATTGTAGCGCACGAATGTTGCCATGACGAAGATGGTGGCAATGATTCCAAGCATGGCCAGGAAGACGGGGATTATTGCCCATGGTGAGTGCCACTCCAGCTTGACAATGGGGATGGGCTGGCAGGCGGTTCTGTTGGGGTTGGGCCTCATGTTATAGGCACACAGTCTGCAGGAAGTCTCGTCGTACTGGTACTGGTAACCATCACAGAGCTCACAGTGCCAGCAGCATGGCATGCCCTTTACCCTCTTTTTCCTCTCTCCAGTCCTGCAGGGCAGACTGCACACAGAGATGGGCACATCCTGCTCCCCATCTGGCCACTGAAGCTCCTCCAGCTGGGAGAGAGAGATGACACAGCGCGAGAAGACAGTGTTAGTAACAGGCAGATAAACCAGAGATACCAAAAGAGATAAGCAACCAGCAACAATGTGGATAGTGAAAAATACCTAACTTTTACATTAACTGGCCACTAGTTAATATAACTATTACCTTCTTTGCAAAAACAAGGAACAATGCAATCAAAAAAGCACAAAGAATTTAAGGCAGTCAAAAAACGATTAACCTAATACAGTGCAATATCTCTCCTGCCAATTTCTTAGAGGGATTGCCTTTGTCTAATACTTGAAAGTAATTGAAATCCCCATGGCAACGCAGCTTACCTTTGTTCGGTGAAATAAAAATAAAGAAATATGAAATGCAAAAGACATTATGTTTTAATACAGGAGCCAGTGAGGTATGAAATATGTGATGAGAAGGAGAGAGAATGGGATTTGGGATTGCAAAATGCCTCATTTGGATTTTGCAGAGCTATTTCTATTTATGATCCTGCCATCAAAATAAAAAAGTGCAGTATACAGATGCACTGAAGAACGATCTGGATCCCCGATCCAAAAACACCCCGAGGTGTTTCATGATTTAAGCTCAAACTGTAGTTTTAATGTACAACTTGGCCCGAAAAGTCATGAAGAAATTGAATTTTTTAGGGCTCTTACATATTCTGGTAGGGAGTTAAAAAAAGCTTTAATAAAACTCGGAGCAGATCTTTTGATTTATTATGAACGTGTACTGATCCATGGCTTTAAAAGCACCAGAAGATTAAAGATGCATGGCTTAGGCAGTTTCACAGAAATATACAGTATCAGTGATTACACCAAAGTAAATTAATTAATTAAAATGTAGAAAACTGTTAACTGTCCGTCAGCAGACAGTGAGCTTAGCTTAACATGAAGACTGGAAACAAGAGGAAGGGTAAAACAAACACATCTAAAAGTCACTGAGATTTCACCCCTGCACGTTTGTATTTTAGTTTGTTTGTAAGCAAGATTACGCAATAACAACTGCACGGATTTCCATGAAACTGTTTACAGGATTAGTACGGTACAGTCATGGAAGGACCAAATACATTTTGGTGCAAATCTGTAACAATGGACTGACTTAAAAATTGCAGCTTTCTCAAAATTTTCCCAGGGAATAATTAATGGATCCTGATTTAAAAACATCAGGTATATTTTGGTAGTCAATATCATTTAATATGCAAAATTTGGTGCAGTTTGATTGAATTTAAATGGACTGTTGGGCTCTAGTGGAAGTATGTGCTCAACTGAGGGACACACTAGTTAGTGACTGTTATCTTCCACATGATTAGCCCATACAGAAACTGACTGCTGATTGCCTGGCAATGTCACGATGATAGCGTGACTCCAGGAAGACTCCAAGAAATAGTCTGTCTCGTCCCCTGCAAAACCATAAATCTTTAACATAAAACATCAGCAGATAAAACTTCTCCAGGTACAAGAACCATCACATATAACATGAGTACAGTTAAGGACAAAAATAGAATAGCCTCCTCAAAATGTGACAGCTTCCTATAATTGCAGATACAAAGGTGCAGGTTTACACACACACACAAACACACACGCATGCACGCACACACGCATGCACGCACACACACATACACACACACACATGCACACACCCCTCTATGACAAATGTGTTGTTTCTGTGGTGTCTGTGTAGATTATCATCTGCCATTTATCTGGGGGCATGAAGGTGCCATTTGTTATTTGGACAATAAATGGTGCTCTCTGGAAAACCTCCCGATTACACACAGTGTGGAAACAGTAATGAGACCAAACGCTCTGTTTCCATGGAGACCAGAAGCAAGATTTTTGACACCTTGGACTCGTATGGCTGCTATAGTTTTCATTTGGGTTTTGCTGTAGCTGATCATTTTACAGTTAATTTGAGCTTTCGCGAGCTGGGATGGTCTCATAGTGAACTTTATGGGAGATGGCAAAGTACATCAGGAACCTTTAAATTAGATTTCTCTTTATGTGTTAGTGAACAAGGTAATGTCTATTGCATCGGAATATAATTGTATTGTAACAGCATTTGGTTTGTAATCACACTAAAACAGAATGAAGCACTAAACTGCAGCAGTACACATTGTTCCACCTGTGCTATCAAATCCCTTCAACTGAATTTAATTCTTCTGATCCAGGGCACTATTATGCAAATGTTAACTCATCTGTATGTAAATGTCATGTTTTGCTTTTATTATAATCTGAGTTCCATTGAAAAACATAAATATTCCAGCTCAGGTGTCATTCTATCATCGAATATGTGTAATTTTCAGCCAGCGCTGCCCCAACCACTAATATTGTAGTAGAAGTATTTTTTTTTTTTACAGGTGAATCAAAGTTACTTAAGGATTTCATGAAATGAAAAACGACTTATCCATTCTGTTACCCCATGGGTTCCACTCCTATCATTTGGAAATGCCAAAAATGAAATTACATTTTCACTTATTTTTGTAATAAAATCCTTGGAGTACCTAGAGCTTTCCATATGATTTATCTTTCACTCTGGGGTGCACTTTAAATTTCAATTTTTGGATCATAGATTTTGAGTTTCATCGTGTACAGTACAGTAAAACCCGCAGTAAAAGCTGCCGAGCAACAACTGTGACACGGGAGGTGTGTATTTAGGCATCAGTTTCTAACAGCATCAAAATCTTCAGCAGCTCCCTGCTGCCAAAGACTGATCATATATGGACTGACACTTGGGTTAAAAACATGTTCTTTTTCTCTTCCTCCCACTCTCCTTCACCGTCAGTCCTCCAACCTATGCAGTGGGAGAAGCGTGATCTTCAGCAACCGAGTGAGAGCAAGCCCTTTCTTTCTGCTTTCTTCTTTCTAATGTTGGGACTCTCAAATAAAGCCCTGTCCGAGGTTTTTGTTCTGCCCCAACATCCTTTTACAGGTAGAAACAGATTAATAGCACACAAAATGTATCACACTATAATTACTGCCTTTTATCCTTATTCACACTCTGAGATTAAAATCTGTTGTAGGTTTAATTGCATCGTTGTCGCTTCTTAAAAGCAGCTGTTTGGACCCTAATAACCTCTGAAAAAATTGTTTTTCAAGTACGACTAGAAACACTTAATTTGTGAAATAAAGTCTAAAGGTAACTCTATGTAGGAACATGGGATATGATTCAGCATTTGAATGTGAACCATCAACCAGACTGTGCTGTGTGTCTGAACATGTTAACTGCTGGAGGACAACACTACACCTGATGGCTTTTTAAAGAGTTATCTGCTGGGTTAAAAGCAACACTTTGTTTTTCTTGCTAAATTGCACAAACAGATTAATTTTCTGCATCTAATATGCATCAATTAGAATGTAAGTAAAGCCTGTCTGCAGCTGAGTGCTCTCTGTATTTGAGATGCAAATGATATGCACCTCCTTGTCACATAAGACATTTCAATTTTGGAAAACACATAAAGCCATCAGGTGGCTTCAAGTGAATCTTTTGCATCACTGAGTGTTGATTCCCTGTTTAGACACAAGCATACAAACAACATTTTACACCATTCGGGCTCCTGGTATTTGAAAACTGTCATACCCTGAGCTGAAGCGTCTCCACCCACTGTCCTACCATCTTGTACTCTGGGGTGGAGGAATTGGTCATCTGGAACTGGAACAGGTCATAGCGTCCTGGAGCATCGCCATTCTTATTAAACACAACAGAGGTGCCGGCGCTGCCTGTACATAGCAGGAGAGAGGACACAAAAGGACAGCAGAAGAGAAAGGTGTTAGAGGCTGATGTTAGAGGGTAAAACACCTCCTGTAATATGAGAAAAACATGAACTTTTAACCCCTTGCCTTTCGTTGTGTGGTAGCCCACACGTGGACAACATAAAGGATCTCAGTGTGTGTGCGTCTGTTCCTCCAAACATCGTGACCTACATGTTGAACCTTCATGATAATCTGCTGCAGGGAATCGGGCTCCCTACTGACCAACATAACTCTTCCTCACCTGCTTCCTATGCATCATCTTAGCTGCACAACGATGACAGGAGGAAAATATTTTCACATTCAAAACACGGTCAGATCTGTGGGCTCTCAGCTGCACTCTGAAATCAGAAATTGACCGCTGTTTACAATGAGCATGCACCTCCTTGGGTTAAAAGCAACGCATTTCAGTCACGCAGTGGACAACAGGAGATGTAGCGAGGATAAACAGGTCAGCTAAAGCATCATATGGTCCCCATCTGCTCTCAGCGTGGAGCAGCCTGTGTCAAGCCGAGCCCCGAAGATTTCACTAATTAGCTCAGAGAGGACTGCAGACACCTGAAACATACGCACGAGGAAAGAAAAAAATATAGTAATAGAGTTTTTTAAGTGTGTAGCTGTGCAAGCTCTCAGTCCTCGGATGTGACTACACTAATATGTGTGGATGTGTGCAGGTTAATTCAATAAAACAATCCTCATGGCTGCATTATGAGTGCAAGAAGGTGTTTTAAGATGCCACTCAACATGAGCTCCCCCTCGCAGCAGTGAATGTGGAAAAGCATTAATGGGAACAATGGTTGTGCTTTATTTTATACATAAAACAAAGGGCTGAGCTGCTGCAAGTCTTTTCACCTTGGCACAGCATACAGTAGTTCATCAGCACAAATGGAGATACCATTTTTGAAATGGGACGGGGGAGTCTGATAACACTTAGCATGGGAATTAAGTACTTTAATAGCTCTGGCTATAAAAAGTGTAGAGAAGGGAGCAGCAGCATACGTCCAAAACACTTTTGGGAACGTGTTGTCTTTTGTATCTAGAACAGAGCTTGTGGCTTTCGGATGGAAGGCCACTAAACCTTTTCCTTATTTTTTCAGCCAAGAGGGAATTTCATCTCCCTCCATTTTTTTTCCAAGGACATTTGTCATTGAACATTGCACAAAAGTTTCAAGGCAAAAGACTTGTGAAACAAGAAAGGCGGAAATAGCGAATGAAAAAATCCTTCACAGGCCAGTGAGGCCAATTTAATAAAATGCTCAGTACGAGCAACCAAATTATTTTTTTCCCTGACTCTGTGACACTATTGTGCACTAACGTCAGCTGATAAGACTTAAAGCAGCCATTTCCATGATGATGCAGAGCCACACATCCCTCACTATCTTCTGTTATGCTAAGTGGCAGCAGACATATTCCATATTAACAATACAGAAATTGCACCACTGGAGTCATTTGAACCATCTGTCTTTTCATTTAAAAGTCAAGGACTATTTCATTGGAGCACATGTGTCAGCGCAGAACATGAAGCTGGACAAGTTTTCAAAATGAATTCAACTGTACTTAAGAAGCCTTTTTATTCGATCATTAATTAATTAGCCATAGCACTTATCCTTGTGAAGCCCCTGCAAAGCCCCTGTGAAGTCCATAGTGAAAAATGTTATGAAAACCAAACTAAAACTTGGCGGGTGGCAGCCAGCGTTCTGTCACTTCTGCTTCCACCGAACACACGGCCGACTTGTTGACACACTGTAAAAGGATGTTGACAAGGTATTGACTCATGGAAGCAATAACAGTGACAGGGTTACTATTCTTACTTCCCCCCCCCCAGCAAGGGAAAAATATAGCAGCTTATACGAATAACAAAAACACACACAGTTGCTCAGTTAAGTGACACGAGTGATTGGGCACTCGACGCTCTTCAGCTTTAGAGCAAATAATTAAGTGGTGTGTCTGTGTGCAGATAAAAAGGCATTAGAAATTCCCTCACATTTTCTGTTGGCTATTCAAGGGAACAAAATTGTCTGCGTATACACCTTAGTGAAACCGCGGTCTAAGATGAAAGATTCATGCATTTGCATGTGGCTCTGAACTAAGACATGACAAAAGTGCACGGCTGCTGTGCTGAGCAGTGTGGGTGGACTGGGGATCCACTGCTGTGTTTCTCTCGCATCATTATTCTCCCCTTTTTTTTCTGCTTCTCACTCCTCAGCTCTGTGACTCCGACACAGTGGGGAGATCAACAAAGGAGGCCTACACTCTTTCACTCTCAAACATACATTAGCGCTGGCACATACACAGGATAATGTGCGTGGTTCCAGTCCAAATGCAATAAGGGTCAGCGAGAAATGCCTGACGGAGTTGCAGGAGAGCAACATTCACTCGCTTGTGAAAAGGGCCGAGAATACAATGGCAAGACAGGGAGAGGTGGAGGAGATGCCGAAGGTGGAGATCTTATTTTTGACTCAGGTGAAATAATCCTTTGTCACAGACACTGAGGTAAATTATTTTCAGAAGCTGAAAAACCCCAGAAAAGTCAACAGAAGCCCAGATGGTTATTGAGACTGAGCAGCAGCTTCCCAGTCCCATGCATGAATCTGCACCTAGTTAAGGTGTCCTTGGACTTTTTAGCACGGCTCAAAGGATTGCACAGATTTTGTTCCTTTGGTTCCACCTTAAAACCGGAGGGTTTCTTGCCTGCTGGAACTCTGCACTGCTACCATAGCGACAGAATTAGACAAAGGCAGACATTTCTTTAGCCCTTAGCTCACTGGGAAGTCGCTTTCACACATTTTTGTACATAAATAATCATGAAGTGTAACTTTTACAAAGCCTACACTGTACACAAAACAAAGGAATATGAGATGCACTACCCTATAAGAACCAAATGTTTAATGGATCATTTAAGATCATAATGTTACTTATCATACTTTAATTATGCAAAAACCTATGTCCAGTGATATTGTGTTCAAAACCCATTAAAAATGTAATGACGAATAATACCCACAGTATTGTTAGTGTGGCCAAGTGAAGATTGATATTATATTTGATTCCTCTGTGCCACAGACCTACAGTGTAGTCTACAAACTATTTTAAAATGCATCACTGCACTGGATGTTCCTTTATTTCAGCGCATCATTTTGATACACTTAATATACAACTGAACGTCCTCAATGCACCATTTACTTCTGCTATTATGGTTCCTGTTTGTGTCACATTAGCTTGATTTAGGGCTTTTTAAAACCATCCATCCATCCCTCCACTACCGTTTATCTGAATGCAGAATCCAGCAGCAGGGGTTCTCACAAAAAACAGAAAAAGAGCCCACATCACTCCAATTTTAATCTCTGTCCACTGTAACCTGTCAGTCACAGAATTAATTTAAAAATTCTTATACTAGTTTTGGAATCACTGGATTGCTTTTTCCTCCATCTGGCAGACATGCTTAAAAAATATGTGCCTGCTCGGTCCCTGATATCCTCTGACTAGAAAAACCTTTTGATCGTTCCTGACGTCAAAACTAAAAATCATGGAGAGGCAGCCTTTGTTAATTACGCCCCAAAACTGTGTAACAGCCTCCCTGAAGGTCTTAGGGGCTCTACATCTACTGACAGTTTCAAAAGAAACCTTAAGACACATCTTTGTATAATAGCCCTCCCCTGACCTTTTTTATTTTCTTTACCAGAAAATGTCTTAGTTTTATCTCGCACAGCTGAATTTAAAATTACCTGATGGCCGTTTTATCCTTTCCAGTTTTTTAGCTCAACCTGCTATTTATATAAATTTTATTTTCTTCTTTTGTTTTATCATAAATGGTTTTAGCTGCTGTTATCAAAGCAACTAGAGTTGCTTTTCATGCATGAATACACAGGATGCAGAGTTAGCAGGAAGAAATCCCACTGGCCGAGAGGCGGTGTGTACACACTGGACAGGTCACCAGTGTCAACATTCAGAGTCAAACAGTTACATTCACATTCACGGACAATCTAGAGTCTCCAAATAACATAACCCCAGTCTACATGTCTTTAGACTGAGGGAGGAACCCGCAGAGAACAGACAAGGGGAGAACATGCAAACTCCACACAGAAAGGCCGCTCCTTCTTCCTGTGAGGTGACGCTGAAAACCAGTGCACCACCGAGCCGCCCCTCTTTTTAAAAAGCAGAATTAGATAATGGTGACCCATTTGCAACGGTGGCCACTGGAAAATAAGGCCAGTCAGAAAGCATTAAGAGAAATGAATGCCTAGTCTTTTGCTGGGATTTGAGCCATGTCTTATATATAATGCTTGTAGAAATTTCAAAGGCTGACTCCAGACCTTTGAACCACTGCCAACATCTTCTGATGTTTTTTCAAGTAGGTGGTTGTATGGAAGAAAAAACAGAAAACAAAAGCAAATCAGAGCTTGTAGATAGAATTATGAATGGACATAAAGGGATTAAGCCCTGTAGAATAAAACTGTGATTCAAATACGGTAAGTGTGTAAAAATCGAAGAGCAACACATGTTCCTCAGTAAAAAACACACAAACACAATCAAACAGCCCTATGTTCAGAGATAAATGCAAACAAGCAACATCGGATCCTTTATGAGACAGAGCTCCTATTTTTAGCTTTAACTGGTCAAGCACTGCTCGTCCTGCTTGATCTGACAGCAAGCCACTACCTATAAACACTGAAAAAGGTGTTGAGGGGACCTGGCTGGCACTGATCGGTTTTGGCAAAACAAAACATCTCCACCTGTCAAACAGAAAACGGTTAACATGAAACATCTCTGACTGAATAATGAAGTGAAACGAAATCGTAATTTAGTTTGATCATCGGACTAGAAAGGACATTTTGGAATTCCTGAGGTTCCACTGAGATGAACTGTAGGTTCAAGAGAAAACTAATGACTTGATCTCTGCTGCCCACGCTTAGTTCATATTTTTCATGGCAGAATCTTTTTGAAAAGCCTGTCTGTGTTCAAATTTTTTCAGTCATTCATTTAACCTGGCAAATAACCATGATTTTTCTTCTCCCTGATCATTTTCAACCATTGGACTCTGCAGTTTATATTGTATACGCGACAAATCATGAAGTGTACACATCATTGAGCAAAGAAGTAGAAAACGAAATACAAAAAAGACTTGGATATTGTGTGAATCATTAGTACAATATGTCTAAAGAAGTAAATTTCCCACATGATCCATTAAATTAGATCAGTGTTTTTAATGCTCAAATTGAACTGCATCTCCATTTAAAAGTAGGTCGGTTTCCTGAGAAGATTACGCAGATTTCTGATTTTAAACAGCAGAATCTTATCTAGAACATTTTGTGAAGACACGATGCACTTCAGAGGAGGCTCTAATGATCACTGGCTGACATACATACCAGCATATTTGTAAAGACAAAGGTTTCTCTTGTTTTTAACCCAGCTCCCATTTGGCTCTTCTCCTCCACTCCTTCATTCCAGAGCCATTGTCGTTAATAGCTACTTGCCATTAATTGTTAAGTATCATCCACATCACTTTCTGCACAGGGCTGAATTATATGGAGGTTCAAGTACTGGTAGACCATTAATATATCACATAGGCTGAAAATATTAGATAGATCAAGAAAACATTGTGGTGCTTTTAACTAAAAATGAATCTAAATGCAAATTTAAATTGTAGTCAGCCCACAAGCGACTGCATTTGATGCATATCACAAGGTGGTACAGTATGCATTCATTACCAAATTTTTATAGTTCGAGATGACTCTGGTTTTTATGTCCTTTATTCAGTTTTTCTCTAAGATATATTTTATCTTGGCCCTAGAGAGCGAAATGAACCCACAGTACCTTATATTCTAAGACAACATAGCAGTAAAAGTAAGTTTGGTATTTCAATTATCCTTATTTGCTCTTTTGCCAAGTCTGATAAATATTTTGTTGAAGCAAAAATATGATCACCTTAGTTTAGAATAAATACTGGAAACAGAGGGAAAGAGCTAGCCTGCCTCTTTCTAAAATGTTAATTAATCAACACATTGCATTGCTTCTTTCCACATTGAGTTTTCACTTTTTTTACAGGTTAAAAAAACATGCTTCTGGACAGCATGCATGGTATAAGAGTGGATAGCCCTATCGCTTCACAATAAGAGGGTTCCCGTGTTATCCCTGTGTCTGCATGAGATTTCCATAGGCTTCCTCCCACAGTCCAAAGACATGCAGATTGAGGTTAGGTTAATTAGAGATTGTAAATTGATCGTAGGTGTGAATGATTGTTAGTCTCTGTATGTTGGCATTGTGATAAACTGGCAGGGTAACCTGCCATCCGCCCAATGCCCGCTAGGATTGGCTTCAGCTCCCCCTGTGACACTCAAAGAATAAGCGTTATAGATAATGAATGGATATTAATTTTTTAAATAGTGAGCTGCGAGAAGCTCAGCTAACTGGCTGCTGGCTCCTGCTGCATATCTACTGTACAGATGTGAGAGTGACATCCATTTTCTTATATGGATCTCCGCAATAACACAAAATGTATCCTTTAATGTACTAGGGGCTGCATAGGCTCATTTACGCTCAAGCACTGAGAGAAAACATTATATCATTGCAAAGACATATCTCACTTATGTTATTGCTGGTTCAGCCATAAGCACATGAATGTTTACACACTCTCTTATTCTAGTATTTCTCAAATCCACAGTATGCTTGATTTATCTGTATCAACAAAATAGAGTTTGAAACAATGTTGAAAAAAAAACAACAGAAGAGAAATCATCTGCAGCCATGATAAGCAGCAAGTGATCTCATTTGAACTTACTTACCATTGTCAGTATGAGCTATGAAATGTCTCCAAAACTGAAAACAAAAAATATTTCACTGTTCTGTTCCATGCTGTCTGTAGGAATGTTTCCTCTGTGTGTCACTCACCGTTGAAGCTGGTGTTGCGTATGTACTTCAGCAGCGTCTTTCCTTCCGCAGACTCCATTTGTGGACAAATGCCAAGATGATCAGGACACAAGTCCCTCTGCATGTTGTGGAGAGCGTGGGCCATGGCATACACCGCGTCAATCACGAACTGTACCTTTCCTTCCTGCTCGTACTTGGAGTTGATCCCGATGCGCTCCTGGCCTGAGGGAAAGAAAAAAGGAAGAGGGATGACTAACAACCAAATACACCACGAGCCACTAGACATTACATTCTCTCAGCACGCCCCATCATCTCCTGCTTGGTTTTGTTGTTTGTCTTCGTCCATTCGCCATTTGCTTTGAATTTTGATTTTGAAGGAATTACACCTAAAGGGACGATGTGGCACAGAAAATACGAAAACACATTTTATTCCAAAGTGGAAAATATCAAGCTGAACTGTGAGAAAATGTGTTTGTGGCAAATAGAGCAGATTCAGATTGAATTACTGTGGTGTATTACAGAGTAATAGGTTGCTATGAATGGATGTCATTTGTCCCATCTGCAAGGTGATGAAGATCACCGTGAACTTTAGTAACATGCTCTGCTACAGTGGCTTCCTGCTCTTTTATATCCTCCTCCCAGTCTACTGCTCTTTCACGGGCTGCTCTAAAGGTTTTCTGCTTCATGCTGCTGAGACACTGCTTGAATACATAATGTGCAACCTCTGCTGGATTTTTGTTTTTGTTACTAACCGAATTAGCCATTTTGTTCTCTGGGTAGATAAAAGCTGTGTTTCAAAGGGTGAATGGAAATAATAACAACAAAAATACTACTGCTAATTTTAATGATAATCATCATCATCATTAAGATAATCATACCATTCAAGCTCCCAGATAACAAACCTGCATCATAAACATAAAGAGAATTACAGTGAATACTAAAAGACAATTTTCTCTTCGGTGATAGCCGGTAGTAATTTACAAGTTGAGTGGAGGAGCATATTATGTTAATGGAACACATATGATGATGTGGAAGACTTGTATTAACTGAAGAGGGTCAAAGGCAATCTGTGCTGACATTTCAGCCCATTTCTCAGAACTTAGCACACATTTCAGCCCACATGTAGCCTTTTTATCTTTTTGGGCTCAATGGACAGTGTTTGAATGCAAAAGCCTTCAGTTAGTATTTAACATCTATAAATACCAAGCTTGACACAAGGTGTTAAAAGAATAAAATAAATTGACAGTGTTGCAGTCATCTTCAGAGCAACTGAAGAAAAGATAACAAGCATTAATAGTTATTTTACAGAGGGTTTGTGGGGCACATGAAGTGGGACAACCATCCTCTGTGTCTCTGATGCTTGACTAAAGATGCCAAACAAAAAGATGATAAAGGAAACAAAATCCCTCAGCAAACAGTAATTTGTGTCACACTGTTATTGCAGTCTGAAAGCCAGATAAATACAGCATTCCAAATCAAAGGCATCATCCACGTAGATAATAAATGCAGAGCAATGCCAGTCACAATGCTGGCAGCCACAGTTTAAGTAATAGGAACATGCCAGAATGTTATCAGCAGCTCTGTCATTAATGCTACCACAATGATGGCAATAAAGCAGAACGGGGGCATGGACAGTATTTACTTAGTTTCCCTTCCTGTAATTTCCAACCTAAATGAAGTCCACTGTGGCGCAGTGCAGTTAATATACACGTCATGACTGTGCTGAGCCGTCAAGGTGACTGGGTTAAGGGGGAATATAGAGAGAAAATGGGATTTTAGAGATACAGGACATTAGCCACAGGAGCAGACGGTCTGTAACTGTACTATGACTAACACCACGTGGTGCATTATTATTCTAATAATAAACTCTGCCTGCCCTGCACCCGCTGGGTAGAAACACCTGGCGTTAGACTTCCTGGCTGAGCCGCAGACAAGAGAGGTTGAATTAAAACCCCAACACTCTGCAGCTTCTAATACGAACAAAAGGTCAAGTTCACTTGAGCCTGATACATTAGAGTGAAATTAGGCATCATCCTTTGGTGTTTTACAGACATTTCTCCTAATTTGATAATGTCAAAACTCATGTACCTGTGCATTTACGGCTGGAATCCTCTCTCTTCGAGGCGCTGAGGAGCCGGCAGTCAAAGTTTTCTTCCCAGAACTCAGCAAACCACACGTTCCTGCGATTGTTCTCAAGGGTGAGTGCAGTAAAGTATTCATCAAACCCTGGGAAGAGAGGAAGGAGGAGAATGGCTTAGATCCGGACCAATTATCGACCAATTCCAACCTGGAGGAAACGAAGCGCAGCAGTGTGGCAGCAGTGTGGCAGCAGTGTGGCAGCAGCGGCTTGGTGTGGTTCTGGGCCGCTAGGTGTTGGAAGTACACCAACAAGCGCTACTTCATCACAATTTGACCATGGTGGTTCCTCTTCCTCTCAAGCCCCATGGAACTTTAATCACTTCTTTCATCTAGGAAATTACATTAATTAAAAAACAGGATGCATAATAAATAACCCAGGGACTGTAAGTGGTGCCACAGCCTGTTGCCTCGGGTGGTGAGGTCCTGTAGGTGCTGAACAGGGTTTTTTCACTTCATAAAATCCATTACAAAAGAATTGGATTGAAGGAATGATATATTAGCCTAATAGGGCTTAGGTGCCTGTATGATGCATTAGCTCAACAAGAGATAAGTTGCTGCGACAAAGCAGAAGGAAAAGAAAGCCTGCGTGCTGGATTTCTCTCTTTTGTTTGTGCAACTTACCCACCCAATGTGGGTCAGGGAAGTAAACGTGACTGCGAAATTCACGGTGCAGTGTCTTTCTTGTCTTTAAATAATGAATTTCATATTTTAAAGTGTCTCTGTCCACGTCTCCACTCTCATATCGGTTGAGTCGTGGGTAGAGGTGATAATGGCTAATCAGAGCTGAATGACTCAGCTTATTTTCTTTTCAAAAGACCATCAGTGATGCATGGTGGATTAATAATTTTCTTGCTGCCGCCAGTGTACAGTCGTCCTGGCTAGACCTACCCTAATTAAGCAAAGCTCCATAAAACTCAGACTTAAGAATGTCCTCAATTGTAGTGATGAATGGTTATTAGGACTGTGACACTGGACACAACATTAAATAAGGTGGTTCCTGCTGAGAACGTTCTATTTGTGTGGTGAATTTGTACATGTCCTGACAAATGCGGCGTATAATTAGCAGCATAATTTCCTCATCGTCTTCCTTTTTCTTGCGGGTGGACTATTTATGCTGCAGCTTTAGAGAGAAATCCACCACCTAAGCACATAATAACAAGCAGTAATGGTATTTCATTTGGAGTTTATCGGCATAAATTGTTGAAAATGATCGAAAGGGCAAAGAAAATTTCCAGCTATAGACTTTTTATGTTGTGTTTCTTTCAATAATGATTCAGAGTTCAGTGATTTCAAGCGGTTTGAGAGAGGAGATTTTCAACTTGTAAAGCAAGTAAAGCCACGCTGATTGATGTGTATGTGACATTCACTGGTTCAGCATTCAATAATAAAATAGCCAATATATAACTGATGTTAGTCATGGTCGTGTACAACCAACAGCCTCATTCTTGCTCTCTGAAGACTGTTGAAAGTGATTCTGAGAAAAGTTGGAAAACACCTTCTGAAATAGAAATGATGAGACAGAGGGACAAGAAAAAAAGAAGTTAAATAAAATGTCATCTCTGAAATGCATCGTCTATCTCAGATTTTTGCAGAGCCCAGTATATTGTATGTGCTCTCTAAAGTGTACATTTCATGCGAGTGAGCCCTGCATGTGAGAATATGTAATACAGCAGGAAAATGATCAGAACATTCACAGAAAATGAGAAGGCATGTTGATGTTTCTAATAAAACAAACAAAAAGAATGCAAATATTTCAGAGAGGTGGGATGTGTGGAATTGATCCTGTCTCCTGCATGCTCTAACCAAAGACATTTTCTGTTGTTCTCTACTTGTCTCATCCGAAAAAACAGTCACCTGCTGCGTTCTTCTAATGTGAAAGGCAAACCCTGGAAAACGTCTACACCCAATGTTACGGTGTTCATGTCTGAAAACTGTTGTAAATGGGCTGAGTAAGGAACACATGGATATGCTTTAAAAATATGTATTCTGTTCTTCAAGTGGTACTAATCCATTTTTGTCTTAATGGTGCTACTTATGTAATCTAAAAGGGATCGCTCATGAACCCAGAGAAAATGATCATATGTCTCTCCGTCTCCCCTCAGCTCTGAGGAGTGTTTCATCTTTCGTCTTTTAGCTCGTTGTTTTGGTTTTATTACCTGCAACTTTACTGTTCACTTCATTTTCACCTCTTTCACCTCTTTCACATCATCTCACTCTGCATCGGACTGCTTTATTTATTAATTTTTTTCACAAAAGCTCTAAACACTCACTGTAAACTACCTGCTCAGCATCAAATGGCAGACAGACACACTTAGAGACCAGCTGGTGAACATCGGGGAGCATTTAGCGGCTAAAGAACCAGATATTTATCTCAGGAGTCAGTAAAGACCAAAGACGGGGCTAAAAGGAGAGTGACTATTGATCAAACATTTGCTAAGAGGCCAGAAGCACAACTCTAAATGAATGCTTAAGTTCCCCCGTATCTGCTGGATGTTTCAATAGGCAACTGGGACAATGTAGTTTGTGCTGTTATTGAATTCTATTGCCTTATATAGACAGGCGTCTCTATTTATTTGACCCATTTATATCGGTGATGTTTGGCTAAATAACAGAAACGCGTCTCTTTACAATTCAATACAGCTCAACGGCACCACAAACTTAATTGTTCACAATGACCAAACTGTTTCACAAACACAGAATCAACACCTCTGAAACCGTGTCATTAAAAACTGAACATCATAACGTCATCAAGGTGGGAGTAACTGCAGGACTGTTGTATTAGACTAAATACGTTTTTGTAGGCTGTTTTTAGGGGCAGAGAAAAAGAGAGGTGACATGTCCATCTCCAGGAACGAGGTCAGTCTGTTAGACTTGTGGTATGTGACATAACCATTTGGACAAGAGGATCAATCTGCCTCGATTATGAACACAAACGAAAGCAAACAAGGCATAAAAAAACAAATACAAATAAACAAATAAGACAATTTGTATCAATAAAATCATAAAGTACATGAAGTGGACTGCAGTATATAGTATACAATAATTATTATATAATCTACCATTATATCTCAGAACACAATTATACCAGAAGGCCTTTCCTGATTTTATCTGGACTGCTTATTCATCTATCTCTGTCCTTTGATTCACTCAAGAAATAATTAGGACTTTATGTATTTCAATTCCATATTAAATTTCCATGTAACGTTTTCACAAGTTCAATGTAAAGGGTCACATTTAATAAAGTGTTATCTATCATGTCGAGTCAGAGTGAATAAACCAAATAACTTCAGAGTCATTTAATTACATAAAGTTAAACTAATTATAGTGGCTGTATTATTCTTACACTGGGTTTATCCTTTATCTTAACTTTCCTGCTCATTTCTTCTCCATATAACCACTTTACGAGCGACGACAAAAATGCTATAAGAATTAAGTTTATTACTCTTATTATTACACAATACAATAACAGAATGGCACTCAGTAGAGCAGAAATCTCTCCCGTCGGCCAGCAGTCCCCCCCTTATGAAATTTTAATTTAAATTCAATAGATCTGGAATTTTTTTGCATCTGCACCAAATTACACACATATCATTCTCCTAAACATACCAGACCCCCCTCCCCTCTCTCTCTCCACTCTTTTTCACCCATCTCCTCTCTCCTCCCCATTTTTCTCTGCTCACCCCAACTGGTTGAGGCAGATGGCCGCCCACATTGAGTCTGGTTCTGCTCGAGGTTTCCTCCAGTTAATGAGGGAGTTTTTTCTTTCCACACTCTTCTTTCCAAAGTGCTGCTCATTGTGGCAACTGTGTTTCTCTATCATTTTGAAGGTCTTGACCTTCTCTGTAAAGTGCCTTGAGATAACGCATATTATGATTTGGCCCTAAACAAATAAAAAATATTTTTTAAAGAAAGTGAAAAAAAATTACTGGGTCTGCACCAAAATATAATGAGTTGTTTTACGGCCCACATCCCATCCTTCCATCGACTTTTGTGAAAATCCATTGAGTAGATTTTGCATAATCCTACTGAAAAACAATATAAGTGTGTGTGTGTGTGTGTGTGTGTGTGTGTGTGTGTGTGTAAGCGTTTGTACCTTTAATGGAGGAGCGCTTGGGCAGTATAGTGACTGCTCCAACCGCCACATCTTCAAGCTGGTGGATGGGACTGCTCTTGGCTCCCCAGCTGTCGGATCCAATCCACAGGAAATGGCCCACCTGATTGGCCCTCTTGGTGGCATTGAGAACCCCCCTGCAAGGACATCCATGTGAATTAGGAGGGAGCACATGAGGTGCGTGCAATCTAATGCCTATTACGCAAAGGAACAGCTGGCTTTAAGGTGCTGTTTGGACATTACAGCTCTGTCATGTCCTGTTCTTCATTCATTCTTCACATCAAAGGTGAAAAAGAAAGAAACTATTGTTATTTTGTATGAACTAGCTTATGTTTTGTTGTGTGTTGAGAAAAGATGTTGTTTTTACATCTCATTTAAAAATAACAGGGAATAGGAGTTAAATTCATTGATCCCCATGTCCCTTTATCATCTATACTTTTTTTGAATTTCACTGGCATATGCACTTCTAGATCCTTCAGTCTGACTTTACAGGTACTAAATGTTTGATTCTGTGTTTCTTTACATAAACATTCCCCACAGGGCATTGTAAATGCAACAATATCTCTGCTGCTTTGTTGCGATCCCTATTCCCTCTTTTCCTCAGAGGCGTGCTTGTGTTAGAGTTGTTGGAGGTGTATTTGTGTAGCAGACGTCCTGTGCGCATTGGTAAATCTCTGCCTCTAGCCTGTCTTCAGGAGCTGCGACTCGGAGATTAAAGACCCCAACATGGCAAGTCATCAACACGCCTGAGCGACATGGATGAAGGCACAATGTGCTGTGCTCCTCACCGTATGTCTTCTTCACTGGCAAAGATGACGACTGCCCGCGAGTGCTGCGTTTCCAGCAGTTGTTGGATGGCTTTGTCATAATCCTCCAGCTTGGGGTTGTGGGGTATTTTCAAAGACTGCGCAACACAGATTCCACCTTTTAATGGGGAAAGAGTAGGAAATGATTAGGCCTCTGGGATGATCTCATCCTTTCACTCACTCTCACACACACACACACACACACACACACACACACACACACACACACACACAAAGCCTGAGGTCAAAATGAAATGAAAAACACATCTGAACAATAAAGAGGTTTTGATGCTGTCATGCTCGCTGTACAGTCTAAATGATAGCCTTATAGTGTATACATTTACATTTTGGCAATGATCGGCAAACCACAGCAGCATGCAATACAACACTCAGACTGCGCCTCCCGACTGAGCACCGGCATCATTTCACAGAGTGAGGGAGTTATAAACATATCTGCTATAGCAAATCCAATAATCCACACCAACAGGGACGTAAAGCTACAGATTTTATATTATGGATTGGTGAAAATCCAGCAGCTTTTCATTGACTTTTCATTTAAAGTCATTATCAAACATCTCTTGTTAAACCCTGAGCTAATCAGATAGCACAGCCGGCAATAACAAACAAAGAGGATATTAATACTGACAATAAATCACTCTCAGACAGGTCACCACTAATGAGTTTTAACAGGATTGAGGGTACCGACTGTTTCCATGTGTTGCTAAATAGTTGCTACATACTGTATTAAGCATGGGGTATAATTGCAAGTTTCTAAATTGTTAGCTATGGCTGTCCTCTGGGTTATATTCCATAGCTCATTATCAGATAGAGAAGCAAAATAATACGCTAAGTACACGCTAACCTTTAAAGCACTTTGGATAAACAGATACGATCACCTGTGTGAGAGAACATCCTAACTACTGTAGGCCTAGACCAAGGCAGCAGCCTGTGTCCTGAGTCAACAACAAAACTTTACACAAAAAAACCAATTAAAATTTCTCCCACTCAAGCATTTTAATAGCATACCCAATAACCTTTCAGTTTGAATTTCCCAGAGTAGACAGAGAAATGGAAGGAATCTCCTAATTGCCGTTCTCCTCAGGCTCATTACTTTGATATAAACAGCTTTTAGCTGCCAGATCACACATCTCCAGTCACAGTTTACTGTGGCATTTCTAAAGGCAGAAGATAGCAAAACAAGGACTCCTGAACCGCATCTTAACAACACACTGTTATTTTATCAGCAGGCAGGATTAGTGATGTTTGTTGATGCAAGAAAAATACTCTCGGATGGCTGCTGTTCTCCTGCTTAAATGGACCACATGTACCAATGGAGATGCTGCCAATGGTCTGGCTTTTGCTCAGGGTGCTTGTGGCATCCTGTTAAAGTGAGACGTGCTTGGTGTCATTTGTGCAGTGCAGCCTCTATTGTTAGGTCTCCAAGGGACGACACTAGAGCTGGGATTCAGAGCAGAGATTCAGTTGATTTCAGCCATAAATCCAACTATATGACACTGCACTTCCACTGCTTAACATCTGATTCTGGTGTATGAGCAGCAGCTTTCAGCTCTAGGGGGAATAGTATGTCTGCAGGTAGGTATAACTCACACACACACACACACACACACACACACACACACACACACACACACACACACACACAGTAGGAGAAAAATTTATTATTTCCATTATCTCCATTATGACAAAAACTTTGTGTGAGGAGCAACAATGGTACAAGTCTTGAACAGAGATGTATTGTACATCACAACAGTGAATAATAGAGGAAGCGACCACACAAGCCACTGATGAAGATAAGAAGCGCTTGGAGCAGATTTCATCTACAGAGAAAAAGAGCACCACAGCTGAACGGGCTGCTGACTTTCGACTGCCCTAAAGGCTGCGGACCGGTGGTTGTGCAGTGGTGGCTAAATTATTGAATGCCTGCAGAATACCTCCTCTGTCAGTCAGTCAGATGGTCAGTCTGTCCTTTAGTTGAAGAGGCAGGCATGATGGAAATGCAAGTACTGTGTCATGTGCTTGCAGTGCATTGTGCTGTGGGTCGAACAGGCTTCACCTGCCACTGGAAGGCAATGTGAGGGCTTGAAAGAGTCATCGATTCAAACTATGGGCTTAAAGAGGAGCCGCGTGACTGTCTTGGAGATGTGTGATGGGGGACAGATAAATGTCAGGCTCTGGGAGAAGAGAGTGTTTTATTACAACTTGTTAAAGTTTTCTATACTAACACTGTACTGTCCAGCTGTCACTAAGAGACTGTGAGGATGAAATGTACGCTTGTTTAAAATCCATCTAAAACACTGAAAATATGACATTTCTACTGACAATAGAAGTAAGACATGCTGATATTTTAGCTGCACCCTATTAATTTACCTGATAATTCTAAAAATAATATAAAAGGTTTAAACATCATAACCTCTACCCTCTGCTCCATATTTGATTAATATATCAATGGGAGCTTAATGATCATGATGGCTAAATTCCTCAGGTCTTGGAAGTTCTCCACTTATCTGTCTAAGTGCAGTAGGTCATGCACTGCATTAACTGCTTTAATTATTCATCCTCTGTGCCCTTGGTTCTGAAAATGCACTGCAGGGCGAGGAATCTATCATTGCAATTTAGCTTAGTGAAATACAAAAGCCTTTAATTTTAGAAGCTCTGGATTCAACTGGATTGGACTCCGCTCCCGCCTACTCAACACCCTGCAAACCCAGACCTCTAGGGGACCCACAACACTGCAATTATATTTATCACCTTGACAGTCAAAAGGCAAACCTACTCCCTCCAGTCTCCCCACCTGAACACGTGGGAGCACATCAAAACGCACTGACACGCAACTGACATTCATATTTGGCATATATGTGCCCTGCATTCCTTTCCCCTGCTGTTCTGGGACTTGTCAAATGTTAAGGGATCATGTAATGGTGTATTTTATGCCATTTTCAGATGCATCAGGTTCTTCCCCCTGTCCATACCTACTGCTGAATATGTGTGGCTCACTTTTGCTGGATATTTTTTTCCCCTCACGCAGCTCAGATCTGATGTGAGCAAGCATCGTGTTGGCAACTCGCTGCAATCAATTCCGCAGGGAAATTCTGTGGGAGGTTTTCCTCAAATGCAGGTCTTTTTATCAAATGGGAAAACTGAACTCAATCGTTCTGGCTTGAGTCCAGACAGACACAGAAAAATACAAACAAGATTAATCTCTGCCAGCTTCACCTGCAGCCAGGATGAAGGTACGCAATGGAACAGTGCCTAAACAGGAGAGAGAATGCAGAGCGAAAAAAAGAATAGAGAAAACAGAGGAGATCAATACAGGCTGACCATCACTCCAGTCTCAGCTCTGTGTAATGGGCAGCCATATTGCATTAGTCCTCTGGAAGGTTCTCCTTGAAGTGGTGAAGCGAGAATCCTACTAATGCATCTGACATTTCACTGCAACCAAACAAGGCAGCCATGAAAACCGTCTCAAGGTCTCACTGATCAAGTTGCTGGGATGCTGCAACAACATCCACCCAAAAGTGTTACTCTGCAGTTTAGCAATTTCTTAAAAATGATCGTTTTACTTATAACACTTACAGTGTTTTCCAGATATTCCTTTTCATATTCACTAAGATGTTTGCCTCCTCAATTCAATCCATCTCAGTCAGTTCTGGTGCAGAACGGCTGCCTCTGAGTGAATCCTGTGAATGTATAGTCGCGCTATTACATAATTAATGTGTTTATTAACGATAAGATTGCTTGGGTACTGGAAGCTTTTCTGTAGAGGGCATAATTCCCATTTGTATATGAATACAAAATATTGCAAAGTGACTGCAGCTCGGAAGCAACAGGATGAGTCGACAACAACAGTGGCTTATAATTCCATTCTCCTCACAGCTATGCAGGAGTCAGAATGTTTACGTCTTTTTTGCGATAGAAAAAAACCAAAAAAATATCTGAGAAAACCAGCTGGAGGAAACTGCATTTATCACAGGATATGAGATGAAACGAAACTTCCAATATGAGCCTTAAAGCAAGACGTTTATTTTTTGTTCCCATACACGCAATATTCCCTCTCTCTCTCTTTCTGTCTCTCTCTGTCTCAATGCAAATTGCACCACCACAAACAGCTTCCTAAAGTTTTTACGAGGGATCACATTGGACATGAATGCACACATATAAAATATTCATGCATCTGATCAGTGCCTGTGGGATATCATTAGCTTTTCTCATATTAGAGGTTTCCGCACATTAGTCTATTAGAAGAGACAGAGATTGCTCCCTGCAGATTTATGGGAAATGGATTGGGATCCCAAAGAGGTGAAGGTGAGAAGCAGCCAAATACTTGTTGCATAGATGTGCTATCAGGAATAATGGAGGGTAATTTTTCAAAAACCCAGGTAGCATTCTCTCAAAAGGATGGAGACTTGAATTGGAGTCTTGAAGACAGCTATAGCCGCCCTTTGTGCGCTAAAACCCTCTTGCAATCATCCAGTGTGATTGCTGAAATCTATCCTGAATGACTCCTGGTTCTCATGTTCCACCACATGTCAACAACGGCATCAATGTGGAAAAAGCAGTTGAGTCAAGCATGTGCACAATTTTCAGCCCAGTTGCAGGCGAAACCACAACATCCTGTCTGCATGCAAATCTCTGCTGTGCTGTAAGTACTCTTCAAGGTCCTCATAACCTCTCCAAAGACAAATCTAAACATAACAATGAACTGTTAGGGGCTGAGCAAGGATCACTGCTACTTTAAACTATCAACATTAATGTTATATTACACGACCCAACAAACAAGATTCTAATAGCTTGCCTCCCAGACCATGCAGTCTCTCTCTCTCTCCGTCTGTTTTAATCACATGGTTTCTCTGAAAAATTGTGTAGAGACGTTCAGCAGAGAAGCCCGGTTCTTTTCTAAAACAGACTAAATATGTAAGATGCAGATCCCTGCTGCTTCTCACACACACCTACACCCACACACACACATGACTGGAACAGAGTGGTTTGAACTGACTGCTCATAAAGCTGACGGACCATCATTAACATCCTTAGAGCCCTGCACTCTCACTAGGAAGAATAAAAAATGAGGCTGGATGAAGCAGGAAGGCAGAGTGTAAAACAAAACTCTCCCACATGACTAGTTGCTAGAACGTTCTCTCCACTCTGTTGGCCAAAGAGACTACATTAGAACGTTTTAGACAATCCCTCTTTTGAGGTTGCACCAAGCTAAAAGCTGAAATGCTTACATTTAAAAAAAAAAAACATGACTTGGGTACAGACAATGCTCGTTATTGTTGTGTGGCATCTTTGCTACAAGCTGTTTCTCTGTCTACATTTCCAGTAACACTCTACAACTCACTGGGGAACCAAGGCAGAAGCTGCCAAACAGATCAATAATTCATCCTGTGAAAAGCGATTTCATGGTGAAAAGGAAGACTGACCTTTCTCTGGGTCAAAAATGCAAGTTCAAGTTTAAAAAAAATTGTTTGGGATTAAAAATATGAAAAAGTATTAGCGCATTTTGTGATGTCTTCGACTTCCTTACCCGCTTCTTTAGAGAGTTGTGTGAAGGCCTCTATTCCCTTTTCTCCGTAGCTGCCCTCGGAGGCAATGGTGGAGACGTACGTCCAGCCCAGGGCTCGGATGATGTCCACCATAGCCTGGGCCTGGAACGAGTCTGGAGGAACCACCCGCGAGAAGAAGTCATAGCGTCTGTCGTCACTCAACTCTGGGGCTGTGGACGCGTAGCTGATCTGCGGGATCTTGGAAGAGAAAAGGTGGCATTAGCGAGACTAAGAAAACATTCTCTCATGTGTTGGTGTTATTGTGGTTCAGCATCACATTTGGTTGCTATGGTGACTGTTCTGATAAAACACATTTTCAAGTGGCCATGTCCAAAATCCCTCCTTATACAGTGAAATGTGCTATTTGCCATTTTATTTGTATGTCATCCCTTACACCCTTGAAACTGATCTATCTGCTCGACAACTGAGCAAATTCCATCTACTGAGACCGACCACTGGATGCAGTTGAAGGCTACAGAAAGGGATAGAAAGAAGACCTTGATTTTAATTTCATTTTTTATAAATCTCTCAAATTAATTTTTTTGTCATCTTAAGTCTTTGTCAGGAACTTGTGAGTAGAGGTTGTGCATGTTAACTTGCACACTGTGTTCTCTTCTAACGGAAAGCAGTGTAAGCACACTTAATTATCACAAACAACTTCCACATGCAATTAACCAAACTATCTCATGAGGAAATACAGAAGGATATATCAATCAAGCTCTGCAGAAAGATGCAACTCAGTCACTTTTCTTAATGTTCAACAGACTTCTTAATAGACTCCAGGTGTTGCACTTACCCTTTAACATTTGAAATTGTAGCCAAGCTAACAGCAAAACTCTATGGAGGGAAATGTTGATCTGTTAATATGTGTTTTGTGATCCCTTGATTATATATTTAGAGTCATCATCACATCAAAATGTGTCCAATACTTATGGGCTATGACTAAATATTGAGTTGTACTTTGTGTTTAGTGATAATTGGTGAAAGTTAGTATGCTACAATGTGAACATGCCAGAATGCAAATTTAGCTCAAATCACCTCTGTGCCCAAACACAGTCGATTACAGCCAAAGTAGATGACTGAGTGTTCACGCAGACTGTGAAGTGACTTTTGGAGGTGGTGAAATTTGCTAACAAAGGGAATAAAAAGATGTGATTAAATGCAAATTCACTGAGGGTGTCGCAAATTGCTGCGTGTTTGAACTTTACTGAAAGATCTGCATGTCTCGCATGGCTTTATCATTCTGTTTCATAAACAAGAGAGGAAAAAGGGGAAATGCAGGAGGGAAATTACAGAAATAACGAGGAGTCTCTGGCGAATTGATGCTGAGCAGAACGACACAGAAACACTCCCGCCGACACAGTCGCCGTGTGCCTGTTGCTGGCTAAGCTCACGGCTAACGTCTGTACAGTTGGTGCAGTACACTGGCTGCTCGGGGCAGTTTGGTCACATTCACAAAAATGGTGCAAGGTGAAGATTCACATCGCTTTCTCCCTGAGCACACCTTCAGTCTTGTTTCACACAAGCACAGAAACTCAGGAAAGTAATTGTAGGAAGTAATGTCTCTGTCTGCACTAACATTTTTCATCGTAATCATCAAAAACCCAGCATACATTCAATTGATTGCTAAAGAGATCTAGTATAAGATTGTTCACATTGCTGCCTGATCAAGTATTAAACATCTCAGCATCAGGACGAGGTTTTGAAACAAGCAATCACACCTGATGGTATGTTTGGGATCAAAATGTTCACCTCCTGTTAGACAAGTGGATGCACAAGCAGGGCCATCCATCTATTTCTCTTGAACCCAGCAAGGTACCTCATCAAACAGCCTAATCTAAGCACTGTATGAATGCCATCCATTTCTGTTAGAGTGATCAAAAGCAGGCGGACGCTGGGGAAACACAGGAATGAGGACACCGCGGCACGCTGATGGGATTGCTTCAACTCTCAGAGTGTGAGTTATAGCTTTGACCCACAACTCAAAGGGGGTCAACTGCACAAACCTGACAAATTGAGGAGCAAAGCAGGAGGTTGAGCTCAAGATGACTCAATGTTTCACTTCAACAAAAAGGAAAAAGATGCTAAAGGCAAAATCAGTGATACAATTAAACAAATTCACAGGTGGGAACGTGACGACAACGTCACAAGGTGAATCACTTCAGTGCCGTCTAGACAGAGCGCACCAGGTCAAGGCGGGAGCATAGCAAAGTAATGGAAAAGCAACAGCTCCAGTGATTTGCATTTGAAAGATCCTTCTTTCCAAAAAGTGAAGGAGAATTTGATACTGGATCTATCCTAACAGAGCTGCTACAGTAATACTATGGAGTCATACGGTGAAATAAGTTTGTTGAATCACATCCCCTCTTTGCCCCAGCTGTGATAGAAAGCTGCTTGAACATTTGTCTCTCTGAAGCTTTTTGCTGCGGGACACATTTAAGATGGCGATGTCTTTTTACTTTGTCTCAGGCTGGTACCCTGCTGATATAATTTCTCCAATCCCCCAATTCCCCAGGAATCTACAGCTGGAAGAACAAACATCCACATTTACAGCCTTTTGCTTTTTTAATTACCACTTCGATCTCCAGGTAACAAAGGGGCTTGATCGAAACCTTGATTAAGAAAATGCAGAGGTGTGGGGAGGATTAAAGCTGCTGGAATCACGACATAGGGAGTTGCTGACTAACTGACACTGATTACAATCTAACATCTTTGTGTTTTTTTTCCCTCCCTGGAAGCTAATGGACTATGAATTAAAGTTGAATGCAAGTTAGTAATTTAACCTTCATTATGAAATAAACAGATAAAGTTAAATCATTCTGAAAGCGATAATGCCTCAGTAGATTTCAAGCAACAAATTTTAACTTTTACACTTTGGTCAGTTGCATGATTGATACCCATAAACAAATATCAATTGAGCCCTTTTGCAGCAGATTTGAATGTCTTCTGAGCAGCAGATAAAACAGAGATAATAAGTCATGATGTTTTCAATCAAGATTTTTCAATTATTTTCTGTAAATGATTCGATAGAATATGAATGAACAGGGGTTTATATTTTTCTTAATCATATCACACATGTGAGAAATTTGCCTTTCTCTCAGTTACACTTGAATCTGTTTGCACAACATCATTTAATTTGAAGCTCTTACATGTAGAGCATGGTTTCACACATGACATGATTATGCTCCAGTGTTAGCAAGGTGAAAGTGTGACAGTGAACTGCCAGCACTGACGACAACTATAACCGCAGACTGATCACAAGCGGCTGAATTCAGGCCAAGAAAGAGTGGTTAACAATGCCCCCATTCAGTATTACAATTACCCTAGCTGATGTCTGGCACCTGTCATCTGCAGTATAGATCAAAGTTCGGATTGCTGAGGGTAATCGTACTGGCTTGCTCTTGAATGTATCTGGGCTGACAGGATCGATAGGAGGAAAACACAGAGGTCTGTTATAGGGGACACTGTTTTATTGATTTACCACCACAAAGTGCTGCGGCCGCCCTGAATAAAAATCTGTTGCTGAAGTCTAAAGAGGGTTTTGAGAAAAAAAAAAGAAGACGACAAAAGGGAGGCCGGTGGGGGGAAGCGGTGAGGGGTCGGGGTGGTGGTAATCTGTGTACTGACATTAAATGAGAACTTCAACCTGAGTGTTTAGGAGGAGAGGTGACTAAGCAAGGTTGTGCAAAGGTTAGACACGTTCACACACGGAATGCTAGGTGAAGTTAATTAGAGTGCATTGGCCTTTCCATCGCATTTTCACATACAGCAGCCCACAAGCACCAGGGCTAGGTGCGGAGAAAGGCAAGAGAGTGAAATGTTTGTGCTTTAACTGTCCTGCACTGCTGATGTGATTCCGACGAGCTGAGAGCGGTTCGTGCAGATGCAGCTTGCTGTGCTGAGCTGGCTCCGTCCTCTCTCTCTCACGGCTGATGCAAAAAGAAATGTTATTTGAGGAAAAGCAGGCAGCATATGGCACAACACGACTCTCGGTCGGGGTAATGGCAACCATCTATCCTTGCCATCTGAGAAGGTAGTAGTCTACAGATATTAAAAGGCAGGCTGTCTACACAGAAGAAAACCTATGAAAAAACACAAAAGCCATCTTTCAAACACAGATCTTTTATCTACACAAGGCAGCACGGACTAGACACCATCAGTGTCAAAAAATGAGGCATGGAAAACCAAAGAGTTGTCCAGACTGGCTTTGGTATCGATTAATGAACAGAACTCAAAAACACAGCTGAAAAGTAGCTGTGAGTGGCAGAGCTGAAAAGTTTCCCATGAGCGGCTTTAACTGGAGCGAGGGCAGCCAGGCAGTTCCTGTTGCAGGGATCCCTGTGCCTCTATTTGCTGCATGATTAGATTCTAAGTATATCTTGACATCAGTCAGGCTCGGCTAGGCTGTTTGCAAGAATCTCCACGGTGACGGCGGACATGACAGCGGGTTCTGACAGACCCGACTCAAACCCCATGCTGCCTGTGGCCGGATGCCAATGCACAGATTGTCCTCGTGACACCAGCGCAACGACACGTACACACAAACTGTAAATATGATCCTATGTACTGGCTGAGGAGCCATTTTGAAAGCAATTCAAAACACTGCACACCGCCATCCAGTAGAATAAATATTTTCTCTCAAATAAAGGATCCCTCGTCAAAAGATTTATTTGTAGCTTCAGTGCCTGGTGTTGTAAAACAGCAACAGTCAATATCTCACAAACAAAAAATATCAGTATGATAAACAGGCCTATAAAGATATTGAGAAGATATCAACTTTTACACCACTCCTGCTAAATCAAGGCTCTGCAAATCTAGCAGGGACGTGCAGGGACTCGCAGGGTCACAAAGCCATTGGTTTGCATTCACACAGCAGTGCCATTTGTTAGTAGGACAGAGGTAATGACTGTGTCTATACATGCTACCTCAGGCTGGGCTTTTGTAATCTCTCTTCGCCAGAGCACAGCACAGCAGAGGAGGCGGGGAGGAAGGGCGGCGGAGACCGACAGCTTTCCCTCCCTCTCTCTGTCACTCTCTCCCCATCTCTTTCTGCCCATCTGTGTCTCTCACTCAAACTCTCCTTTTGTGAAGGCTGCGTTTCATCATTGTGGCCTCACGCAACCTGTGACTTTCTGCCTCGCTCCCTTGTTCCCCGCCCCTCTGTGTGCTTCAGCCCCGTCAAAGAGAAACAAGTGAGTCGCATCTTCCAGAGTGTCTCTCTCCATCCCTCCCTCGCCGTCATCTAACTGCATGCAGACACGCCCACACAGATGATCAGCAGACACTTCCTGCCCGCAGAGGTCCTCAGGCTGCCAGTTTCCCCCCAAGTCGAGACAATCTGCCCTCAGTCATTTGCTCGAAGGCCAGCCAACTCTCCCCTCCTCAATGTCCTGTTTCTCTTTCACCCCCAATTTTCTCCCTATTTTTCATTTCATCACTCACTTCTCATAATTTACAGTGTTTTAATCAACAATGAGCCTCCAGTGTTCATTGCCAATGCAAAACCATTCATATGAACATATCTGCTGTTGTCTGTTCACCAATGGCCTCTGCCTCCTCTCCCCACTCATTTTGATGTTTGATGTCAGGCTGGACCATTTGCCAGGGTATTTCCATTTGCATGACGTGATTGGCTAGAGCCTGCTCTTGGGCATTTGTTTAAATGTGATTTGATTGTGTGATGCCCCCACTTGCACTTGAAAAGTTGAGCTTTTCTGAACTTTTATCTTACGCAGCAAAAGAAAAATGAAGCAACGGAACCACAATGCAGTTTGGCCATGCATAACATCACTCCATTTAAAGTGAATGAGCCACGGTTCTGTTGAAGCCTCCAACATGTGCGTGTGAGTCCTCCGTTAGCTCTGTTAGGGTTTCCCACCAAGTCCTGAGAAAACATCTGGTGCTGTAGCTGCTAAAATGTTCCAGTATGTTCACCTGCTACTGGCTGATGAAAAATAGTAACGTTAGCTAAAAGACCCTGAAATACTTTGTATAGCACAGGGAAACTGCAGAGTTGTGTTATAATTCTGTTTGCTCATCACGAAGAGTCAACATAGTCATGGATTATGCAGCTTGAGCGAAACAGCATGGTCACTTGTACATAATGAGGAACTCACTGCTGACTTAAATTATCAGACGATCCAAAATACATTTTTCATAATTTAGTGCTTTAGCTGTAAATACCATAACATGAGACACAGGATCAGTCTCTACTGTCAGAGACCTTGTGCTTTGTTCACCCAACCTTCAACAGCAACCTTGTAGCGCCAAGAAGCATTAGCAGTAAATATAACTAAAGCAGATTTGTTTTCTCAACCTGGTATTTGACAAAGATTAGATATTTTTTATTTCCCCTTCCACCAAGCACATATTATACTTTCTTCCTCTCCACCTCACCAAGGCCGGCCTCCCGTCAAACTCATACAACAACTCTCAACCATTTTCTAGCCACTTGTTCTTAAAAAAACTTACCTTGTCTGAATGCTTACTGTATTTTGCAGCTTTCTTGCTGCAGGAATCACAAACACCACCCTTTAGACTTGCCCACACCGCTGAACTAGCCTTGCTGTTACATGACAGTTTCATAATCCTTTATCTAACACGACCTTCCACCGTCTCCTTCTTTCCGCCCACTCCTCTTTTTTCCTTGTCGATTCCCTCACCCTCCGTCTCTCCTGTTCGCTCCATGCCAGTCCCCTGGGCAGCTCCAGTCCTCTGTGCTGGGCCTCAGCTCTTGCATGGCTGCACTGCCAGAGTGTATTTTAAGACAACCAGCATGTTTCTCCATGGGTATAGAGGCTAGGTATGACTCACAAATCAGATATTTGACCAGGAGAGCCACACAGTAGAGTAGAGCCGAAGCGTGGGAGGAAAGTGTGGATAGCTCACAAAGGGAACCTGACCGACCTCCATCTTTCCATCTGGTAAACAGACTGCTATTCCAACTCTATTGGTATTTCAAAGAAATAAATGTTTCCCAACAGGTCTCAAAGCCTCATCGGAGTGTAAAGGTGTAGATTACATGTTACAACATTGAGCCAGCATGCAGCGACACTCAAAATCATTCCATTATAACCTTTGATTCAGGCTTCGCACAAGACAGAGCAGAGAACAATGGAGTTCAGCCGAACATCCCTTATCGTCGAGGCGCTGCTGTGTGCTCTCTCCAGGTGCGACAGAAGCTCAACTCACAGCAAGAATAAAACACAGCCTGCAGGTTTATGACTAAGTGTTATCAAATATATGCCTTTATATCCACAGGGTCTCACATTACAGATGGCTGTATTGATTTTTCCTGACTGCAAAGTGCACTGGACAGAGCTTTGTTATCTCTATGGTGCTCTTTACAGCCATGGATGAAAACTTTATTTTTTCTCTGAGAAATATGAAATATCAATACACCCAAACTGAAATCTGCATGCCATTATGCCTAACCTAGAACAAGAGCGTTTGTTCATGAGAGCCATCAGAATACAAATGTTCTTGTTTGAGCTGCGGGTATTGTTCTATACAAGCTCTGCCTCATTACACTGTCCAAGCCTAATATGGCCCCGACATATAATTCACCACAGAGCGAGCATAGGTGCATGTTTTTTTCCAACCTACACCTGGAGCATGCAGGGTCTGACACATTCATTGTCAGTAGTGCACCTGCAACACTCTGACCTGCATCCCAATGATTCCCTCTGTACTATCCCCCATCTCTCCCTGCATAGCTCTCTCCTCAGACTCAACAGAGCATCATCTCCAGGCCCATTTCTCCTCTAATAGCGCAGACAATGAGGGTGAGCCTCTTCAATCTTATCTCTCCTCTCTGTCTGCTCCTCACAAAGAATTCTTTAGCAGGGCCATGTAATTACACACTGATCACAGCAGTGGAAAATATCACAGATATCCTATTTCTTCTGTTACTGTGACTGAGCCCCACCGACTGGAGATACATGTACCGGATATACCTACCGACTGGAGATACATGTACCGGATATACCGTATGTACTGGTTTAGCGCAGAACAGAATGTTTTCTCAGTTGGTATCGCCTGCAGTTCTCCCTTGAACCTCGTATTGCATCAGCAACACTTGCTTTTCACTACACACACCAAAATCCACTCTCAGCCTGTATGGATCTGTGTCAGGGAAGTCGAACAAGAATGTGCAGATTAATAAATGCTCCAGCAAAAGTCATCTATTACAGGAAATAAGCAGAATTAGCTGCTTAAACTGACATTCATAGTAAAATATTCATACTTGGTGACTGGCACTTTGCAAAAACTGAGATAACAGCAAAAACAACATTAAAATCTATAAAAGAAAAAGAAAAACCTAGAAAAACAAGATAGGTAATTAAATTGGAAAAGCAAACGAAAGAATAAATTAATAAACTAATGCAGGAACGGATCAAACATTAAAAACATAGCAACTATGAGTGGTCAAAAAAAAGACAGACAGAAAGATCTTGGACTTGCACTCTAATTGGCCCCCATATTATAAACCCATGTATTTCACTGGTGGAAGTACAGCACCAGCCCGGGAGGCTCACTTCAGGGCAATAAAGCCCCTCTACTCTGCAGTCTCTGGGTCCAATAATGGCGATAGCACAGTCTCCTTACCTCCTCTGTCTAGAGGACAGGGGACAGTTGCAACGGCCTGGTGATTCATGTTGAAATAAATGTTCTGATCAGAGGTTTAACTTTAAATCTTGTAAACAAGGATGTGATGCCAAAATTAAGGCTGGATGGTCCCTTCCTGGTTAAAATTCTGACTGCTGCATTTTTAATTACTTGGCTGCTCGAGGCAACAGAATAGAAAGTGGAAAAATTCTCTAAATGTGAGAGCAAAACTTGTGACGTTCCCTGATCCTGTCAGTTTTTACAAATGGTCGTTTTTAAAATCTGCTATTTAGCTGTGAAAGCTAGCATTGCTCTGTAGGTGGCAATATCCGTCTGTCAGTCCATTTCTCTGGGCACGACCAAAATATGTCAACAACTATTTGATGGACCGCCATGAAATTTTGTACGGACATAGACATAGGCCATTCTTTTTGCTGCTACAGGGTGGAGTGACTGCTGCAGAATTGTAGAAGCTTATTAAAGTCTCCGTACATCTGCTATCCACCCTGCGGCTCACACTGATGAGAATGATCCTTTGTCCTGTCGTGACCTGGCCTGCCATGGGCTCTCTGTTCTGCTCTGTGCTGCTGGTGTGGTGCATCACTTGGCCTCTGATCTGGTAGTCCTCTCAGCAACACACTGGCTCCGCTGCACAGCCAGAACAATGGGCAATTGTCCACTTATTGAGCACAAGAAGCTTTTTCCAGTGCCGCACTGAATAACCTGCCAACTCTGGAGGAACTGGACACAGTCTTTTGGATGGAGCTATTCTGTGTAAACAGACTCTTATTCTCACTGAGATTATGATTCATCAGAGCAAGTGTCTCGACTAATGGACCGAGAAGATTTATGTGGAATGTGTTTTTGTGACACGCATATTTCACATAACTTCCACTCGCAGTGAGACAAAGTGTCAGAAGGCAGCACGCTGACATGTTTTTCAGAGCCAGAATCAGAGATGCGCAACAGACACCAGATCAGACAATTACCCTCAGACAAGTTAACCAGCTGTAACAGGAATGGGCCATACTTGAATACAATAGAACTGTCACACACGACTACTGAAGGGTTATCTTTATTTTCAACAGGAGCACTAACATGCATCTTTCTCAGAACAGCTCCTGCATCTCAACCCTGCTAATAACACTATCTGTCAAAAGACCTGAAGTAAACACAAACACAACAAAATATATATATATATATATATATATAGAGAAGATCTGAAAACAAGGCTTTATACGTATTGGTTCATTGAGCATCCACAAGAAATGAAATTTATGAAACGTGTTGAACTACTTTTGAATTTTAAGGAGATTTTAAAGCCAAAGTTTGTTTTCAAAACCCCAAGCTTTCAACATCAGAAGTGTTTCAGACAGTAATCCAAATACATAAAACATAAAAGAAATGATGACAGGGTTCAGAGAAGGAAAATTCCTCTGTAGCAGTATTACTGAAGCTAAACCCATGAATACAGTATTGAGGCAAGATAGTTTTATGTGAGCTGCATATGCCCTGGACGTAAGACACATAATCAAAGTCAGGTGAATCAGTTCATATAAACACATCAAAGTCTTGTGGTAAACAGTTGGTTCCAAGCCACTTGTACTATGACCCACAGAGCGAGCGTTGTTCATTTAATTCTTGACTTTAAGTTTGTTTGTCGTATGTTCAAAACCATGACTGTCATGGATGGTTCTCTGTGGATGGTTTCTCTAAATAAGAAAGCGTGCTTCCAAATGTGCACAGGAACTGGAAAATTGCTCGAGCACAGAGAGCGTAGGATTATTGCCACCCTGAAGCGCACGCACACACGCCTCTGTGACTTCAGAGGACATTACGTTGACACACATTCATTTCCTGTAGACTTTGTCGGGGTCAGACTACACAATAACAGACTAATCTCATGTAGTGTGCCTGAGAACGTACACCACATCTGGGAACACCTCATAACATCCTAACAGAGAGACTAGCATGTCTGATCTTTGTTTTAACCTTGCATTATGAGTTCTGTCACCTCTGTGATGTTGAGCTCAGCTGACAGTGTTCTGCCAATGTTGACATGGAGAAGCAAAAGAGGAATGATGTTGTTGGTGTTGCATATTGGAACTGTGAAACAGAGAAAAGGTTCATTAAGCTGTGGCACCTCCTGCCTATAAATGTTTCCTCAAGGGATTATCGTGACAGAGGGAGAACAGGAGGCCCTGAAGGTCAGTCACGAGCACTTCCTTTCCAGTGATGACAAGTATGTCGTAAAATACGACAAACACTGATTGGTCAAGCAGCAACATGTAATCTGTCATACCTCTCGCCAAGACTTGAGAGAATTTATGACTCAGTAATCGCCTCCTTTGACACAGGGGCCATCTTAACAGACAAAAATATCTTGTCTACTTTGACACCAGCAAATCTCTAACCTTAACAATAACTACTGCTTTTCTAACCCTTACACTTAACCCTAACCTTTGCAATATGGAGACGTTTTGGCCCCATAAGGAAGTCCCCTTTATGTGACTGTATAAACATTCATACACACACAGCCACAACCACAAGTCAACCCTTCCCCTATGCTTAAAGGAAACCTTGTGTCCCCAGCTCATCTGTCCCCAGAGGAGGGGTAAATGATTAATGCCATAAAGGAAACATGCAAACACTAATGTGGAGTAACATTTATTACCTGAGGCCTCACCCTCCAAATTAATCTACAGCATATGTTGTTTTTGTAACTGCCCCTTAGAACAACACATGCAGTGTGAGTGTTTTGTGATCCAATGCCACAGTTGACAGGACAACATTACTGTGTTTTCACTCATCCACATCGACCTCCCTCCTCTGTATTCCTTGTTGCTCTATAATAACATCACGTTACTTCTTCCTTTGCTCCCGAAGGACAAGTGTGATAATTACTGCAGCTGCTACAGAGGTTTACTGCTTAAATGCAAACAGTTGTTGTTCTGGGGCATTTGCTGGAATTAACAATGATTTCCTTTTTCTTGCGAGGACAGCGTGGACTCAACCATAACCTTAACCACTTCCTGCCTAGCATTCACCTGAAATGTGTTGGTTAACCTTGGGGGGGTTATCAGATGGGAGGTAAATTCTCATAATGTGAATATTCAAACATATTTCAGGTTACAATGTGCAGGTTTTTAACATCAAAACCATCATCCATAGTATGAAAACTGAACAAAACTGATAGAGGTTTTTCATCAGATTGTATAAAAGTAATGTTATTTCTTTCCCCTACTCACAGCAGTGCGAGGAGATAAAGGTCTGACTGGCAGCTGCAGCAATTGGATGGTTTTGATTTCCAGAAGCCCAAGTAAATCTACTTGCAAATATCACATCCTATTGGCCTTTGACCTCCATGTAGAGAGCAAATTACACCTCTATGCATAATCTATTGATAAATGACATGCTATTGATCGCTTAACCTCTCTGTGGGCCACATGTGAGCACTCCAGCTCTGATAAGACAGTTAAAAAACACTATATTCTGTCATCAATAGCTCTTGTCCAGTAGTCAATTGTCGTTTAAGCAACCTTGTTTGAAAGGAAAGAGCTTCCCTAATTTGTAAAATGTCAGTGGTGATTGAGGTCTTCCCCCAAATCAATGTAACTGTCACATGCAGGCGTTTCAGAGAGCACTTGAAATCCTACGGGATTTACATCTGAAAACAGTAATCCTTTCAACTGATTTTTTTTATGGATGCTCTGGCTGCCGCTGCAAAGTATACTTTTCAAGCTCAACAGAACACACACAGACACACACCACTGCACATCCAGCCAGAAGAAGAGAAAAAAACGCACTTACTAAAAATAAAACAAAATGAATCTAATGAAATCCAAAGTTCCACAATGTCATGTAAAATCAACAGGTATTTGAGCATAACAACCCAAGGCCTGTGTGGCACTCAAATAATTTAGTCTCCCTATAAAGGTCTAGATTTCGCAGGCCGATATAATGGTTATATATTAATATCTGTTGTTAGCAACCAGTCTGATGCACCCCCAGGCCCTGCTGCAATAATACGACTGAAGGACAGCGAATGCATACTGATGACAGTTTATTATACTGTATATATGCTGTGAGAGTGTACACGGTCATGACATCACTGAGATACACGCAAATGTATTACACACACACACACACACATTTTTATACATCACTTGTCTATAGAGATATGGACATTCAGTAGGACATTAGGCCTAGATTTCTGCATTATGAGGACTGTAACTATAAAGACATTTTTGACTGCACTGCAGTGTGACTTAGCAACAATAGTGCTGCACTTTTACTCATGTAAGATTTTAATTGCAGAATTTGTGGTTGTAATGGAGTTTTTTTTTAACCTCTTCCAATGTGTTTATATTTTTGTCTACGTTTGTTTGTTTGTTAGCAGGATTGCGCTATTTTAAGAGCATGACCCAAAGATCAGAGAACAGATCCAGGAATAATTTTATCGTGAGATGGATGCCCTATTTTCAACATTTGTATTAATTTTTTAAAAGAATAATTGATGGACCTTGATGACAAAAATTGTCAGGCATATTTAGGGGACTGGTATTTATGTGTGTGTAATTTGGTGCAGATCCAAATAAAAATCCAGATCCAATGAATTTAAATTTTTCTTAAGGGGCCTGGATGTACGCCCTCTGAGTGCCATTCAATTTCTTTTTTTGTAATTTTATTGCTACTTGCATCCCTATCCACCACTAAGATTTCTGCCACAACTCCAATCCAATGAAGGTGAAAGTAAAAATACATACTTTCAACCAAATCAAATCCAAATTTTGTCTTTCAGAAATAACGTCAAATTCAGGGCACATGAAACAAAAACAACTGTGTCTGCAATGGCTCAATATCACTAAACGTAACTGAGAAACTATAAATACTGGAGCAGAAGGATTGTTGTGTTTTCTCTTCCATCTTGTGCAGCTCAAGCTGGCATGCAGTGACTGTCTATTTCTTGCTGCTCTTCAGTGGCATGCCCTATCTACATTAGAGCCCTCACATGGACATGCAGTCTAAACACAGCCTCGTGCCACCAGACTCCAGGGACAGCAAGACTGCCATGTGACAAAAGCACCTTCTGTCCCTTTATAAGTTGACAGAACACTGCACAAAGTTTGTTTTGTATTGTTGCCTTGTGTTCAGTATGTAGCGTACAAACCAAACATTGAATACCTTCAGATAGTAAATCCCACCACCTCCCTCCTTACCCAAAACTCCTCTTGATGAAATCTAATTTAAAAAATGAGAAGCAAGAGACAGCCAAATCAAAGGCAAACATTAAGACAGTAAGCAAAAAAACAAACAAACACAAACAGATTTAATATTGCTAACCAAACAAACATATGGAAGAACTCAAATCCAACATTTAACACAAGTTGTGATGTTCAGACTTAAGACAAGTGGCATCTCTTGACTTTGGTTGGATTATCAAAGTAAATCAGAAAAGGCATCTCAACTTTCAGAGACTAATCCTTGTCACTGCTCAAGGTGAATTTTATCTTCTCCAACTGATCCATCTGTCATGAGATGGAGGTTTTGAACTCCTCTGGTGTAAAATATTAGACGTCAGGCCAATGACTTAGCGAAGGCAAACACATTATATATGTTTGAGGGACAATCAATCTTCCGGACATGAAGCAGAATAAAGCAGTTAAAGGATCTGGGTCAATAATGTATTCATCTCTCTAGGTGTTTATTATTGCAAACCAAAATATGCATAAAGCAGAGCATGTTAAATATATATTAGGGACATGTTTAAGTCAGGTTGATGTTGGGGTAAATCCTTGGCCAGTTTAGCCTTGGGAAGATGGACACAGGATAAGTCAGTTTCTGCAGCTAGAGTGTACTTGATCTAAAACTGCATCCACAGATCATTAGAGAGAGAGACGTGCCAAGGTCGTGTTCCATGAGGAATCTGACGGTAGCAAAGACTGAGGATGTTGGCTAATGTATCATGCATTGGCCCCTTTTAGACATACTTGGCTGTTGCTGTTAAGTGAGTGAACTGTGTGATTTGGACACAGAAAATGTGCTGAACTTCAACGTGGTTAGTTTGTCGATCCACCACCATGAAACAAGAAATATTTCAGACGTTCAAGATCTCCAGAGGATGAATCCTAATGATTTTGATGAGTCCCTTACATTCATTGACCTCTAGCGCCCCCATGAGATTGACATATGTGTTTTTTAGTGGGATGTTTATTAATTAAAAGTAAAAAGCAGTTAGTAATACCTATGAAGACATATTTTAGATAATCAGGCTAATTGCATTTTACTACTCGGTCCTAAATTATCTGTTTCTACACCCACATCTATGTAATTGTCGATAAATAATTAACAACTGAGGAGTGTGTTACAAACTTGTATTATACTGCTTATAAATGTTGAATAGGGGGACTTAAAAGATGTTGCACTTCAAGGAAAAAGGGCGCAGACAGAAGGAAACAAGGGCAACACTTTATTTTATGTGTTGAGAGGGAATTCACCCTGAGAAGTAGATCCACAGGATTAGTGTGAAGTGCAGTGTAATTTCTGCGGTGCCATGTGATTTTCGAGCTGGATGTGGGAAATGGCAAGAAAGCAATCAAACTGAGAACAAAGCATAGGACCCAGGTCTAAGAGGAACCATACGGCATCCTCCTTCTTTTGAAGCTGCAGACACTCTCGCAGGCAGCTCTAAAAGCAGCCTTCTAACAAATTCACCTGACTCATTTACCAGGAATTGAGAAACTGTGTTTACCTATGGTAAAAACAGATGAAATTTAAAAGGCAAATTTCTCATCGATCTTTGAGACATTTTGAGCTCTTATGAGATTTTCTGCTGTGAAAACGGGCTTAAATGTTATTTAGTTCAACGGCGCAGAAGTCCACTATGGATGAGTAACTTTGGAATCCAGGCTCTGTCCATAATGTTGCATGGATCACATATCACAACACTGACCTCTTTAAACATGGCTGTAAGGATTGTCTTCTACTGAAGCAATGACGATGGCAATGGCGGTAGGATGAATGAGAGATCGACCAGCAGCCAGCAGAGACATGCTCATGATTCTCCACTCATCTCTATAAGAGGATCGGATGTAATGGGGTTTCTACGTCTCCTGCTCACTCTACTCACCAGATAAACTGCAGAAAACTTCCAGCAAAGTCTAAGAGTGCTATTCTTGTCACATTTTACAGCCACACTGACAATACACTTTGAAGGAATGCCGGTGTGACCTCACTGTGAGTGGAGCTAAGCTGTTAAGCAGGTGCCCTCCTCCCCCTCTGATGCATAGGGGGAAAATGTGTGTAATAACCCGAGTGGGAGAGTCAAGCTGCCACAATCATCAAACTAAGACCCCACACCCCCAGCATTAATGGGGGAGGGCCCTGCATTACAGAAACTGAATCAATATTTAGTAGCTATGATAGAATAATTACAAGGATACAAACTAGAATATGTCTGAACACAAATGAGGAATAAAATGAGTTTACTACCCCTGTTATCATTGAAAAACATTTATTCATATAGCATGCTATTATGTAGCTGAATAATCAAGTGTACCATCCCCCCCCAGGCCTGTGGGAATAGCCAAAACCTTAATATCAGGCGTGCATGGTTTCTCATATTCTCCCCATGGCAGGCTGCTGACCTAATGACCTCATGTCAGCACCAATGACAACTTGTCTGACACAGGAATATTTTATTCATTTTATTAATATTGCATCAGTGGCTCACACTGCATTGTGTTTGCGTGTGTGACTATAGACTGTACCTACTCCCCTGAATGCTGAGGGCAACAGCACTCCTTCAAAACGCTGTTTCTACCAAGAGGCTAAATGAAGGGACATTTGGAGAATCAGAATGAAGACAACATTTCTTTGTGTGGTTATCAGTTTTTGTACTTATTATTGCACCACAGTTCAGGCTCTGGTTTTATGCTGTTACCTCTGCCAAGGAGGTTATGTTTTCGCTCCTGTCTGTTGGTTTGTTTGTGTATCTGCAGGATTACACAAATACTACTGAACGGATTTCCACAAAACTTGCTTGAAGGTTGGTACATGGGCCAAAAAGGAACCAATTAAATTTTGGGGCGGCTCCAGGAGCTTTGTGGTTTTTTTTCTGACAATTTCCCCGATTTTCCAGGAGGTAATGAATGGATCTTGATGGGAAAAAGTCTGTCATATTTTGAAGACTGATATCTAAGAGAGTGCGCCATTTGCTGCTGCTTGATTGAATTTAAAGGGACTGTTGGCCTTGGCAGAGGTATATGCTCTATTTACTGCCATTCTAGTTTTCCATTCATTATCTACACTGCTTATCCTTGAGGGTCATGGGGGAGCTGGAGCCAACCCTGCTCGTATATACCCATATTGAGACGAAAAACCCTAACATTAACACCTACAGACAATTTAGAGTTAACATAACCCACATGTCTTTGAAGTATGGGAGGAAGCTGGAGTATTAGAAGGAAACCCACACAGACACATTGAGAACAGGAAACCTTCTTGTTGTGACTGTGGTAATCACTGTACTGTGCCTCCCTGTCAGTCAGTGTTTATTTTATTTCATTTCATCTACATCCGATTCTGAAATCAAACCTGTGCATTCTATTGCTTCACGAGATCAGTTGTTGTTTGGTCTTTAAACTCTGCCCTGCTGCAATTCTGTCCAGCCGGATCATTTCAGGTAAATACATCCCCCTTCATCCCAGATCTAACAAATGTCAATCTATCAAAATTTACTCCCCATCATTTCAAAGTCACTGATTGAACTGTGACCTGCGAAATGACCGTGATTCAATGATATCCAGCCAATTTGAAAGAGCAGGTGGGATTGACCTGTCCTTAAGTACGTATTGATTGTTTGTATCCTTGTTTGTATAACTGCATGCTTGAAGAACCCCAGCAGCAGTAGAGGGTTCATGCTGTGTGGCTAGAATGACAAGGACATGGATGAAGAAAGACAGAGTAGAGTATAATGTAATTGATAAATCAGTGTAAAATGATCAACTTGGAGAATGCTATTGTTAGCTTCCTATCCATGCTAACACCTGCTGGTTGTGCTTGTAACTCTGCCCACAATATATCCTGTCCCACTGCTCCTTGAAACAGTATAAATGTCACCTTGCCAATTCTGGTCTGACGGGGCCATAAGTCAGCGTCTGCTTAAATGGCTGGAATGAAAACCAGCAGGCTCTCATTCCCAAGGACTAAGAATGATGATCAGTGGATTTTTCTACAAAATCTGCATAAATGTGTTAGTGTAAGTGATGACTCAATAACCCTTTAAAGACGGTCAGCCATTTTGTTGTTTGTGGAAAGAAATACACATACAGAAAGTACCTACAAATGTTAACTATTTTGAGAGTCCACCTTCCGAATTCCACCATGAACTGTTCAGCAATGTTCATATGATTGATGTGGGTGTTAAGAGATCATTCCCTGTATTTCAATAATACGCAGCATTGTCCTCACATGTATAGTGTTATTATGAATGACCACATTCACAGATGATGCATGACGTGTCATCAAAGCTAATCTATAAATACCTCAGCTCACACACCCACACCCCCACCGGAGGAAGACCAGTTATGGTAAAATGTTATCAAGTCCTTTTATTCCAAGAATAAAATAACTTATCAATTTTCACCTTCATTGTATGTGGTCAATTTTTTCATTTAAGCTTTTTTGGTGTGTTTTAAGGAAGAGACTGAAGGTTCAGACTTGGTTTAGAAACTGAAATAACTTACTTCCATGAACTTATTATGTACATAGTGTGTCACACTCTGAATAAAAGTCAATTAGTAATTGATGGAGCGTAAATACAACAGCCAACAGCACTCATGTGGATCATGAAATATCCATGAGACAGTTTCCGTCAGCAGTGGTAATGGAGCGCTTTGTGTGTGGAGAGTATGTATGTGTGTGTATATCTCCTCATATGCTGCATACTTGACAGCTGTGATATCTCTTGCGATTGGGCTAAATACAGTACCAGAGATGTGACTAATTGAGCTGCGCCGCTTCCTGCATCTATGTACAAATGACAACCATGTTTGGAAAAACCAACATATTTAACCTCTGACATTCAGTGTCACTTTCAGAGCTTGTTATGTAAGGCACACACACAGTCCTCTGCTGTCCCTCTTTACCACTGTCATCTGCACAGATCAAACTGCAAGGCTTCAATCTCCTTCAAATCAAGGAAATCAAAGAAAAGGAGATAAAAAGCTGACCGGAGCCTGTCAGGGCTATGAGGACCGACAACGTCAATGCCTCACTTAGACAGCTCATCTGGAGGGGCTGCCTCCCCAGACAGGGGGACGAGACGGCGTTCACCTGCATTTACAACTAAGTTTTGTCTCGGTCTTTGGAGAAGAGATGTGACAGAGGATAGCGAGCTACATTCCCTGATGTAAATGTCATCTGGATAAAAATCTATTTCATGATTCATTCAAGAGGCCAGGACTTACAAATGGATAAAGTTGCCCTGTCTGTTCAGCTGCAGTGTTGTCCTCCCTGAGTATGACTGGGTGCAGATTTTGACAATTTTTCAAAAGGTGCACAACATCATAGCAAAAGTTTGGCTGATCGATTTTTCTTCCTCGTGTCGTATTGTTGCCTCTCATTTCCAACACAGCATGAAAGGCTGTGAAATAAAAACATCTTAGCAGCAAATCGGCCTCACCATGGCAACTGTATTGATCAACCCTCCTGGGTCCTCAGAAAAATCTATCCCTCATGTCAATTTCCCAGCATTAACAGTTCAGCAGCTACTCATATCTTGAATAGACAGCCATGATATTTAGTGTCTGGCAATAAAATCCACAATCACTATTTAGCTTCCCAGATGATTCATTTATCACAGAGGTGAAACGCAAATGACCTGATGAGATTCACTGAGAACAAAGCGAAAAGTAGGCTGGGGGGAAAGCTCAGGAGGAGGTCACTGTCCGCAAGCTTCAAGTGTAAAAAATTGATGCAAAGTTCATTAGACTGCTTAGTTATGCAGCGTATCCAATAATCAAACCTAATTTGAATCAGCTAAGACATGAAACTGAACCTTGCACTGAGCCCATTTGATGTTTCTTTCACTTTGATTGGAGAAAATATCAGCTTTGGTTCTTTGATTATATCTGAACAGGTGTTCTCTCAAGCTTTTGACATTTTTGACTGGAATCATTTGATACTTGATGGATTGCAGTTCAAAGCAATCTCAGAAACTTGTAATTGTGACCACACACTAATCAAATGCTGTAAGACTAATGAGAGTAAATGGGCTGGGAGCTCTCACTCCTGGTATGTATTGATTATACAGTATCATGCTGCTTCATGTTTAATTGATCATCGTTATTATTCGTCCTATCATCACAACTGGTACCAGAGGAGGAAAAAAAATTGAGTGTGCTGAAGGGCAAACAGATTCAGAGGTAGACTGAGTTTTTTCTTTCCTGGAGTGTGCAGATTTGGCTGTGGTGATTAATCCTCTTTTCTGGCATCAGAAGAAATGAGAAGAAACAAAGTGATGGACAGAGACGCATGACAACTGCTGTCAATCCACACATTCAGGATTAAAAAAGTCTGGGCTGCAGTGCAACATCACACATGGACTACACCTTCACTCCCACATCTTGACACTTACAGAAATGCTGCTACACCTGTTGTGGGGAGACAGGAGAAGTGGGAATTACAAGATGTTTTTTTTCTCCCATTAAACCCCCTCAATTTCACATGCTTGCCTGGAAAAAGGAAAAATTACAACACTCGTATTCTGCAACAAACTTAGAGTATATAGTGAGGATGCTTCAAAGCATGACTGCAGGCTTTTACTAACTGAGTATGATAAAAAATTAAATATTTTAACTTAGTCTTCAAAGAATGAAGAAGAACCACAGGCAGGCGGAGGGTTGCAGTCAATACCCTATCGGTAAAGCCAATGGGGCAATGGAATCATTGTGGAATGGATGCTAAAAGCATGTTAAGTATTTTGATGGTTTTACAGTGGCATTTAAACAGCTACTTGGAGCCAGGCCCATGGTTTGTCGAAATGAACTGAAACAAAACACAAAACGACAAGAGGGTGAGTTACAATTCGTAACCACAAATCTTTGGCATCAACAGTGCAGCTCAGGTAATCCTCCTTGACTGAACACAGCTCTCTTCACACAAGAAAAACGGAAGGGGAGTGTGTATGTTTGCAAAAGAAACATCTTCAAGTTATTAGATATTTTGCTATGGAGATGTATGTTGAATAATTAATCTGTTGCACTGGTGCCCTGCTGCGTTTCCCATTCCACTGCAGCACCAGCAGTGGGCCAACTCCATTAGTTGACTCGCAGCCAACAGGAATAGAGATGTGTTCCCATAAACTCGAACTAACTCATTTTGAAATTAGTGGTGCAAATTCATTTTCATTTACTTTGCAGTCATCAAGCTCAATTAGGGCGCAGAGAGTCTGAAACCGTCTCGTTTCACCGTGGGAACCCCGTAGATAAAATCCAGCCAGCTCGTCCATAAATCACGGCTTTAAGGTTCAAAACAATTCATAAAATGCCTGCGGTCTTGCCATGTAGGAGGCTCATATAATCATGTGCAATCACACGGAGCAGGCCTGTTATTCTCAGGAGGGGTTTGTTGAGTTTGGGTGTGATTGTGTCAGGCTGCCAGTGCCCACTCATCCAGACTCCAGAGTGGGGCTGGAACAGACGGGAGCTGTTCTTTCAGCACCACCGGGAACAAGCAACCGCACATTCAGCCATCTCATCCACAAAGATTATTGGAGGGTAAAACATTTTTAAAATCCCCTCAACATCCTCTTATTTCCATTTATTCATATGGAGAGAATTCTTTGTGAGAATTAGCCATTACATAAAATGAATTAAAAAATGAGAAAAGTACAAATATATACATGTTATGGCCTAGAACAGCAGATTTGTTTTTATTGTAACAACAGTCTTTTTCCATTTAAGATACTGTTTTGGATTGTTTACCACTTGGCACCCCCCTTTCATCCGCTTCCCGTTACTGGAAGCAGTGAGGAGGCGCATCACCGTCACTCTCTTCCCTATAAACAGCTGATTATAGCAGAACAGCACGAACATCTTTCTCTATCTGACTATCTTCAGTGTCCACACGAAAAGTATTACACACGCTCAAAGACTTTACCTGAAAGAGGCGTAGGATGTTGGCGACCATAATCGATACTGAACTCGCCGAGGCGCCGATGACTCCCACGACTTTTTCAGGCTTCACGAACACCGGGGGCTCCCCGTTGGTGCACCTCACGTCGGAGGTGTCCTTCGTGATCAGGGCTTGGACGAAAGTTAAAGACTGCTCCAGCGCGTAGGTATCCCTCGAACAAGTGTCCAGCACCCGGGCGCCTAAGGTGATGTTGGGTAGGAGTTGATCGTCCTGGTTGATTTGGTCCAAAGCGTACATCATGGCCTCAAGCCGCTGGATGCCGTTCTCCTTCTTGAGATCCCCGCACGGTATGCCGTCGGCCCCGCGGGCGTGCACCGGGAAGAGTCCTCCGAGGGTCAGGTGGCCCTCAGTCCGTATTGAATGGGGCGCGTAAGTCTCCTGTGGCAGCGCGAAATCCACCACGGTCCTCATGAGCCAAAGCGCTCTCCACACGGAGCTCAGCTTCACGCACACCCCGGGACGAGCCATGATGAACTTTTTAAGAGAAAGATGGAGTCTGCAATCCGCCGATGATAGAACCAGAGTTAAGTTTGTTAATACGAACCCATTCTAGTCACCAGGGAGGAGATTCAACAAGCGGGGCTGGGGAACCGAGACGCTGTGGATGGCTCAGGCAAACTGCGCCCATCGCTTTGCAGCCAGGAGCGAGTGCAGCTTGTTGAATAGTGACGGTGAAATCAGTCCCTTTGCGATAAGGAAGGATACATCCATGAGAAATATAAATATCTGTGAAGGAACACGAAGAGCCGCCGCGGATGAACTGGCCTAATTGTGTCCGTTTACGCGGAATCCAAAGCGCCTATTGCAACACAACGAAGCCTCCGCTAATAACTGGCATATCTTCACAGCCTGGAGTGGCAAAATCTAATGAATAACATGTAGTCAATTCAAAAATAAAATATCTCTCAAATCCAGCACTTAGATGTTAGAACCGGCAGAAGTGGGAGACATTCTCCTCGCTCAGACCAACTCCACGGGAGCGCAGCGATGGCTCTGTCGGCTGTGGTGTTCGTCTCCCAGGGGCGCATATCATCTCCACGGTCTGAGGGAAAAAATGGAAGGAGAGAAGAAAAAGCGTCTGTAGTGAGGAGCTGTAATGTGCCTTCACTGAGCAGCCAGCACGGAGGAGCTCCAGCTAATTAAAGCCGGGGCTCTGTCTGTCTCCGCAACCGGTCGCATTTATACAAAATGAATGAGTCACAGCGAGGGATTCACTGCGTGCGCCGAGTTTTCAGCCCCCTTTTCCTTGCGAGACGTCACTCAGCTGGCTGGGTGGAAAAAAATAAAAGTAGCATCACTTCGCGGCAGGGTTTTCAGGAAGTTGGGGCTGTTGTGTCTTCAGACATCAGTGTGAACGAGATGGTAAACAAGACGAACAAATGCACTTACTGACTTGAATAAGACAATTGTTCTTCTCTGCGCGCTGCGTCTAAGCCTCCATATAATCTCTCTCTCGCTATTTCCCCTCCCCTCCTTTATTTCCCCATCAAACACACACACACACGCAAACACACTCACGAAGTCTAAGAGCGTTTTTTTTTCCTTCTGATGCTGACGGTGAAAGGCATCAAACGGAGATCAGTGTCTGCAGGTAAGAAGAGCCTGCACCTGCCGACTAAAAAGTGCCTTTTACCTGAAATTGTTTTGGATCCATCACTGATGCACCTTTAATAAAAACGGAGGAGAGGGGGAGAGAGGGAGGAGAGCAGAACAGACACGTTTGGAGGGGTCCAGGCTGGTCTCCCAGGCAACCCTTCTTCAGAAGACACTCCTGATTCATCCTGTGCACGCAGGCACGCACACACACACTCACTCACACTCACACACACACACTATGCAACACTGGCACACGAACTGGTGATAATTAACCACATCTTTAGAAGCAAGGAGCCCTCACATCTTCTTAACATAACACTATCATCACCAAACTATTTAACTGCACAGATGGTGCGTTTACAAACAAGCAAATTATGATAATTCATTTTCGTGGCATACAGGAGCCAGGGACTCACTTGGCAATTTGTGGCAACAATTAAATTTTTTGAAAAGGGAGATGATTTAAAGCAAATGTCATATTTAAGAATGAAATGATTGTCAGGCTCTATATGAGTGACTGCTGTATTAATTTGGTGGCTGACAGTGTGAGAAAAGGTGCCCACTGAGCACTTTGTAGATAGATACATAATTCATTTCGCCTTCATTTTCAAGTTACCTACGAAACTGACCACTTCTGGACCAGCCACCATAACAATAGTCTCGAAAGAGCTGCCAGAGTTGAAAAATTACAGCAGCACTATGGGAAATTGTGAAACAGGAAACAGCAAACGCACGATACAGGATAAGTCAGTGAAGTTGCTCGATCAGAGAGTTGCTTTATCTGGAAAATTATTATGAAGAACGGAATCCAATTTTATTAACATGTCCGTTTCATTAATTTCTATTCAATTAAAAGATTAGAAAAGGCAATGTGCCTCTTATTGAATTGTGTCCTATTGACATCACAAACTTGGATGGACAAATTTCTAATTAAGTTGAATAGAGATTATTCAGGCCTAATCCTGCCATGTAGTGTGTTTATCTCCATTCACTGCACTGATGGCATGAATATCTTTCAATCGATAAATCATGCATGTCCAAAATCCGAGGGTGATAACATGGCTCTGGATGCACATACTGTTGAATTTATGAGATGCACCAAAAATACATTTAAGGAAACTGTGTGGGAACTGCTAGGAAGAGACTGCTGAGAGGAGAAATGAGGAATGTGAAAGGGGAGGTGGGCAGATGGCCTCCTCCACTGTGTGCACACTGAGACAGGCAAGCAGGCCCTGAAAAATGCAGCAATAGTCCCTACAAATGACACCCTGAGAGACTGGTGTCGCAACGCACGACACTAATTCCACTGCCTGGACTCCACGGTGAGAGCCTGACTCCCACTTACACTGTCAATGGAAAGGTTACTTTTGAAAAATGGGGCCCTCACTGTGATTTAATTCACTGACTAACCCCAGGAAGAGGGGCTTTTCCCCGGGGGAGGTGGTGTGATTTAGACTGAGATTACGCCTCGTTTCGGTTTGGATCTTCTCTCTTCCTCCTTCCTCACTTTCACGCAGACACACAGTCATGGGCATTGGGTACACACACATACACACAATCACACTCGGATAAATTCCAATTCAATTTCATCATGAGATGAAGTGGGAAGCAACAAGCAAGGAGGAGAGAGAATGTATCCTGTATGAGGTTTATGTTTGATGTAGAGCTGACCAAACACATACAGCCTCCGTTTCCATATAGCAGAGGTGCACAACAATTCACTGCATGGCTCTTGATAAATTATGGGCTCCTATGAGAAACCACAGCTTTGGTTCCAAGCATTCAGTAACATGTCTGCTCGATGCAGTCTTCTCCGAGTCAATTACAGGGCTGGCACTGCTTGCTCCTTTAGAGAATGACAAATCAAAGAACAATAAAAAGTCAACCTTCAGCACAAGAAGCAATAAGGTTTCGTTTTGGGCTGACATGAGGAACAATGGGGTCTGTCCGTCACATTAATTAACCTAGAAACCTGTTTAATTGCCAGACTCAAATGTGAGGGTCCATCGTATACACAGGGAAGAAATAACTCCAGAGCAGGAGGTAATTGCATGTCCAGGTGATTTGTTCGAAAGCACACAGGCGACCAGCCTGTTTGGAGTCATGCATATTCCGTGAGGGGTGAGGTGTTAATGTTAGATCAATGTTGGGGCAATGTTAGATTAGCAACATGAAGGTCACTGAGCTGCTGGGCACCCATGTCTCATTTTGCACCATCTGCTTTGGAATAATAAAACCAGGCTATCTATGGTTTTCTTTATCACTGTAAGCAGCATCGGTGCCTGTGAGAAGAAAAAAAGGGTTGTAATTCTACAGGCAAGCGCTATAAGAAGACAAATTCTTGCCTCTTCTGCTGTTTATTTCCAAAGACAATGCAGGTGCACCACAGACAGGACGATAGACTCTCCACACTCAATTATTACCGTAATCCATCTGTCATACCTGCTCACTTCTAATTATGTCTCTGTAAAGCTGCTGCTATGAGCCCAGTAACCATGCACACCCTGAAATGTGAAAGATAGACAGATAATGCACAAGTGACCAGTGGAATACATAAGTTGAGTAGGTAGGCCATGGTAACACAAGGTTTTGTCCCTAGAGCATCTCTGAAACTCACCGGTTATATGACAGCTAATCTGCATCTGGAGGAAATGTGAGCGTGTGGCCTTTGAGATAAGCCAAAAAAGTTAAATGAGAAAAAGTAGAACCACGAGAATATCAACCTACGGCTGCTGCTGTTTCTCTGTCTCGCAGATGTGTCAGGTACCTGTTCCTGATTGGGAGCCAGCCGTGTAGCGATAATGATCAGAGGGTTTACATGGTATGTGGCAGTAATGGATACAAAGGTTCTGACCTCCCACCCACACACTCCTGGAATCTTCCAGAGACCCCATTAGTGTGTGACTGGGCCTCTGTTTTGATGGCTAGCCACACGGTCCACTGGATCCATGTGATAAGTGGGTGCAGCTGCGATAGCTAGCCAGGAGGACTTTAGCTCCAAATGTGATTGTGATAGCAAGTGCCTCGCGCCTTGTGTCTGTTAATTATTCGACGGTCTGAGCGGCTTTGAACCTGCGTGAATGATTTTATCACAAGTGTCTTCATGGTGCATTGTGATGGATGAGATTTTATCCACAGCTTTGTGAATGAGTCATAACATTGCCTCCCCGCGTGTGTTTGAGTGCCCTGTGTGTGGGTGGGGGTGCTGTGACATGCCTGTGTGAGGATGCAGAGACAGGTGCAGATGACCAGTTCACCTTTCATAAGTATTTGCTCAAATAAAAGAATGGTATATCTGTTTCTATAACATTTTACAAAGGGATACAAGAACCGTTACACAAAAACAAGTGAGGAACAAATGGAGAACCAAATGGAGATTTAAAACTCATTAAGTAGTCACTGAATTATTCCAGGGCTACACATAAAATAATGACAAATTACTATTGGGCAAGCTTGGGCAAGAGAACAGAGTGTATATAAAAGGAACAGTTTGACATTTCAGGAACTATGTTAATTCCCTTTCTTGCACAGCGTTATGGGAAGATTAATACTACTCTCATGTTTGTATATGACATGAACCAACAAACCAACCAACAAACAAATGGGCAGCGGTAAAAACAGCAGGTGAAGGTTAGTTTCATGATGCATGAAGACAGACTAAATCTGACAACCAGCACCCCAAACACAAACCAACAAATTATAGCTTGCAAGCTAGTTCAGGCAGCCAAGTCGAGCTGCGCTGCTCCAGTCATGTGATATCCTTCGCTCTCCACCTCGCTGCGATATGTCTCATTCACCCCCTCTATTTAAGCTCCCATGACTCCCTTTGCTTGCCCCCCCGCTGCTGCTGCGCCAGTACTGCCACAGGTTGATTCAGCCCCTGCAACACCCCAGCATCCACCTGTAGGCTCCGAGGGGGCTGATATACATATTCACACATCACTCTCGTTATATCTATGTAATCATATCTGAAAGAGTCAGAGCCTAGACGCCAAACACTGACTATGTTCTGCTGCAACGTGAGTTGTATGACTGAAACATTGTTTCAAAAGTATAGAAATGACTTGTGCTTTTATGTGGGGTAAGATAGTTGCCTGGGCACAGTTACAAGGGCACCAGCAGAGACTCCAGTGGTGATTGACATCTTGGCAGTTAACTCTTGGCAAGAAAGTGTTCAAATTTCCAAAATGTCAAACTATTCCTTTAAAGGTGTATCATCAAATACAGGCTGTTGTGGGTTAGTATTTGTGGTCACATCGTTTGCATCACGAAACAAAGATACAATTTAGTTTTCTGTATTAAGCGTTTATGTTTAACACCGATTATCTTATTTAAATTTCAGCAAGAAAATGCATTTCCAAAAAACGTTGAACTATTCCACTCAGTATAAAAAGGTTATTTCTTTGATTAATCAATTTACTGAGAGCTTTCTTCATGATTAACTGTCTACTTTTGATTAACTCTGCATCAGCTTCCATGTGACACAGCATTAGAAAGTATTCATTAATTACTTGCTCTTTTTAGGTAATCGGTCATTATTTTTGTGCCCACTTAAATGAAGTGATGAATCACACTGACTAAGTGGATGCATGTTTCTTAATGTGATGATTACCTTATATATTATTGATCTTTATGTGTCCTCTTAAAGGTTCAGTGTGTGATATCTGGTGTTGAAATTTCATGTTGCAGCTGAACACCCTTCACCTCACCCTCTCCTTCCAAACATGAAAAACAACATGTGGTAGCCTTCAGTTGTCAAAAACTCAAAAGGTGTTTAGTTTGTCCAGTCTGGACTAATGTAAAAAACATGGCAGCCTCCGTAGAGAGGACCCCCTCGATGCAAATATATTCAGAAAATTCATACAATTTAGATGAAACGAACTAGTGAAAACATCATGAGGATTATTCTACATTTAATATCTGCCAATAGCTCCCTTTCACCTAAATCTTACACACTGGACCTTTTATAAAGCAAAACATCTTTTTTAGTGGGATTTCCTTTGTAATCCTTTCACAACAAGGCACAGACAGAAATGTGGAAAAAGATAACAACTGCACTGCGATAAATATCAGGACGTTTTCACAGTACAATGCAGGCTTAACTTTTTAGATACAAGATTACATTTATTTATTTTTTTATTCAGCAATGGCGAATTATGGGAGAATAAAGGCATTTTGGGAAGTAGACTGTGGTTATATAGCTCTGTACTTGTGAAGTGACACAAAGGAGAGCTACACTTCCAATTTGAACACCTACAATCCTTTTTTCTCTGCCCCTCATTCATCAGAGACCAGTGCCAAACATCAGCGTATTTAAATGGACCAATTTGGACAAATTAAAACAATCTTGATGTTAATGAAGACGCTAACACAACGACACTGCACATACTGTAGTGCAGATGGACATCATAACCTCATCATCTCTTTCACTGTGGAAGGCAGGCCTCCTAGTTTGTTATTCAATCCAATTTATGTGTTGGCAGCTGGTCACACACCAGCAACCTCAGTGAGTTAGCGTCTGATGTATTTGAGCTGCTCTTCCCAACTATTTTCATTTTCCTAAAATGCTCATTGTATTATTGCAACTAAAATGAGCTCATTCCTCCACTTTTCAGATGAACCTTACGCTTGAAGAAATGTCATTGAAAGTGTGTGGATTATGCCTATGCCTCTTGAACTAGCTGCAGTGCTGTTTGTGTTGCAAATAACATATTTTCTTCATCTTACACAGCTCATTACCATATGGAGCTGCTAGCGAGGACTGCGGTGGAGGGCAGGCCTACTTATTTTAGATAAGTGCCCCTGCAGTCTTCACCGGAGTTTTGAAAAGCATACACAGAGGTACATACACTGCACTTGTGCACACATTTTGAAAACGAATTTGCTTTGCCCGACTGCAATTCATCATGCACATGAATTAATCTCTCTCACTCATTATGTGGAAATTAACTCAGTTACAAATTACTGCACATAGCTATCACAGAGGGTGGAACAATAAATCACTACCTTCACGTATAAAAGTCATCCACTTCAATCCACACTTATGGTAGCTGCCTCCTACACTGTTCATCTCCTCCTTTATCTGGAGGCTGTGCACAATTAAAAGAGTTTCAAGTTAAACCGCTCCCCATTTTAACCATGTGCAAGCCAGAGGAACGTGCAAGCTGACAGTAATCCCCTGGGTTCATCTGTTCAATGAGCTCAATGTTTCCACCGACCGTCAGTATCCCTCCTGTCTCTCAGCCGTGCTCTATCTCCCCCCAGACTCATGGCTCAATGGTCCCAGAAGAGCACAGTGGCTGGAACTGTGGGTCACAAAAGCTGGCTTTTCCCCAAGGCCGCTCCACTGACAGCACACTGGGTGCCTTTGGAGTCTTTCCAGGTGATCTCTGGCATATAGAGAAGAGACAAGGGAGAGGAAATGCATAAATTCATACAAAGCTACCTCCTTGGTTACAATAACCAGAGCTTGTTTTTGAATGCACTATGGAGATGAAAGAAGTCACGGTCAAGTCAGGGTGCCAGTCCCCAAGTGGCATCTTCCGCTGAGGAGCCGAGGCTCAAAATGAAAGAGAGTAACAGGGAGCACGCTGTGTTTACTGAGTTTGGAGGGAGGAATGATTGTGTATTGTAGCATTTAATGGGTGCCCGCCAGTGTCGAGTGAAAGTGAGTCCTGTCGACACAGGGCACAGCACAATACAGACAGAGCAGAATGGGACCTCTTATGGTTGCTTGGGGATTGAATAAAGCCCAGTTCATTTGCTACATATCACATTTTGTTACATGGTTCCCGACAATTCCTCATATTTCATCCGTGGAGCTGGCAATGCTCGTTTTATATCCTTCCCATTTCCTCCACCTTTCAGCTCGCTTTAAGCTCCTCCATGTCATGATGGTGTTTTTTTCCTTCCTTTTGGAATTTTTCCCTTTTTGCTTTCAAGCTGAAAATCAAATCTATAAATCAAAGGCAACGGTAGAAAGACATGGGAACTGAAGGACATTTAAATCCTTTCAGAGTTCCCAAAGCTTCAGAGAGTGAAATAAACAGGAAATTAAAATGGAGCTGGAAATGGCAGCAATCCCTCTTTTCAGGGGATTGAAACCAGGTGCATTTCTTGAAGCTTCCTCCTACTTTATATTCTGTTCTGTCGGGATTAGATCCTCCTCTCCCTTATTAATTTCCTTGACAAAGAAAAAAAGAATTACACTTGCACAATTTGAGAAATACTAAAAAAATGCCAAAATGTCATAAGATATTCCTCCTTGTAATTTTTTGTGTGTATTTTTCTAGTTGTGTCATGCTAAATGTGCAAAAAGACCTTCCAGTGGCAAGGTGCTCTTACACTGTCTCCCATATGGGCACAGTCTTTCATCAGATTGAACATAGCCTGCAACTGTGTCTGCTCACCTGGCTGTGTGTTGTACAGAAATGTTGCTGCTGAACAAAGTTGTTGGCTCACCTTCAGATTGACCTTAATTTGCATGAAAGCATATGATTAGACAAGGTGCAGCCGACGCTGAGAAAACAAATTTGTTCACACTTGACGAGCACTGACCACATTCATGAATGAGTGAGTGAGCAACCACACTTTGCTACTGATTGTCTGCAGCCACGTCGGAGGCTAGACTGAAATTCAGTGTTTAACGCTCAGCGTGTAAACACACTGACAATGCTAACATGCTTTATGTCAACTATCTTAGTTTACTGGTGGTTGCACGCTAATATTTGCCAATTATCACAAAATAAAATAAAGTTAGGGCTGATGGGAATTTTATTAGTTACCTTTGCCAAGGAGTGTCATGTTTTCCCCATCTGTTTGTTTGTTTATCAGCAGGTTTACGCAAAAACTACTGAATAGATTTCCAGGATTTTTTTAATCAATTTTTTTTACATTGTGATTTTTTAGACTTTCACTCCAGGGAATGATTCATAGGACTTGATGAAAAAATGTGGCATATTTAGGGGGCTGATAACCCTGTGTTTGCAATTTGGTGCAGCTTGGCTGAATTTAAGGGGGCTGTTAGGCCTTGACGGTGGTATGCGCTTTACTGACTGCCATTCAAGTTTTGCAGGTATTTGGTCACAAATCAAAGTCTTTCCTTAAAATTGATCAAAGTTATAAGAGTTCATGCTAAAGGGGAAAAAGTATGTCTGAAGTGACTATCAAAATATCTCATTCAAAACCACAAAAGTTAACCTCGAGGAGCTACTACAGGCAAAGTCAGGAGATCATCAAAGACAGTAGGATGAATCATCGTATCGATAAAAATTTAATGGCGACCCATTCAAAAGATGTCTAGATTCTTCAGCGTGAAGCGTCAGGGACCGACACGGTCACCAACCCTACAGCTGCGGCTAGTGGCTCAAAAAGAGGAAAATTAATAATCAGGAAATATGGAGCTCAATCAATGAAAATAAAAACTGAAAAAAGTCCTATTTATACTTTATATACTCCTATCCAAGAATGTGGATCACACGGGTCTTTGTAAATGAATCAAAGAGAAATAACAGTTTTCTTTTCAAAAAGACAGATTGCACAGACACTTCATTGAAAGCTTACAATGACATATTCAGATGAAATACATGACACTCACTCCTACATCTGTGTAGAGGAGAGGCAATCACAGGCAAACATTATGAGTCATGTAATTCTTCACAGCCTCTTGCTGAATTTTAATTATAGCTAAGCCCAATGCCTACACATACATCACACTCCATGATCAGCCAAGCAATACTATTGACCAGCATCTTATAGATCTTCACATGTTAAGTCTAAAGTGGCGTTGATATTGAACAATAATTTCGCCCAACATTTCTAATAAAAGAAGAGCCAGGAGCACAAATACAGACAGATCTACTGCTTGTGGTGCACAGATCAATATCTTTTTTCCTCATTGTTTTGAGTTGATGTGTGAACATGAAATCTGAAACGCAAACATAATCACATCAAAATCACTGTTGTATGAAAAATTATACGCCCGATTCTTTCTTGTCAGTCCTTGTACAATAAATTGGACACCGTCAAACTGAGGTTATAAATCAAGGCACTCTGAGGCGAGGACAGGAGTGAGAGGCATGCTTTCCTTTTAAGTGGAGGCTTACAATTGAACCTCAGGCACTGGAGTCCATAAATCGCAGCATCAATTATTAACCCAAATCTGTTTTAATGTGCCAAAAGAAACCCCAATGGGCAAGCTAATGTAACAACAGGAAATGAGGAGAACAGATAAAATGACCAGTGTGGCCAGAGTTGGCCCCTCTTTACGTTCGAGCTGGCCCAGAGTGCAGGAAAGCATCAAACTCAGGCCCATCCTGTCAGACCTCAGGGGCCATCAGGAGCCATATTAGCACCTAAATAATGGAGAATTCCATTCATTTGAGAGTGGAAATATGTTACATTGAGCCTTAAAGACATAATTGATGAAGGTCACAGAGAGAGAGATTCCAGCAAAGAAGCAACATCCCCCTGTTTACTGTCAGGATGCTTTTAGAAAACATGTGCGAAAGATCACAAGGTGATTCAAATGATTTGAAAGTGCAGTGAAAGCAAACAGTAAACCATTAGGAGGCTACCTCAGCAATCACAACATAGCTGCAGGGATATAGGTATATCATGATCAGAGGCTGCGACCAAAAGCAAATAGAAATTTAGTCCCTCCAGGGTTAGTAATTTCCTGTGCAGTTCATTTTTGCAGTAAATGTCTTTCAGTGTTTCATTAATCTGTTCAAGATGCAGTTCACTCAATGCAAAACATCTTAAGGACACTTAGATGAAGGCTGCCATGAAGACATTTTAGGTTAACATCATTATCTTTTATCAATTTCACTTGTAAAAGTCAATCACAGATGGAGGAGAGGCACATGAAAAGAAAGGTTAGTGAAGGATGTTAAAGCTTTGAAAACAACAAACTGTACAAACAGAACACTGCATGATATTTTTTTCCTTGTTCACTTTGGGAAAGATAAATCAAGTTGAGGCGCTGATGACAGTTTCCTTGCTTCCGCTATTTATTATTTAATTATTCATCATGTTTTCAGTGGAGGAAAAAAACGGCAGGCTGATAGGGGAGCAAGTCCTAATTTTTGAAAAGTAGGTGCTTGCCATGCGTACAGCAGTAACCCAATTGCTTCCATTCTGTGTACATGATGCAAAACCTGTAACCGTTTTTGATTTTCACACATTAAAACAGTGCTTGGGGCAAAATACACAACACATCTAGCCAGTCAGTCAGTTGTGGTTGTTCTTACTTATTTAAAAAACAGGCTTTATTTCCATTCAGTGATCACTGGGGAGGCTCTCCAGAACGCAGAACACTTCCTTCATCTGACAGAGGGGAGGAGGGGAATGTGCGAGATGAACACTAAAGCTGTCTTATTAGTGCCTAACTCTCCTGCTTAGGCCTCCAGATTGACAGGAAAGAAAGAAAAAGTGTTCATACCGGCTGTGCCATAAACAGTGGCAGTGATAAATATCTGCTGTCACTTCCAACATGACTCACTTGTCTTAGTCTCGGCTTTGCTGCACACAGGGAGGCTGGAGCAGAGCAGCCATACACCGCTGCAAAATCCATATCAGATTACAGATAATAGATGCACTCTACAAAATACACATATTTCCAAAGGGTGAGTGGACGGGGAGCACAGTTCAGCACCAAATAGTGAATAATGAGCATAATTTTGTAAAAGCAAACACAAGAACGAATACAGGTAAAAAGCCACACAAGCAATCATTTGTCTTAGAGTGGATGGCCCATTCATATCGTTTTATGTAGGCTTCAGTGGCTGCTTTTTTCCAAGTAGCCTCTCCACAGCGGCAGCAGTCACTGCAGAGCTGCCTGTCAGTTAAGGTGAGGTTTTTGGTTTGCAGTGAAGGAGGTGGAGGAGAGTGGGTCTTGCAGAGAGAAATTGGGTCTGAAATGATTCTTCACAAAACTATATTCAGAAATATATTTCCTGTGAAGCAAGTGGCCATGTTACACTGCCAGAGCATTACAGCAATGGAGGGAGAATTCAGATCCTTCACTTCAAGGTTATATATATAAACATCTCGCCCCTTTTGGAACAGATGTCTATCTCAGCCTTATATGAGACTGTCGCCTGATGCTCCTCAGCTTTAATTATACATTTATTTTGTGCATTTTTGGTGAAGAGCTCTTCTCACAGTCTAAATAAATGTAAACCGGGGGGATTAATGACCCTAAATTACCCACAGACGTAAATGTGGCTTAATGTGTGAATCAGTGATTGCTCAGTGATAACCTGGCTGTCTGGCCATGTTGTTTTACTGCCTTTATGCTGCGAAAGACTCCTCAGGCTCCTGAATAAGAATGAGAAGTTAAAGGCGATGAGGGAATTTTGTGTATTTAATTTCCAATTTATGAAGTATTAAACCAGCATCACCATTCAGAACAAATTATTGCTAAGCTTATATCAGCACAATGAGATTTTGTGCCTTTATATTACATTATTTTAGTTAACACTTATTTAGCAGATAGATGCTTTCAAATGCAAACGAAACAATAGCGAGATGTAATCAACGTGATCCTTTATCTTTAAAAGACTTTGGATAAACTGAGCTACAAGTTAAAATAAACAATGCTTTCTAATAGGACAAGGGGGCCTTGTACATTATTGGTTTCATTAATCACTCATTAATTAGAGCTATATAGATCATTATGAGCTCAGAACAAAGATAACAGTTACCAGTCTGTAAAAAGTCCCTTTGGCCAGTGCACATACTTGCTTTATCATTTTGGCTCTGGCATCACCCGCCCAACCATTTGACAACTTATCGTCTGGAAAAAGAGCTGAATAGTCTGACATTAATTTATGACCAATTTATTAACATTTATAACTTCAGACTTGCTATATTATAATATGGGCATTTAGCTGCAGACATCTGATGACTTATGTAGTGATAAAGTCATGACCATGAACAGTATTAATGACTTTTTCCCATTCCAGGCAACCATCAAGTCTGCTGAAGTATCACTCTTTAAGACAGATGTCAGAGGAGATTAAAAAGGATTTAGTATTCTTTCTTGAAAACCCACATCCTGTATACAGGGGATTAGCCATTAACCATAATGTGAGTTAATTAAATCTTGTTTACTTGCAGCAATTAGCAAGATTCATTTACATTTTTGTTTCAAAGAAGTTCCCTTTTTACCTGAGTTATTCTGATTGACTACATCTCACATATGCCAGACACATCAGGATTAAAGTAGAACTGGCAGTCCTTTAGAATTCCTCCATTTTTATTTCCCAGAACAGTGATAACATGCAGAGCACATATGCTGCCAAGCAGCTTTTGCAACAGCAACATAAAAAATCTAAGGAATGCTTCAACCTGCATTCAATAATTTCCTCTATTTGAAGGCACAAAGCAGCAGTAGAAACAGCATTATAGTCCTATAATCTTACAGCTTTTAAAAAGCTAATGTGCGCACGCTCTCCTGTATGCAATAAGCCACTTTGTTGAAAACTTACCAAGTGGCAAAAAAGCAGCTGCTATCTCTGCAGTCTCCAGGGGCTAGTTAATTTTAGAAAGATAATCTTCCTGCAATATGCCGAGGGATTAAGACGTTAAAAGTCCCAGCATGGGAAGACGATAAGGCTATATATTCACGGACTGTGAGAAGCATCCAGTGCATTTTAGGAATAGAGACGTGTGTTACTTCTCATGTTAATCAGCATGCAGATCAGGAAAAAACAAACACCAGTTGTTCAATATCATGTCTATGTAATTGCCACAACCCCCTCTGTCTGTGAGCCACAAATGATCATCATGATGACGGCAGTTCATCTTTGGCTATTAGCATTGTCTCCCAGGGCTGTGTTGCAGTACTTTCTCCTGAGATTACCTGCAGGAGAGGAATGCCACACTGAACCAAGGGACTACTGTCTATGCCTTAATCAATGTCATTTGCATATGCAGGATAAAACTAATCCTCATCAGAGGGAGGTACTCCACCTGAGGCCCTTTCTTGTCCTTTTCCTAGCGATCCTTCTCTTATTAAATTATCCCTTGACAATATTCACCTTGCCAGAGAGAACAAAAGCACGTTATCACATGCTATGTATGGAGGGAAGAAATTCTACTGGGATGTTTGGACTCTGCATGAGAGTGTGATGTGATGCAGAGAATAAACACCTGGGCTATAGGCTTAGCAAAATGTTGAGGGAAGTGTAGTGAAACCCTGCTGTAAAATGCTGTTTGCGTCTGGAAGTCAACCAAACAGCAAGTTCCAGGTGAATAACAATGTGCGGCTTTGCAGGAATCAGGTTTAAAGTCTGAGGGCGCACAGCAAGCTTGGCCTGGCCATGCATTTGCTTCTTGGGCTGCAGCCAAGGTTTTTAAACACCCAGCCGGGGGTAACAGCTGGGGTTCCCCTGTTATTTCTCGGTTGCACTTGAACACAACACAACATGGCAGAAAAATACAACTAATGTACCTGAAGAAAACCTGAGGATGGAGAAGCCACTCCTCTGTGGAGGGATTTGCGTCAGAGGGATGCTGAGCAGCAAAGAGCTGCGTTTCAAAAGATCCCTTAAGGCCCTGTATTGTGGAGACAACCTCTTCACTCGCAGAGGCTCCATTCTGAATAAGATGAGCACATTTACACTGGCACACAAACGTGACATTTTCCTGGTGCAGGAAGGTGCTTAAGAGGAGACTTCATAGGTGGGTAAGGCGGATAAGATGACAGCAGGGATTGAAGGGACTGAAAAACCAGCGTGATAAGGTGTTGAAGGAAATAAGCGAGAGTGGGATATCTCCTACCCTTTTCTTTTTCAAAATTCCCTCTATGCAAAAATGCATCAACAGGGTGGGGTTGAGGAGCATTGACCCACCTGCACTCGACTGGTGCTCCTCTTCATGCCAATTTCTTTATGGTAATGTGTACCCCCGGGGTGCTATTTGGCAGCCTTTCCTGACTGAGGCTCCTGAGAACCTGTTTATAGGCTATCAAATGGATTACAGACTCATTATCAACAGTGCTGTGTGGCCATAGATGCCTGTTGTTTACACCACATTTCTACTGTGTCAGCCACAAAAAAATTCCATGGCAGGAGAGTGTTGTGTGTCGTTTTGGGTTTGTGAGCGAGCGTGTGTGTGTGTGTGTGTGTGTGTGTGTGTGTGTAAAACCCAATACAGAAAGAAAAGAAGCTGCACTAAAGGCATGGCTGATCCAGTTTTACACAATTTCTGGAGTAAGCAAACAGATTGGCCACCGAGTTTACCAACAGACTTTAACTTCATGACCATGGTGGGGAGTTATCCTCCAATACACAGCAGTATAGTCCCCACTATATAAAAACGAATGGCTATCACTACAATCACTACTTTATTTTCTGCTCTATTTTTCTTTTCACTGCCCTGACTGCAGTATTGTGCGTAACATAGATACACGTATCGGCTGCACAAAGCCACCATGAGGCATGTTAGTGTGATGTAATGAGAAATGAAGTTTTCTGAAGGTCTGGGCTCCGCGACACCATACGTGAGACAGTTTAACATTACTACCCATTAAGAATTTACCTGCAAAAGGTGACGGGAGGACTCAGCTTGGAAATGACAGCACTGGCCAGAGACTCTGTAAATCAGATTGATGATCCATTTTCCCTGCCCCGGGGCCACAGTAATGTAAGGGCTCGGGATCCACCGAGGCTGCACAGAGACAGATGGGACCTTGTCGGCTATGACCTCGCTGAGCCAATATTTCTCCCAGGCCTTGTCTGTTGCCTCATCATTAAAGGTGCCATGGCTATTAACATTGCAGGGATACTTCAAAGACACTGTTTATTTGGACAGCACACTATTCGGGTGAAGAAAAATCACAGCCGCAGAGTAACAAGGCAAAGAGGGATTGTTTGGCCAAAGGGGTGTGTGTGTGTTTTAGAGTTATTGCCCGTACAATATTTGAAAATCATGCAGACTGTGCAATTCAGAAATGTTAAAATCCTTGACACAGTGGTTCTGTGGCTGCATTCACAAAGATTGTCTTATAGTGTTTGGCCAGTTTTTTTCCCCTCTAATTTGTCAAATGTCAGTTAGACAATTGAAAAAAAAAGAAAGAGAGACTGACCCACCTGACGCCCATGTTTCCATAGAAACAAACGGCGATGGTTGCTGGCCAGTGCCATCAATTTTGGACGATGCTGAATTGTGTCACATCTGCTCTATAACGTCAAATGATGTATGACGAAGTAAACATACACTGTTAGCCAGTTTGGTAGTCGACAGTTTTTTCCCCTTACACTGTCTGTATTGGTTACTCATGATGGATCATTATTATTCATTGATGTTTGCTGCGTAACTTCAATAAAACTAAAAATACTCTCCCTCATCCCTGAACATGTTTTGCACCCGAGTTGCGCTTCTATAGGTCATCATACTTTTTTTTTACTCAATTGAGTGACCAGTAGTGGCCAAAGATAATGAGAATGTTAGCATATATGGAAATATGCCATCACACCCATTGTTCAATGTGGAAGTTTATTTGAACAAGTCATTCTTTTGCTGCGTTGTGCGATTTTAAGCCTCAGAGTACATCCACTGACATTAGGAATGGATTGCGATGCCGCAGTCAGACAGGAAAATATGGTCTAGGAAGCAATTCTGTGGGTCACTGTTACTCACCAGCAGCCAGTAAGAGAGAGATAAGGAAATAATCACAAGTGAGAGGCGAGGGCCAACTTCAACCAGACTGCACTGACAGATGGGCTCCCACGTTTGTTCTTTGCTACCTCTCCTCTCGTATTTTATCCAAACTAACCAACGATGCCTCTGCTGAAATGCGTCAGCTTATGGAAACAAATTAGTATTTTATAACCCAAACCCTACTTTAGAGCTTAGAACACAATAAAGCAAAAGAACACCCCTCAAGCCCAAAACTCTCTTATCTCCAGTTTCTTATGTCTCATTAGGTTTGGCCTGTGATGAGTGTTGCGGGTTTTGCAGGGGGAAAGTAATCTATTGAAATAACGTTTCATTTTTGGGAGACTTTATCAGCAAGCTATTAAAATTTTGATAATGAGAAATACTATATATCCCCCTAGTGCCCTTGTACTGCAGCGTACACACAGCACAACTGCACACAGCGGGCGGTAATCATTGTGTAATCGCTCAAAAAACATCTAAGCCCCCCAACCTCAAACCGCCCCCACAGCAGCCCAGCCCCTGATATTTGCTGGATTTGCTTTGAGCAATAAGTAAATTCTCCATGTTGCTTTAGAGCCATATTGAATTGAAAAACATTTTGCAGCTGGTGCATCAAGAATGAGGAGGAACCGCAGCAACAGCAGTGTCTACATTCACCATCTGATAGCTGCAACCTCTGATAATGACATTTGGTGAGTTTAAGGGTTTCCCTCTGCAGGCTATACAATCAGTCTCACTCAATCCTGTTTTTCGAACCTGCCGTGCCCCATCCCCCTTCTCTTTTTCATTTTTCACAGCGTGCAGCTGACAGAGAGGCATGATGTACGGCCGCGTCTCTCAGATTTAACCCCCCCACCTGGCACCGCATTAGTTTTTCCTTTACATTTTGTTGTCAAGTAGAATTTGAAGTAGAATTTGTGTTCGTATTAGAGAATAATCAATGAGAATCACTGCAGGTGAACAGCAAGAGTCTAACCTGCTTGTTGTTTTTATTCTATGACGCCACTGTCCGCTGCAGTACAGCACGTTTGGCGCTGGTAGAGATTCGGTGTCCTGCTCAAGGACACTTCAGGAGGAAAGATGCTGATGTGACAGAAGGGGGGACCTACACTTTGTCGTTAAAGCAACTGCTTCCTCATTACAACCCCTGCTACTTTATATTAAGTGTAGGATGCCAATACATGCTGTATGTTCACAGCTTCCTTCCAGGCCCAACATGAAGGTATAATGACCCAAATTGCCCACAGGGAACATTAAAGTTTTATCTAATGTGTTATAATGGAGTCATACAGACTTTGCCGAAAGACAGTGTAATACATCTGAAGCAGCATCTATCTGATGTTGTTGCTAACTTGGACGGGAGACATTTTATTAGTTCTTCCTGAAGTGCCAGCGATACATCACATCCTCTGAAATACCTAGAGGCTTTCAAACCACATTGGCATTTTCATTGTAACACATTTGCAATAATTAACAGAGCTTACTTTTTTATTGTGATTAATAATGGAGTGGAAGATAGCATTATTGAGCCACACATTAAACTGCACTCATTAAATTGACTTTCCTGAACGCACCAACTCAGACTACTAAGTGGGACTGTGGAAAGGTCAGTGTGATCATTATATAATTTAGCTGGAGAACCATTATGAAATGGCTTAATAAGAGTGATTTCTAATGAGTGGTGTGGGAACAACACCTCCTTTCTTTTATCTATTTAATCATCAACATGTATATTCATATCAGACCTTTACATCGATCCAAACCACCAAACCTGTTTCTAGAACCCAACCAAAATGCATTTTGGGGGCTGATGCTGATGGAAATGTCTCATACCGATATATCTCGTGATATTTATTTTAAAAATATAAACTGGCTGATTTCTAAGGTCATCAAACACTTTATTAAAAAGAAATATAACTGAGGGTTTTTTTTTTTTTTTACAGTTAACCATGAACCTTATTATAAAACGAAATTAAAAAAAACACACATGCAACCAAATATATAGAACTTAAATTAAGAAAATAAGCATAATTTTACACCTAAATATAAATGTAAACACACATCTGTACTGGATTGTTTATTCTGTAAAACAAATTAACCAAGGATACTGATATGTCTGTGAAAGGCTCATTTTGGCCAATTCCTATCTGATAAAGCAATCAGGTTCTACCTGTAGTTCCCAAATGTAATGCAGCATCTGCACTAACGCACAATTTAAAAACGTACTTGAACTTTACTTGCATAGTCAAGTCCACTACAGTTCAGAGGGAAATATTTTGCCTTTAGCTGTGTATAGTGAGGGCTCCCTGTCACTTTTAAGATGCCTTTGAGTTGTTAGCAGCTCCACCAGACATCCCCCCTTGAAACATCCCAGAGGGTTTCTTTCAAATAACAGTTTGAGACCCAACAAGGTAAAATTAACCACATAGAAAACAATGATCATAAAGTACAAATTTGTGTAGCTGAGGCTTGTTTGTTCCTCCTCTATACTCATCTCATAACCTCCCCAGATTTATCTTGTGACCCTGAGGGGACTGCTGAATGAAACTACCTTAAGGTAAAATAAAAAAATTGCTCTCGCTCCACTGGCTGCAACAGTGATATGCTACTCACAGATTTATGCATTGGCATAAATGAAATATTAATGTGATATATAATTATACATCTGTTACAGCAGTGGCGTGTTGTCAGGGCAAGCAGTGTTTGACCCGTTAAAGCTATAAATAGACATCAATTAAAGGACACTGAAATGGAAGCGATATCTCTCCTCAAATCTGATCTCAGAACAGCGTTGTGTCCTATAAAAGATCTGATATTGCCTGTAGACATTAATTTTGTAATTTACTGCCCACTTGTGGGGGATTCAGGTTATAGTCTCTGGAAGCTAGCTTGACCTCCAGCGATTAAATTTTTCGCTCCTGTCATGTTTTTGGGTGTGACCGAATCCCATTGACAGTGACTGGGGGTTTTCGAGCGGAGGTGAGAGCATCGCCAGCTCTGTGCAAAAGTTACAGTTTTGCACGAGGTTACAGAAGCCATTTAGTGTACATTTACTATTGCCAAGTGTATTTTTCTGATAACACCTCTATTTTTACCTGTAATTCAGTATTTTTACTATTACTTTCATTTTCAAATGGCTGTATTGCTGCACTGACTCATGGATGTAAGTACTTCTTCTACCGCTGGGGCTTAACTTTAACCCAACAGACATAAGGTGCTTTTTTCATCTCAGAAAATAAGCGTTTCAATTTAGTGTGTGAAGTACAAAGTGGAATTGAAAAATATATTTTGAAAGTTTTGGCACCCCGTCAGCTTTGCTACAAATACAGTATTTTCCCTCCTGTGCAGGCAAATGCCTTTGAAGCGAGCAAAGTTGGGAATGGTTCCAGAAGACCAACTCTCCATTTTGCTAGCTTCAGCACTCAATAGCTTCATGATTAAAGCCAGTCTATTTTATTGATTGAAAAGGAAAGAGAGAAACCTCGAACCATTCTACTCCTCAGTCTTCGCTTCTCCATCTGTAAAACTGGTAGAAAAGCCTCCCTTGACCATGTCCAGGCAATTTGGGCGAAGTGGGCCTCCCCTGTTGCACTCAGTGACTCTGGCCATGCTCTGTTACCTCATCTCATCAGCTGGGAAGGTATTTGTGCTTGTAGCGCCAGAGAAGGCGGCCACAAGTTAAATTGAGTTACCTGTTCAAAGATGGTTTCATTTTCCACAGATGGCCCCGGAGATCCTTGATGGAACTGCTAACTGCTCATCACCCCTCATGTCCCCCAGTGTCTGTCTGAGCTGAGCAGCGGCGGTGACACAGCAATAGTGGCGTGGCTCAGGTGGCACAGACAACTTGCTGCGGGACACATCACACTGTCTCAACTGCGGAGTGCAGTCACATAAACCTGCTCCTCGTAAGATATTGCTGTTCCTGTCTCTCACCTTTGCGAAACAACATTGGGTTTCTCTACTTGCCATTTCTTTTTCAGTACATGTGTAGAGATCATATACTAACACAAGTTTCTTCCAGACGTATTTGCTGCTTCTCTCAACTCCATTCAAAGCCGCACAGCTGAGGAGAAAACTATTTTCGGCACTCATGGCCATATACACGAAGACGCACACACATGCAATCAGGCATTTCAAATGATATGTGGGCAATAGATTCCCTGAGTAATAATCTAATGATTAATTTTATGACTGTGGTATATATGAAATCTCTATATTATATAGGTTAATCCTTATTGATCAGGATATAATGAATTTTGTGAGATATGTCAATATAGCATAAGATACGGAAGGGGAAGTGGTTAGAGGCATGACTGCTTGTCCTGTCTGTCTCTGTTGATAACCACAGGGCAGTGAGATGAAAGGTGGAGAGGAGAGGTTTTAAAAGAAGTGATGTGGAGAGATAAGAGTTGAGAGGATAAACCAAAGGAGAGGAGTAGAGGGTGAGAGTAGAAGTGGCAGGAAGCAAAGTAAGAGAGCTAGATGAAGGTCTAGAGGATGAGCAACGGGAAGGAAGAGAGGATGAAAGCTGGAGAAAAGAAACAAGAGATGACAAAAAAAAGTAGAGAGGAAGAAAAAGGATGTGAGATAAAAGAACAGGGGAAGAGAAGACAGCCCGCCACCCCACAGTCACATCACACATTTTACTGTGTTCTGCCCCATAATGTTTTATAGCACAATCACTGATAGCACAGTAGTCAGTAGTGATCTAATTTCACAACCCATATCCTTCAGTAATGTGAACACAAAGGGAGAAGCACAGCCATTAGCAGCGTCCAGTGCTCATCCACTGCTACTCATGCATAATTGGCTTCCATGGAAGGAGGCAAGAAAGGGTAAACAGCAAGCAATCATATTAACTCCTATGAGTCCTAATTGAAATCCGTTAACAATGAGCACAAATGATAGAGGCTGAGGAGATGTGGGGTTGTTCATACCCCGAGCCCTCTCTCCTGCACGCTGCTCTCCGTTATTGACACGCCTGAAAACGTGGGTTTGCATCGTAATCAAGAGTTATGCTTGATTCCTGTGCTCATGGGTCACATAAACACAGCAGCCAAACATCTGCACATGTGAGCATATGGGTGAGATGTTACCTCGGTCAGAGAGAGATGGATCTTTTAATTTTATTAAAATTGCATCTGGTTTGTGTTGAGTGTACAGTGTAAATGAGGAATAGCAAAATATTTTGTGGAAATATTATTATTATAAAATTATTATAATAAGACTGTTTCATGTTGTGCATTTATGCTAAAAAGTAATTTTTATGGGCCAGTATATCTTTGTTGGATTTCTGACAATATTTCCAGTATAGACAGGCTAGTTAATCAAGTGGTATTTTTTTTATTTTAGTTTGTACCCAATATTTAGATTTATTTATCTTGGTATATTGTTTCTTTGTACATTCATTCGTATTTTATTTGTTCTTATTCCTTTAGCACTAGTAGTGATGGGGGAAAGGGTTGAATGCACTGGATGCTTCATCATTCCAGTCGGGTCTTAAACCACTAGATGGTGTGCTTGTCTCTTCCCACATACACGTCACGACATCCACCAGATGGGTTGAGTGATAGAGTTTCTCTGTCTGTGAAACTAATGTGTGTGCATCTCACACTACGCAACACATAAACCCACTATGTCACCAGATTTGGGAGGTGTACAGGTGAGTCGTTCTCAGATATCGCAATGAATGCAGAGCACATGGAACAATTGAGCATCTCTTCCTAACAAGCAAATAATCTTATTCTGTTTAAAACTCCTTTCCAACAAAGAGCTCATCCAGACAGCAAATTCACCCACCAAGAGAGAAGAAATAAAACTCAATCTTCCGAATCTTTATCCAGGCACTGACTCACTCATACTTGAGAGACTGGCTGCCAGCCATGCTAACAAAAGGCTGTTGAAAGGCAGAATAAATACTGAACAAGGGTGCGTATGTTCAGGTTCAAGGGTTCATAATTGGCAGACAAGGCTTTGGAAACCCTTCAGGGCGTACACGTTTCCTGTTAGATATATTTGGTGCATTAATGTGACAGACAGGCCTTCTCTTGTGTCATTTTGCCAAAATGTTAATAACAAATATGCAGCATTGTTTACCCTGTCTCCTGTTTCAAATCTTTATTTATAACTTGCATTATTTTGAATATAGATGAAAATTAATAACAGAATAAATATGTTTCTGCACACCTGCATTCCTCTGCTTCAACATTCAACAGAAATATTGCTGCAATCTCAATTTGTGTATTATTGAGCTTCACTGCTTCTCAAGGGCGAGACAAGAGCAGACGTTTCCCTGTGCTGCTGTGTGTTTCTTATTTCTCCTCTTCCCTTATTCTCTGCAGCAGATGGTAAAAAGAAAATCACTTTCTGCTGGGGGCAGGATGCATCAGGGTCAGGGTTTAAGCTTCGAGGTCCACTCTGAACCTGGCTGATTTGACAGCACTATTTTGCATACGGGACGCAGAGTCTAATCAAATATATGCGAAAGAACAAGGCGGGATTTGCAAAGCAGCTTGATACAAAGATACTGATTAGATTAGGGATCTTACAGAACAGCAGGCTGGAGCCGCACTGTCCACTCTGACAACACACACATGGAGGAACATGCACAAACGAATGGAGACTCTTAGACAGACACGTTTACTACACTGAGATGAAGAAGGTGTTAATATTGACATGCCAGAGGACCTCGCTCTGCTGAAACTACACAGACTATTAAGCTATGATGAGAGACAATCAGCAGAAAAAGGCAAAAATAATTGTCCTGTAATTAAAGTGAATAAGTGTACACAGAAACTCAGCCATCTCTCCACCTCGTGCTCATACTTTGATTGAGCTCATCTCAGAGGACAATGACAATTGATTGCTCTCGAAAATGACGGATCCTGCACGGGATGGAAGTCAATACTGAAAATAATGAGCCACTGAAAATGCACAGGTTATGTCAACAGCAGCAAAACAAGGGCTGCCTGAGGAGAAGAACATATTCCCCGCACAATTATACTGTAGCTAAAAACAAATGCAGCCAGTGAAATCATGCTGGCACAATAATACACCTTATTTAGATGCCTCGTATTCATCTAAGCGCACCAAACCATGAATCATTACAAGCTTATGCAGATGAACATACTGGTTTATAGAGCCTATGTGAGCCGTTTACAATTAAGGACTTATTACTCCATACATGAGTGGAGCAGGCCATTCAACGAACAGGAGTGTTGCATAATACCCTAAAACGATCGATGAAGGATGAATATTTAAAACGTTATCAGGCTAGAGATCTTCTTTGTGGCAGGGCAAAATTCAATTTGCAGGACAAATAGACAAATTACTGTGAGGCTTATTTGAACCATAATATAAGACTATATCCACATAACACCTACAAGGAGAGCCTGTTTAGATTCCCTGTCTTACATATCTCAAACGTACATGTGTGGGCGTAGGTATTTCTTATATATTCCAGCCAAGCTGATGACTAGCCTTGGGACAAGATTGTGTGTAATGCCACAAAGCCAAAGACGGTGATTGTTTGTTCATATCCACACAAATATGTCAAACTGCAGTTTTCTTACCCTTAATCCTACTCTTAAACACTGAGGAAGAATGTTCAATTTTCAACTGAAGTCTCACACCTAAGATCCAGCTTCGGTTTTACTGCATCCCCTGCCTGTGAACTACACATCAGCCCACCTTTTTGCGACGTTAACCCCATCTAGCTAACCCCGAATCCACGGGGGAATCGGCTATGTGTCTCTGCAGAATGAATGAGTGAGTGAGTGAGTGAGGGAGTGGGAGTCAGTCAAAGCCCGAAGCACTTATAAGGAGGAAGGAGGGAGGGGGGTGGGGGGGGGAGGTGTTCACGGTGAGGAGGTGGCTGCTCGGAGGCAAAGCTAATTCACTGAGACAGAAATCAGAGCTGTCAGGACCACCATGACCAAGCAGCATGGACAGCATATATCCAGTCAACCCAACAGCTGAGGGGAAGCAGGATGTCGGGGCTCAGGAAGAAAGCCGGGGATGTGCTGCACAAGGCATTGAGAGAAACAAAGTGTGTGTCGATGTGCGTCTGTGTGTGTATGTGTGAGCATTTGCATGTGCGGCAGGCAACAGCCATCCATTCAAAACCACAAAAATAGAAACAACAATGTAAAGAGGCGCACGGGTAAGAAGACAACTTCAGAGCGAGAAAGACTTTCAACCCAGATGCCTTCAAACTTCACAGAGACATGAGACAAGGGAGGACGGGATTCGTCAGATTCAAAATTCACAAAAACAAGGGTATTTACCAGGATGACATTCACACAGAATCACAAACATATACACACACACACACACACACACACACACACACAATAGAAACAATAAAAGAACTACAGTAGACATAGCTAAATTTCAGTCCTCTGGGATTACTAGTGTAAGGTTACAGGATAACACATGTAATATTCATGAGGAAAGCTCCTATGTCATACAAATCTGTTGTAATGGTATAGGTTATTAATAGAATATTGTGGGGACACTGATATTGTTGAGAGTGAGAGAGAGAGGGAAAGCAAGCCACCAGTATCATTACTTAATGATGAGAGAGGGAGACACAAGGCTGGTCTCTAAATGACACAGAGAGGGAGGAGGGGATTGTTGGAGATTAAGTGAGCTCTGTGCTGTTTGCTATACACTGCAAAGCACTGCAGCATGTTTGTTGAGCGGCACTCTCATTTGGGATGAAGAGAAAGCCGGTAGGGGGACCTTAAACTTGGCTGAGGAGGAAGGCAAGAGCATTGTTCCGGGTAGCAGATAAGGATTAGGCAGCAATGTTGTGAGTATTCATTGATCGGCTGTAACTTCGAAAAGAGGAAAGGCATGGGACTGTTGGAATCTCATGTGGTTGCTAATCAGTTTACTTTGGATTTGGGGTTTGGAAGAGTTTGGGGTTTTTTCTACTCTTTTTTCCATTTTCTAGAGGGGAGAATAGGATTAACTAAGTCAGCCAATTTGCTCACTTGTCTGGAAGTGGTATGAACTTTTCCCCTCTCTATGCTTTCAAATTCATTTAGGCTTTAAATCGCCTGATATCAACTGAGAAAAAACATCTTTTTAAAGGTGAAGTATTTACCATTTTAAACACTAAGGTTTCATAGTGTGTTCAAATGTTTCCTTTTCAGTGGACAATGATTAAATGCTCACAGCAACAGTATTTAAACAACTGGTTGATTGTTGGACAAATTATGTAAATCATTAAGATTTAAAAAAGTCCCTGGTTCAAGCTTCTCATGTGAATATATGCTCGGTTTTTGTCATCATCATAGGGTTGAGGACGGTCTGTCGCATAGAACAAGACAATCTAATTCTTTGGCAGAATGTTTTATCCCGTGTTTGACATTATACAAACCAATACAAACCAAATGTTTCATTAAATGAACAAGAACAAAATCTGTAGATAAACAGACAGTGAAGATAAGCGCTGCAACCCTTCAATGATTACAATACCCAGAAGTTTTTTTTATTATTTCTTTGTATATAAAAACATCTGCGGTATTTGTGAATCAAAAATTGGAACATTAAAGAAAGAGGATTTGTGGCTTCTACAATGAAGCATTTTCATCTCTTGCCTTAGATTCTAAAGCTTCCTATATGTATTAACCTCACAGGCATTTTAATACGTCAGCTGAGCAGGTGGATCTTTTTAATATATAATGCGGTTTCTCATTTTTTATCTAACCAGGGAGAGCTTAACAGAGCAGAAACCTTGAAGGATTCAACTTCCAGAAACATGACCTCTGGACTGTATCCAGGACCTCTGCTGATGCTGCTCTGTCTCCTCCACGTCTCTGAAGAGACCTGCCCCTCCATTTGCCTTTGTATATCTGACACAGTGAGCTGTAGCTCCAGTGGTCTGGCCAAGCTCCCTCTGTCCCTGCCCTCTTTCTCCGTCACCCTCGACCTCAGCCACAACCATCTGTCCTGGCTGGGTCCAGGCAGCTTCAACAAAATGCCCCGACTGGAAAACCTCCGAATGGCCCACAATCAGCTCAGTGTCCTGGGCCATGGGGTGTTTCACAATGCCTCTGGCCTCAGGCACATTGATCTATCCTCTAACAAGCTGCATGTGGTGGAGCAGCACTACTTCCAGGGGCTGTGGAGGCTGGAGGAGCTCCTGCTCTTCAACAATAAAATCACTCAAGTGGAGGCCAGTACACTCATTGGTCTGAGCAGCTTAAAAAAGGTCTACTTCAGCTTAAACCAGCTCACACACTTCCCGTTCTTCTCCATCCAAGACCATAGTCATCCATTCCTGACCATGCTGGACCTCTCGTCCAATCGAATGAGCCGTTTGCCCTGGGAGGATGTCAAAGCTTTGCCAGGGCTGGTGCAGCGGGGGCTTTATCTCCACAACAACTCTCTGATCTGTGACTGCTCTATGTACAGTGTGTTCTGGCATTGGGATCTGAGGGGTTATGACTCCCTGAGGGACTTCACAGATGAGCACACCTGCTCTATCTACGGGGACCAACGAGCATCTATCAGGTTCCTGCAACAAAACCGCTTCTTCCACAACTGCACTATGGAAAAGGCCGTCTCGCAGCCTGTGACTGTGCTCCTCTCCCATGTGTTGGTTTCAGATGGAGACAGCGTGCATCTAGACTGCCAAACATCCCTGAGTAGAGATAGTACAAACCTCTCATTTACATGGCTCTCCCCCACCAAGGGGTACATCACCCAGACTAGCATAAATGACACGCTAATTAGCCTTTTTCCTAATGGCACCTTGGAGATCCAAGCAGCCAAGGTCAATGACTCAGGGCTGTACGTGTGCACAGCTGTGGATATTAAACAGGAACTGAATGCTACTCGTGAGGTGAATGTTACGGTGCGGCTGCCTGCGGGAGAGACATTCAACACTGGCTACACGACACTGCTGGGCTGTGTGGTGACCATGGTCTTCATCCTCATATACCTTTACCTGACTCCATGTCGCTGCAGCTGCTGTAAACAGCCCAAACCTCCAGTAATCCCAATCGCATCCTATGACCCCAGCACCCTAACGTCTGTTTTCTCCCACTCCACAGGAGACCATTCCAAAATCCAAACTAATAAGCATGTAGCGTTCATGGAGCCTATGCTGAGTGAAGAAGGAACAGAATGGACACCTGAGAGCTGATTCTGAATAGGGTAGTTTTTCTTGCCGTTTAACTTTTGGAGGAGGAGAGAGAAGACTTTGGGACAATACTCAGGAATTAGTGTTGAGATGCTATAAGAATTGAATGTTAATGCAGTAAAGAAAAAAAAAGCAATATCTCCTGTTCCACTTCTGCTCCTGTCTGTCATCAAGCTCGGAAGACGAAATGAAACTTTCAACTTTGCTTTATTACCCTCATTGTACTGACACCGCTAAATCAGAGGAGAGCCATTATCAGCCCTAAAAATCAGCTAATAACTTCTGTGAGCTCAGGTACAATGGGGCGGGGATGTATTTCTCACGGGATCAGTGGATGAATCTGGCTCATTTTTCACAAAAAGTGTTTAACAAGGATGAAAAGCCCCGGAAAATGCAGTAAGTTTATGACTGTAATGGACCGGAAGAAGTAAGTTCAGTCTATTTATCTTGGATGACTTTGGGTGCTGTCTAATTAGTTGCACTGCATTAGATCATATCTTATATAATATACAGCTTCAACATTGTAGGAAACTCTGTTTAACTCCTGAAAACATTTCTTCCCTGTTATCCTAATAAAGGAATCAGACCCTTTAGATCATTCGTATTTTTGGTTTTGAACGCAGATTTACTTTAGCAAAAATCACTATCCAGTATCATATAAAAAAGAGGAATTAAGATACATAAGAATGCAATGAATGTGTCGGAAGCTATAGCTTTCAGTGAACTTTCAAAAATCTTATCTAGCAGAAAACAGAGGCACATCCGGCTGTGATCCATCATACATATACATATCTCGTACAAACCTGTTGCATTAATCTGGCAGCGAAAAACAATGACACTTAATCTTGGCTCGGCTTATTTGGCAAACAGTGAAGAACAGAAATCAGTGAGTGTCAACAAACCAGAAACACACAGCAATTGGACTGCTCTTCAAAGACCGCATCTCTTTGATCAAACACAGCAGAGCACTTTGAACACTGCGGAACAAACACACCAAGAAATTTAAACTGAAGTGACAAATACTTCAAGCAGCACTGACGCAAACCCCCTGGTGGCTCTTACTTTGTATAGATTTGTTACGGTTCAAGCCCTGAGGGGATAGAACCTTATTGTTTTTGTGTCAATTAGTAGTTGTTTAAGTATTCTGCCGAAATGGCTACAATAGTCATTAACAAGAAACATCAATCCTAGTCCAATAACTGGAAATTATGTGCATGTGTTTCCCAAGAAAGATGCACCCAGTCAGCCAGGAAGCGGTGCTGTAATTAAGGCTCAAAAGTGCCATTTCGGAAAGGCCACTTCCCACACACCTTAAGTCCAACTGACTTGAAATCTGATACAAAACTGCAAATCAATATTTTCTACAGAAAACATCTTGGACAGTAAAAGTCTTCAATGATGGATTTATTTTTCGTCCATTTTTTGAGTAGCACATTTTTTGGATCTCATCTGAAACAAGTAAACTGATGCTGGATCGTATTTATATATCATCACTTCACAAAATATGTGGCTAATAGTTTTTAAGATATTGACCAATAAACTTCATAATGGATATGACTAATTAACATTTTGTCAAAGCATCATAAATTTTAGTTATCTTCAGTCTGTGTTTGGGAATTGGCCTACCAAAGCAATTCAAGCATGACTTATAGGGGGCGCTATACATGCCAAATATGTAAAAAAAGATCTTGGGGCAATATTGATTTGTGTATGAGGGTGTGGTCTATCATATATCGGCTAATAATATTAAACTCACTGGAGACATCCAGCACCATCTCCTGAACCTAGTTTCGTTCAAATCCAATGAAGGGGAACAAATAGCGGAACTTTGAGTCCACAATTATTGAAGTGCTGCAGGCTTTATGATGATGAAATAAGAGTCAACTGGTTTTATTCTTCCTTTATAACAGAATTAAAGAAGCTGAAATTACTTTGTGAAGCCTGAAACCTGTTTGCTGCTGCCAGTGGCTTTAATTTTGGTCAATTGAGCTCCTTCTGTTTAGGGTTTTATACCAGAAATCACTGCTTGCAGCTATATATTATTTAATCGAGTGTAACATTGTTCAAACAACAGAATTGCTTACTGCAACAACAGAGATGAAAGATGCTAACATCTTGCCACGAATGCACTGCCATGAAAGAACATACGTGTGGGATGAGAACATTCAGTCGATGACACGAGTAGTCAGGGATGAAGGGATATTTAAAAGCTGATGACACAAACAGTAACCTTACAAGAAACAAATCAATTTCTCAATGTCCAAGCATCTATATTGTACTTTAATCTTAACGCACACAGTGGTGGGGGACCAAGGATTGCATCGAGATTGAACAGGATTAGATGTAATCCTTCATATAATGTCAAAGAGAAGTTGTCAGTAATCACACTTCTAACAAAGGAAAGCATGTCATTTGAGGAGGGGCCTTTCGTTATTTCTAAATCCTTAATTAAAACTAGGCCTCCATCAAAACTCAAGCAGAATATAAGTTGTGCAATTTGAAGGTAAATTCACAGGCAAAAAAGTGGAAATCTACAAATGGGCAATCGTGCAAGTAACTGGGACAGACAAGCTCTTTGACAGCACTGATTTTCATCACTGTTAAACTCTGAGTGGATTAAACAAAATCCGACTAAGAGAGAACTGCACTGTAATGCACCACTCTGTTTAATCACACTGCCACTTAATTCTCATATTTAGCAAAGTTTACATTGTTTTCAAATATATAATCAAGATTTCCACCCCGGAACAAGGGTTATGCAACGTGCTGCTGTGCTGCTGCGTGATGTAACATCTTGAATCAGAGTCTGTCGTGACCTGATGTTTTCAGAGACAGTGTACTAGAGACGTTACATGGTGTGATGAGTTCGGGTTAGGTTTTAGGAGATTACTACGAGGATAAAAACCAGGTGCTTTGTCAATTTCATTGTTTTTAAATCCCTCTAATCTGGTCCCTCTCCCTGACACAGCACACGCAGCTTGGCTGGGATTTATTGTTTCTGATATGATTAGCAGATGAGTTAAAACAATGAGGACATGATGTGAGCATTTCACAAAGGGCTCTTTGTTTCACAGAGGGGCCACAGGTGACCCAGGTTATATAAGCACACTGCCGATTTGGGATTCAACTGCAGTGTAGATAGGATGTCAGCTGAAATGAGTGCAGATAGTGATGCCATTTGGTATCCAGAATTTTATTTTAACCTTGTGATAATAATGGGAGGCCTCAGCAGTGCCTTTAGGAAAACAAAGAGGCATAAAAAAACACAATAAATAATTACTTTTGCTCCATCAGATTGTCACACATATTCCCACTCATTTGAAACATGAGCAGGTAGTTGACACACAGATTTATGTGGCTAAAACCAAGATAATTAAAATATCCCCTGTTTCATCAGTCTATCCATCCATCCAATTTCTATACCACTTATCCTTTAATGGTTATGGGGGAGCTGGAGCCAATCTCAGCTGACATTGGGCGAGAGGCAGGGTACACCAAGGCAGGTCGCCTCTGTTCCACACGTACATTTATTCCAAAGTTTTGTTCAAATGTGTGAAAACATGTTGTGCCCTGACCGACTGCATGAGTTCAGAATTTACAGTCTATGAGCACAGTTTAAAAACCACATAACAGGGTGAAGTGTTATGACTGAGAGCTGAGACTCGGTCTGTGATTTGGCGTAACCTCAATACAGTGGCTGTGCACCACAAACACTACTCTGTAGACTCTTGCTCCAAGCTTCATGGAAGCTAATACTTAAATAAAAATGGAGAAGGGCAATAGTGAGCAAGAACGGGCTTATCGGATAAGAGTGACATGGAAGCTTGCCTGGCAGATATCAATATGTTAAGTATATAGCAATATGCTATCTGGTTGCCTTTGAATTAGTTCAAACAAATTACAGACTAGTTACATCTGATGTTTACAGATCCACAGATAATCCAACTAATTGCACTTTAAAATAACATCAGAATTTCCAGTCTAGGTGCAAGCCGCCATGACTCAGTCATTCTGCTTCCTGCAAATTATCCTGAACCACTCGGGAAAGAAAACACACAGATTTAAAGGAAGGATCGCTTGATACTTGAAAAGATGCTCCTCTCTGAAGCAAAACACTTCATCAAGCCTCAATTAAAGTATGTACTTCCCTCTTTCAGATTAATTGTTTCCCCTAGTTCAGCTAGGCTCCCAGGGATTCAGAATCATCTTATTCAAGAATCTAATTACTGTGAAAGGGGAGTTTCACTCTAAATAGCACAAGTTGAATTGCTTTCACTCGAGGAGGGCTGCCTAGACTGTCAACAGGGGCTATTACTGAACTGTCAAAACAGTCATCAGGCAGGAGTGGAGGCATCCAGCTGTGTCAGACACATACACATCTTTCAGACGCTCTGACACCCACATACACAACCTCAGTGGAGGCCCAGTGTCACAGGATTGACTAAAACCCTTATTTCATTCTAATTGGACACTTGGAAATATGTGCCTGGGAAACACACAGAGCACTCGTTTCAGAACAGGTCACCACAGCAATACTACACTGTAGATCTTTTTTAGGAGGTAGGCTGGTTGCTTCCCAAAAAAAGATTAAAATAAATGTGGACTGCTGCACACCAGACAACAAGCTGTTTATCATACCTCTCCGCTGCGTGTGAACACAGGCCATGTTCTGTGTTTCCGAAGCAGCTGGATAAGCAACAGGATTCTGGTCTCAGTCAGATCACTGTGGGGAACATTGCACATGAACGGCTCATTAATCAAATGTAAAGATCACGTTTTACTGCTAACAAACAAATGAGTAATATGGGTGCATCAATGCGAATATGCAGTGATGCACCCTGATCTCAGTCAGTAGATTGCGGTGCAGTCTCTGTGTCTATCTGGGGACATTTTTTGCTTCAGTAAGTAGAATGTAGTTAAATATTATAAGATTTGACGAGCACAACAACATTAAGTATTTTAGGTTTAGTTGCTTGTGTGAGCACATTTCTTCACCATCCTCTCATCTTTTTATTCGTCCTTACTGTTTAGCTTCTGTCATTTCTTCCAGCGGTTTTACTGTGTTGTGTTGGAATGTTGCTTCCCTTGTTATTGTCTGTCACACTTGTCCACTAAAAATACAACAATGAACTTGGATGAAATATGGCTTTATTGTCTCCGTTAAAAAAAGACATTTACTGTCACAGGCAGTATGGGTGTATTATCTACAATGGCTTCTAGTGTCAGTGATGCTCAATAATGTACTTTATGATACTATTTTTCAGCTATGCCTGTGACATAGCTCTGGGGATGACAAAAGGTCGGCCTGTCATTTGGTACCAGACTGAAATATGTCAACCACTATTAGATCAATTGAATTTTCGTACAGGGGGAAACCTACTCAATTTGGTGACCCCTTGGATTTTTTTTCTTCCCAATGCATCCCTATGAGGTTGTCATGGGCTTTTGAGTTAGACGTCTGAATAACTGTTGGATGGATTGCTATGGAGTCAGGTAGACACGTTCATGCTCTCTTCAGGATGAAATGTAATAACTCAGACTTCTCCTTTAGCATCATTGTCAGATCAAAATTTCTATTTATTCAGAACTATTAGAATAGTTATTCAGAACTATTAGAGACTACTGCAGTCTCAGGTTGTCTTTGTATTTAGTGCTAATTAGTGAGTTTGCTCTGTAATGATAAGCACTTGATTTTTGGCTCAGTGCACTGCTGCCTCATCGAGCCACCTGCATGTCTGTATCTCTGGCTCTCACAGTATAAAGTGACTGGTTTAGAACATCACTAGAATATGTCCTTTGCCACTTCCATGATTTTATGTGTCTAACCACACAAAGTTCTGCTTCTGAACGAGCTTTACAGAAGCTTAATTACTTTTCTCCGGTCCAACCATTTTCTGCTGTCTCATCGCTTACTAACTAAAAAAAACAGTGGAAACTGGAGGATTTCCATAACGTGAGGTGCTGATCCCAGTAACAAGAGAAGAGATTCTCAGTTACACTCACAGCAGAGCTACGTTACATTCTGGCCCAAAGCCCTGCTTCCTGAAACGTCATCAGTTAAAAGCTAAACCCAGAGAACTGCAAAGCTCACTGATCCAATTTTATCAACACAAAGTGGACATGTTTTGTCCTGACCTGGATATTACTTCCCTCTTTATGCTCTCGTCCGATGAAATCTGATTTTGTTTTAAGAGATGGAGTCAAAAAACGATGTAAAAAAGAATTCAGCCCCATTAATCAAGTAAGCACATCAATATATATTACATTACTGTACACCTCTCACTACATTTCAGAGAAAGGTATCATGTGTTTTATATGACTGTGTGTATGTGAATGGAGCGCTTTGAATGGTCATCAAGACTAAAGCACAATATAAATACAAACCATTTACATTTACAGCTTTAGGTACAAGTTGCTTTTCAGATTAGAATTTCACATTCAAAACCCACTGGGAGTATAAAAAAAGATGTGGTGCTTTATCATTAAATTAATTAGTGAGTAAAGTAGCTGAACTCACCCAGACAGACATATTACGTAGTAGTAAATAAACTTCTTTACTACGTGTATTTTATTTTACCTCCCTACGTATTTTTATGACTATATTGTTTATAATGGATTACTTCCTCCATCACTGGGTATAAATACAAATGTTCTTCACATATCAAATACAGTGAGCAGCTCTACTTAACTTTGAGGAGAGATACTGAATAATTTCACTTCTTCGGGCCCCAAATTCTTTTGGAGTTTGTCTCTCAGTGAAGCTGCTGTAGTGATTTGTAAGCTCATCTTGATTTCAACACATCTTACTCAGGTTCACGTGGTGGAGTAAATACACAATGTCTGCCTCTGAAATGCAGAGTCATGGTTAAATATATCAGCCTCAGTCACCTGCTTGGTTTTCGTTAGCTCCTGCTAGCTGACAGACATGGCAGCTAAGCTAGCTGGTTAGCTTTAGAGGAACATTTAGCTGCTAAAGCAACACGTGTTTACCTCAGGAGTCAGTGGAGGAAAAATAAAGGAGATTTAATGAATCAGACTTACTTTCATTAGGTGGCTCCGGGTCTGCGGCGTGTGTCTGTGTGTGTGTGTGCTAACAGGTTAGCCTCATTAGCTTGTGAGGTGAAACGTCCATGTTGTGTTTACAACTTCTTTCCGCTGCCCCCAAGTGACCCAAAACCCCCGATCACACATTCATTTAAAGCGCCTGTTGTAAACTCCCGTACTTTTTCTTTATTTCATAATTTATCCATAGTTAGATTTTGATAACATTGTCAGGGAAACGTTCTTAAAATGCTACAAAGAAAAGTACCCAAAGAAAAACGATGTGTCATATTACTGAGACACTATAGTTGATTGTGCTTTTGAATGCTGCAGTACTTGACTGAGGTGGAACCATGAATTTTATTTTGTGAAAAAGTAGTGAGTCAGAGTAGATGTACTTCAGATGTGTACATCATAATAGTACAACATCGAGTAAATTGACTTTGTCATACTCCACTACTGCACTCATTATAGAGCAGCATTCAAATGCACAATCAACCATAGTTTTTGTTGATTGTGCATTTGAATGCTGCACTTGACTGAAGTGGAACCATTATTATTATTTTCCATTGTTTCTTTTTTCACTGTTAATCATATTGCATTATGAATTTCCATCGATAGTTTGTTTTGTTTGTAGAAAATAAGAAAATTACCAAAAGCCCAAAGTAACCCCCATCACACTGCTTTTGTACTTACTTACCGTCCAAACTTTTAAAGCAAAGGAATTTAAATTATTCCATCACATTGCATTTTATTTAGCTGATGCTTTTATCCAAACCGATTTACAATAAGTGTTAAATTGTTAAAATAACTAGAAGGAGATTATACATTATTAAACGATCCTCAAGTTGTACTCACTGGAACCATGTAATGTTTGCTATAATAAAAGAATAATGACTTATCTAAGGAGTTAATTGGTTTTCTGTTATCTGACTAATTTATCAAATGCCTCAACAATTTATTTGGTTGTTATAAGGTGAAGTCTATAAGAAAGTATTCAACTGTACAAGCTCTTTGTATGTTTTTGTGCCGAATCTTGATTTGTAAATTAACTACATTGTCAAATAATTGTAATTGAGTATAAAATGGAGTGAAAAAGTAGTGAGTTAGAGTAGAAGTACTTCAAATGTGTACATCATAATAGTGTTACATTGAGTGAATTTACTTTGATACGCTCTTATTTGGCAGAAAAGTCCAAATATTATGACACAATATATAGAATATACACACCATCCTTAATCTGGGTGTATTTACTCTGTATTTTTCATATTTTATTTGTATCATATTAACACTTTTGAGGATTTTTTATCACAACTAACCATCACACTGCAGTGGTGGAGCTGCCAAGACAGTATTTGTGGTGGTCAGCTTCCAGGAGTATATTCATGTGTGCTGTGTTTGGTATTTCTGAATAAAACGTTCTTGCTCGATAAACCTCTCCCATATAAATAAGGTTTTGCGTCATGTGTCTTAGCTACAATTGATTTAATGGGGAAACATATTTTCAGTCTCAAAAATCACCATGGCAAAACTACTGCACAACTGGATAGGAGGCTCTGGAGATTAGTGTTAACCTATTTTCCAAATCAAGAGGAAATGGCGCCATCTGGTGTTTCTCTCCCTCAGAACCTCCATTGATGTAAAGAAACAAAATGATAGACCACCACAGAGGGGACATCAACCCACCTAATGATTCTCTCAATAGTGGTACAGTTTGAGGGCCAGTGGCACTCAGCATGGAGTCTCCAAAGGTTTTAAGTGCTGTGTTCTCTCCTAACTGCTCTCTACACGCAATCATGCACTGCTGCAGGAAACAGATTTAACAGATTCCTACTGCAGAGTGGAGCGCCTGCTGTCACGGGCAGAAAATGAGCTTTTCCTCAGTATTTAATAGCCCATTTTTAAATATACTTGTTCAGACATCTGGTTTTTAATATGTGCTCCAACACCGCTTAAGTTTCTCAGAAAAATATGACCTGTGGATTCAGACAATAGGTCAAGTTCCTCATTTTATTTAATGCATTTTTTGTTTTGCATATTCCCCATTTTACTGCCATTTTAGGTGAAGTTATCCATCTTCACACCGGACAAACAGATTGTAGGTAGCTGAGGAAAATGTGGAGTTTGAGTGAAAGGACAGGAAGACAGCTGCGATTTATATTTTTAATAGGTTTGCTTGACACTGTCATCAAACCTGTCACACAAAGGAGATTTGAAATGGTTTATTTTAATAGATTTTTGGACAACCAAATATGTAAAATAAAATAAAAAGAAAACCAACAGCAAAAGTGAAATTTAATTCACCAGTTTTTTTTTCCTTAAAAAAATATCAGCCTTTCCCCATGTTCACAAACCGCTTCAAAACTGGGACAAACTGAAAAAAAAATATGAAAAATTCAGAAGTTGGAAGGCCATTAACATTTGTTGGCAAATATAAATATAGTGGTTTGAACAGGGTCTCAAATAGCTCACATGGAAAGAGTGTACGTACAGTTTACACGACAGTAGGACACTCGGCACTGCCTGTATCAATTTTTATTTCACGTAGAAAACCAGGAGCTTTATTTACGGATTTAAATCAATGTTTTTATGACAAGGAAATATGTACATTCAGCCAGCTCTAGAAGTCTCTGGAGTATGGTGTTTGTGTTGCCCCTCTGGTCACGTTGATTGTCTATTCAGGGGCATAATTGTGAGAGTATGTGTAGTCCGAGTAGTAATCCTGTGCCCTGCCCCTGCCTGCTGGGTAACCCCAGGAGCAGGGACCACCTCCGCCCCCCCGATCATGTCCTCGTCCTGGACGAGTCCAAAGTCCTGGTGGGATTCCTCTCCCTCGATAGCTCCCTAAAGAACCAGGACCCATTGCACCCCGCATAGGCCCATGGTCCATCTGTCCAGGGATGCCACCTATACTCCCATAGCCAACTGCACACATTGGATGTGGAGGCAGCTTAGGTCTGACTACTGACCCCCCCCTGGTGGCCACTGTGGGAATTCCCACAGAGGATCCAAGGTTGTCAGTGCAATTCACCTGAGTCCTGTTCCCTTGACTAGCAGGGGTGCTGCCTCCAAGGGCTTCCCCGCTCTTAGGGAGCCCACTTGAGTCCAACAGTCCTGATGTGACTACGCCCTGGCCACTGCCACTCTCACAAGTGCTAGTCCCTGCAGTGCCCCACACTCCCTCCCCAGGTCCACTGACTGTCCTGTCATGTTGTGAGGGAGTCCCAGCAATGTAAACTGGCTGGGTTGTGTCGCAATGGTTTGTGTAAGGGATGGAGGTGGTGTGTGGAGAGTTCCCAGTCACCCCAGCTCCGCCAGTGTCCGAGCCATATGTGTGACCAAGCATCATGAGATGAGGTGGAGGGGGAGGTTTGACCTCCATGGGGAGGGACGCCAGGTTGGCAAGAGGTCCTGCTGTGGCCATGACAGGGGGAGTTGGGATCGTGGCAGGAGCTGTAGTGCGATACTCCTGTTCCTGGGTGGTGCTGCAGGGCGAGGCTGGGTAGGCTGGGGAGGCAGCGTAGCTTGAAGAGCCAGTGTAGGATGACCACGAGGCTGAGGGACACAGGAAGCTCTGGTGGGGATTCACAGGAAAACCTCCTGGTGACAAGCTGCCAATGTCTGAAGAGCCTATACCTATCTGGTTGGTGGCTTTGAACTGAGAGATGGCGGTTTTGAGAGCACTGTACTCAGACAGCGTCGGAGTTCTCTCAGGCGTGACCTGCTGGTCTGGGAGCGGAGGACGAAACTCCTCCATATTTGGTGGCGGCGGCTGCGGAGGCTTTTTCTTCTCTCCTATCTGGTTCTGCTCTGCAGAATCGGCTATAGTGGGTGGCTCATCACCATCATCAGAGTCTAATGACATGTCTTCCTCCTCCACACACTCATCATTCACTACTGCGAGAGAAGGAGTCAGCAGAGAGGGTGAGGGTGAGAGAGAGAGAAAAGCAGAAAGAATTGCATTATCAGCAGATGCATTTACAGCTTTGTGTTGAAAAAAACTCTGCTGCTAACTGTATAGGACAGAAGGCAATTTAGCAAAGCAATTACACTACAGCGAAATGTCACGAAATCCAGTGTTTTGTGTTAAGTGCTGCTGCTGCTGATACCCACCAGTAGAGGGCGGCGTCGGAAGCTCATTCTGATTAATGGAGCCAATCAGACTGTGGAATCCGCTCATTACATCATCAATGCTTGCAATTACTATTCCATTTCTGGAAAACTGGAGAAACATCTCAAATGGCCTCTCTGTAAAAACACATCACAACAATAAATACTTTAATATCACATAATAATCAAGTATATTATTTATTCAACCAGAATGCATGTGGGAAGAAAACATCTCACTCAAACATCTGAACCCTAAACACACATTTTCTTTTGCTAGCGTCAGATAAAATGTGAGAGGATGAAGTTAACAATGATTAGGATGAAGATACCAGTGAGGAAGATAAGGTGCCGTTGCTGTGTGTGCTGCGCTTGGAGTTTGATCAGACATTCCAGATCAGGAGCCTGACGCGACTGAGTGTCACACTCGTGATAAGGGAGGAACTCCACTAGGTGCTTCTTCTGATAAGCTGTCAGGAGGTTCAGAAGCCCCATGGCGTTGGTGTTTAACCTTTAAGAAAAGCACAAAAGTAGATCCATACAGTGTTGCGATGTTTCCTCACACCTGAATATGGCCTAGAATCATTTTGATGTGATAATTCTGGGAAATCTCCAGAGATACTGACCTCCCCAGCTCTTTCAGCTTCTTCTGGGACTTGCAGTGCACCTTCCACTGCCAGGGGTGTTCAGGGGAGCTCTGCTCTTCCAAGAACTTCAGCAGCCCCTGTAACCGATCTGGAGAAAACAGGCAACGTAAGCTCTGAAGTATCATCCGGTTAATATTTCCACCAACTGGCACGGCTCCCACAGAGAAAAGTAAAACTTACCCTGCGTGATAAGGTCGGGGTTTAGGACAAACTCGTCAGACACCATGAAGCCTCCAGACACAAAGAGCTCATTGTAAGTGTGATTCTTGACATCGTCCAGAGTGTCCACTCCAGCAAAACTCACTGAAGGCAACTTCTTTAACGACACCAGAGCCGGGATCTAAAGGGTGAAAAGCTTTTGTTAGTTTTATAGACCTTTTTTATCAGTTGAACTTGTGTTTCGTGTTTTATTTACACCCTGACACAACATGCAAATAATGCTGTAATTAAATTAAACATAGCAAATAGGACAATACCCTGGGGCAGACGTAAAAAATGAATAAAACATTTTAATTTTTATGTGTGATAACTGCCAAGATCTGCTGGTGCCAAGTCATCTGAATTACAAACTGGGGAGAAGGTGATGTACTATGAAGAGGGGTGACAGGAGGTCTTCCTACCTTGTGCACGTGCGCAGCGATGTCCTCGTTCTGAATGATGATGAGGAGCTTGTCTAAACTGCCGCTGTTTTCCAGAAACGTTTGCGGGCTGCACTCGCTGTTGCCAAGACTTTTCAAGTACTCCTTCGTGCCAGACAGGAGAGATGTAATTGTTAGGGACAGACAGATGAACATGTCCTCCTCTCTTATGCATACAAGTGCTGACTGACTGACAGATGCAGAGAGCGCAGAGCCCCGAGACACTGAACACATAGTGACAGAGGGGAGCTAGTGTGGCCTTTCACATTTCCCTTGTGTCGATCCGTGTGTTCACTTGTGTACGCAAGTGAAATGATATACAGCAGAATAATGGGAAGGCTTATTGGCTGGAATACTAAAAAGAAAACATGATCCTGAATAAATCTATAGAATAAGAATAAGTAAGAAAAGTCATGCATGGTTAATAGGCAGTAAATGATTTAAAGTCATGTTTTAACAATTTTAGCCACAGAAAATTATAGGAGTCATTTTTACAATCTAATAAATGTTAAGGTCATTTGTCAAATAAAATTGTGAAGATTTTTTTTTAATATATAAATGTTATATCTCTGCATTTTCAACTGGGTGAAACAAGCAATTTAAAGTCATCATTTAAACCTTTACCTTTATCTCCTTGCACACAGTTCTCTCCTCCCCCTCGTCACTAGAGTGAATGTAGAATTTCACCGTATTCTTCGTGACGTCCTTAAAGATCTCCACCAGACTGCTGAAAACCTCAGGCTTCAGCTGACCAATGAGGCTGCCAGCAAGCAGGCTTGGGTTTTGGGAGTTAGCGTCTGGAGAGTCTGTTGTGGTTAGAGAGGGAGAATAAACTTCTCCCCCCAACTCTGTTGAGGCGACTTCTGATTTAGCTTTTGTGGATGCAGGTTCTTTGATAGAGCCCATTTTATCACTCTGGGAGGAGGGGGTGCTCTTGGACAGGGGGGACTCCGCTTTAGTTTTGGAAGTCTGGATTGGGGCAGGGGGTGGTGTTGTAAGATTAGACGTTGTTACTGGGGGAGGTGGAGAAGTGACCTTCGAGGGAGCAGGTGGGGCTGGGATCAACTTGTCCATCATCTCACATAGTGCTTTGACGTGTCCCTGAGTGGGGACAGGGGAGACGAAGGATGCGATAAAGTCTGAGAAGCAGCTGTTGGGTAACCAGCAGCCGCGTGGAACCAACCGTGGTGGTAGCTGCGAGGTATAGCAGATGTGGTTAGTCTGCATAATGTTCTTAATGTCAGAAGTGAGACTATGAATTTCCTGGTTAAGGATGGTGTCCAGGCTGATGGAGGGCCTGAAGGGAACCTCCTCTAAAACTGGTAATGTGGTAGCTGCAGCTGCCTTTTTTACTTCCACAACTGCAGGCGTCTTCAGCTCTGGCTGACTGTCTGTCGCTCTCACGGCCTCCGGCTCAGGCCTCAGCCCAGGAAAAGGGGAGAGGTCTGTGTTAACTGTCTGCTTCGAGGTACCTTCATTGACGGGGAGAACCCATGTCGGGTTATCTGAGGTGTGAGCTTGCTCTAGCGGGGAGCCGACGCTGAACGGACTTCCAGGGCTACAGTCCATGTCCTCCTGAGCAAAGAAAACACCAGCATTGGTTATTTTCAGGTCTATGCACGTATTAAATACATGTTAAAATATTCCAAAACAACAGTCTCACCTCTGTGTAGTTTGTTTGCAAGGCTGGCTCAAGTTGTTTCCTAAAATCCGGGTCAGGAATAGAAGGCTCCCCGCTGCCTGAACCCGTCGACGGTTCACCGTGATTTACCTGCACAGACACTGAACCCTGAGCCACGGCTTTGTTGAGAGTGGCCAGCAGGATCTTGAGGAGGCGCTGCGTCTCGTTGACCGCTGAGGTGTTGGCGTTGCCACGGGCCCTCAGATCAGTGTCATAGATGCCCATGCTTTCCATTACAGCTGTCAGATTGTCACCGTGTCCACCTTCATCTCCCATCTCACCGGCTTGGATGCCTGGTAGGACACAAACAATTCATTTGATTCGTATAACGAAGCCAAGGTTTTCTGTATGTTACAGGGATTTTAAAGACAGGTATGCATAGCTGTTCATTTGAAAAGAGTTAAAATACTGCTCGAGGTGCAGACTGACACAAACATAAGAGCATTGATTATTTCAGCTTCTAGTGTTCTGCAGTTGCATGGATTAGCAATAAAAATGCAACCACCTTGACACCAAAGTGTTTATAATCAAATAAACAAGTAATTTTACTGTGGTGTAAGCTAATGCACCAGGGTTATTGATATGGTGCCAATGGGTAGCAGTGTTTTTTTGTTTTCAACTGAATTACTGAAACTAATCAGCCTGTGTTGTGGAACTAATGCAATAATCAGTATTTCAGAGAAACTGAACTTATGAGGAAGTAGAAGGAAATTCTTAAAAACCAAAGATTACATTACACTTTTGTGAAGACCCCAGAGCCGGGGACTTGTGTGTCTCGTTCTGTCTTCCAGCTCCTTTATGAGCTGGATTTGGTGCCATTAAGTTAACTGGGAGCACCTGGCCAGTGCCCCCAGCTACTCAGACACCAGTGTGCCTGATCTCTTTGTTCTGCACCCAGATGTGATTAAAATCAAGTTACACAAACCCCTGCAGCCCTCCTCACCTTGACTGGGCTCCCCGTTGCTCAGCGGATCAGTACGCTGGTGTTTGTTTATGCCTCCACTCTCATCTCCCTCAAACTTCCTCTTCAAATTGTTGGCGTCCCAGGTTCCGTCCTCTTCCCTTTCCTTCTCAGGGTCTTTTATTAGTGCTTTCTTATGAAGCTGAATCAACTTGAGCAGCTGCTTCATCTTGTGTTTGTCATACTCATTCTGGGACAACCGTAACCTCTGGGGCTGAGGCTGAGAGTCAACGTGGGGCTTGTGCTGCAACTGGGCTCCGTTTGAATGGGCCAACCCAGGCCGCCGTCTGCTGCTGTCTTGTGGTGGTTTCTCCTGGGCTGGCCTCTCCGGGGGTCTCTCTGCCCTGTCCGAGCCCCTGTCCGAGCCACCCCAGTCAGACACAGGGCTGTATTCCACTGGGGCTTGAACGGGTGTGGGTGTGGGTACGGGTACAGGTACAGGGTTTCGTATTCTCTCCATGATGTCCTTTGCCTTGTTCAGGGGTAACATATAGTTGGCAGGGTTGTGCACATAAGAGCGAAGCATGGCATCCATGTTAAATTTGGGTCTGGGCACCGGGAGCGGGTTGATTCGATCATCCATGTTACATTTGTAGTCGGGCAGAATGAACGGCCGCACCGTACCCGAATCCATGCGCGTAAGGTAATCGGTGGCCTGCCGCTCCACCCCGGCGCTAAGGTCCTTGCCTGGGTTAGGCCGCAGCTTGAACAGCGAGTAGTGCAGAGCGGGGATGAAGGGCTCCGTGGAGGACAGGTGGGCGGGCTGAGGCTCCGCTGTCAGCAGCTCTGGCTCAAACAGTCTGGATGCTGAAATAAAGGACACGTGTCAGTGTCAAGATGTCCAACCACATAATAGGTGTTTAGAGACAGGTGCTTAATAGAAGTCATAACAGCAGCTCAGGTTTCAGTGGGAAGAAGTGAGGAACTGTTTTCTGTTTCATGCAGATGTTGGAAAGGATCTTGGTCAGATGGTGAAAAATACTTACAATATTTAACAACCGTCCTTGATTCCTGAAAGATGAATAATGCTTGCAGGTTTTTCTCAGTCCGCCCCCACCGCTCTAGAAAAAAACAAACAGCCACTTTCTTTTGAAGCTGATCTTTCACTAAAGGCAAAAAGTAGGTGTTCGGCTGATACAACTGAGAATCATGAAAGTAAAGGATAGAAAAAAACACTTAAGTACCTTTGGACTCAACCATCTGAGCTGAAGAGAGCAGGAAGAGAAAGCCCCGGTCAAACAAGGACTTCACCAGCACCTGAGTCACGAGAGGAGACACTTCACTCAGAAACACCAGGGTGTATCATTGTGTGAGCGATAAGAATGTCAGTGTAATGTTTGACAGGTTTGTGTACTTGTGTACGACATTTCCAGCTTTATTTATTTGTTTATATCTACAGTATGAAAGTTGTCTGTTTTCCCATATTGTTCCTACAAAAGCAACAAAATAACACTAAATGTTACAAATGTGATTATGATCCTGTTCTCTGAGAGAGAAGTATTTTCTTTGGAGGGATACTGGACATCCTGCAACTGTGAATTCAGGACTTAGTTCATTTTGTTGATTAGATGTGAACTGGTTATGTATTTTTAGGAATTTCAAGTGTGATAAACTGGTAGATCACAGGTAATGAGTGACTCACCATTCTGTCTCTCTCCAGTTTGTTGACCAGCGCTGCCAGGCTGCCGTTGGTCGGTTTGCCTTTTCCATCCACCACCTCAAACAGGCTGCAGGACATCCCACACTTCAATACTGCAGACAAATAAAAGTAAATTAGAAAACAACTTATATCTTGTTAGAATCTCTGTGCTGAGTTTTAGGTGAAATACTGCAAACTCCTTACTTAGAAAAGCTTTATAAATTGAATTTCAAGTAATGCAGTACCGCCCAGACGCCCAGGGCATTTTTCTACCATTTAATTATAGATATAGACGTGTGGTCTGGACTGACCTTCCCGTGATGCTCTGTAGGTGTCCCAAGAAAAGAGCACAGAGGGAATCTTTCGCTTCACCTGCTCTAACTGCATGCCCCGATTCATCTCCAGCTTCTCAGGCCTGCAGCAGAGCACACAGAGATATATCAGAGAGCAAATCATAATCAATTCCTGAAAAAAACTTGTCTGTATAATATACAAGTGCTTTCTATTCTCCCCTTCTCACCTCAACAAGATTAATGTAGTGTTATAGCTCAGCGCGTAAGTCTTTTGAGGTAAGATGTGTCTAATGATTAACAGAGAAGTTCTAGTAGCACGGTGGATGTTTTCTAGAGATGCAAAGAATTATGCGAGACACTAGAGCTGCTTTCAGACATGCACTGGACTCCGCAGTTCCTCCGGAGGAAGTGTATGTGTGAACGCAAATGTCCGAGTGAGACGCTCCGCGGTTTCTACAGACTTTATCCACCTGACGTCCTAGTATAAAGTCCGAAGAAATCCAAGAGAAGTCGATGTGTGGACACAGCAGGTGATCCCCGCTGGATTCACCGCGAGCATGTGGGTGGATTGATGAATACCTCCCAGTGAAAAGGCACACACATAGAAGACACCGAAGATTTCAGGAGAGTTTGTGCTGATAAGTGCTAGTGAAGATGTTGAGGTGCTGTAAACATCCACGCAGCGGAGTTAATACGTCACTTCCAGCTGCTCCATCTCTAACCTGAATAACCTGGAGGATTTGGTGCTGTTGTGTACTTCTGTGCAGAAAACCTCCCGCTGTGTCGTGCACTTGTGAAAGGCGGACTCTGGGTAAACTCCGTAGCCAATTCTCTGGATTTTATCGGGAGGTCATGACTGAAAACGGCTTAAATGTATACTCACAGTTTGAAAGGAAGGTAGGGGCGCGAAGACGATCGTAAACAGATTGGGAATAACTCCTGACCCTTGTTCAGTAGTGGACCACTCCACACAGTGTAGCAGTTCTTCCCTGCAAGAGTGTCGACAGAACATGTCAAAGGTCAGAGAAAGCTTTTCATAACTATTTCATAACTCCTAACTACTGCTGGTTTTACAAAGGAAAAAACATTTCACACATACTCCTCTTTACATTTTTCCAACTGGCTGTTTCATTGAATTTTGATATTTTGGTCGTGTCGCACTCTTCTTTAAGTGGCTAGTCCAAGTGTTAAGTTAAAGAAGTCACACCGTGATACTGATTAACATGGGAGCAGTTGTTTAAGATCCAGGTGCCAACCTGCAGCAGCGTTTTATGCAACTGGTGTGAAATGTCCATACATATCATACATATCCTAGTTTACACGGACATGACAACAATTAAAGAATACAAAGAGATATTGTTTACATATTTGACAATTATATGAAAAAAACGTTGTACCTTTACTTCCTTCAGGGGAAATTGCATTAAACCTGTTAAGGGGAGAAAGAAAAGGCCTGTTTACAAACACAGAACACAGATGTAGCTCACGTCTTGCCAAGCTCTCAACCGTTTGAGCGTTTCCTCATTTGCTGCAGGAACATGTACCTGTGTGCAGTCATAGGAGTCGCAGCAGCCTCTTTGCCTATGTACTTAAAGGAAACCACAGCGTAGGGGCACACGTGCCTGGGTCGAGCCTTGATCTCATCAAATGCAAACTCATAAAAATATTGCTAAAACACAGAGAGAGAGAGAGAGAGAGAGAGAGGGGGTCATTAAAAACAAAGAAATGATAGTTTTTATAAAATACATACACAATACATTTAAAATGTGAATGGGACAGACGCAGCTCTTACCTGTGTGAGCTCAAAGGCCCTGTAGGACAGCAGAGATGTTACCCTGTTGGCACTTTTCGACAAGTTACAGTCAAACTTGGGTGTGGGCTCCATTGCATTCTTAGGCATGTTCTCGTGGATGTGCTTTATTCGGCCCTGAGAGACAAGACATACGGGTTGCCTTCAAGTCCCACAAGAATTTCAAAAATCTGACATTTTAACACAATTAAAGAAGCAGACGTACCCTCATGACTTTAAAAATGACCATGTCTCCAGATGAGCCCACTTCAAAAGGGTTGATTTGTAATAAATCTGAATATTTGGAGAGATAAACACCTACAATGACAAGATAAGAGATAAGACTAGAGGACAAGCACTGTGATCATTAAACTCCATGAAAATACACAGTGAGGTCCTGTGAAGCCTGAGACCATTTCCCATTTACTTGAAAAGGAAAGTGGTCTTATGACAGCACCACATGTTCTCGCTCTGAAACTCAAACCATAACAGTATATGTTGATTGCTGCTAAATGGTTGTTTATACTGTAAGGAGACAGTAAAGATATACTGTTTATTTCCTACAGTTGGCCAGAGACATTTCTGGCTGTTGATGAGCCAATTTCATCAGGTGAAAATATAAGACTTGACATCTTCAGGTGCAGAAACAAATAAGGCAGGAAATACTCATTACTGTCATGAGCACAGTAAAAAATCTTCAATCGACTTCTATTCAGGTTGGAAAATAGTCTCCAAAGCAGCATTCAAGAAACCTACTCACCCACTGAAGGATTTCCAAGTGTAGTAATCTTGGAGTGTCCAACAGACAGACCCTTCTCGCAGATCCAATGGAGCTATACAAACAACAGAGCACACAAAGTTCACAATCTTCTGTAACTTGTCCAACATCTACAAGAGAACAGTTTATCAGACGGGCTCACCTTTGCTTTGTCTGGAAAAAGGAAACAGTACGACTCAGTCAATTCTTGTTCCGTCCGCCCCTCCTGCTTCATCTCTCGGCGCTTCTCGATGAACTGGCACATGATAAGTATAGAAAGTCAATGAGTTACAGCCGTCTGAAGCTCACAAAGTCTAAGCACTTGTATACACGACTCTGGTAGACTATCCAACTTGGAAGACCACATTATGAAAATATTTATAAAAGCCTGTACTCTGCGTGTGGTGTTTCCTGTTGCATGAGCCACTAGAGCACTTGTGGAATTAAAACACTGCTGCGTTGTTTTAACATCTTAGCTGGTTGTGATTTCACAATGTTTGTTTCAACCTACAAAAACATATCATGAATAGAAAGAGGGAGAAGCTGAAATGCTGTAATGTTGACATTTGAGGGGTACAGGGAGACAACGACCAACCTCCTTCTCCAGCAGTTCGTTGTAGATGAGCCTGGCCTTGGAGTAGGAGAAGGCTGCTCGTGATGATGAGTCCAAATAAAACGATGACAAAATCTTCACGAGGTCCTCGAACTCCCGACTATCAGGCCGCAGAAAGTTGTACAAGCCTGCAAAGAGTGAGGGAGATCAGTGGATTAGCATCTGTATCACATGTGTGCATGTGCAAAGTTAACCAGCAGGAGCCGGCCACAGCATCAGGCAAATAACACCACTCCTCTCATGTATAAGGTAATCTTGCGTGAAGATAGATATATATATATACAGTATATGGTTCTTTCTTAGGCAGAGAGAGGACATGTTCTGTGTTTCAGCTCAACAACTGAGCTTTATGATATTGTAGAAAAGAAATATCAGGTGCAGGAGGACGTGATGTGAGCTGGAGTGAATTCACCGTCTTTACAGCTCAGCATAGCTGCAAAGAACAGGTGTCATCTCATATTGTAACCTGTGTCTTATCAGGTACAGCCGGGTCGTCACAGCAGCACTTTGAGAAGGAGAAAGTTACAAAGACTGTAAAAGCTCTTATCCACAACAGTGAGCAGGAAGCCATTACAACAAACCACTGCACATGGGACCGAGCTTCACATGTGCCTTTATTTCCATGAGGTTTATTGTCTCAACCAAATCACATGCAAAGAAGCCAAACCATCACTACTGGACACCTGGGTGTAGCGTCGGCCTCGAGCTGTGGCGCAACACTGAGTAAACATGTCAGACCAGAGACACACACACAGCCAGGTCTGTCTCACACTCCTCAGGTTTACACCCAGGGCAGCTTGTGCATCAAACCTGCTGCTGGACAAGCTGCCCACACACTGTGCACCTGTCTCATCTCAACTGCAAGTGAATGGGGAAGTGGTGTCTGGCTTTTTGGGAGCGACATCGGCTACTGATGTGTCACAGCAAGGTTTGTGACAACTGCTGTTCATCAGGCACTTTGCTGATGGTACTTCTACTTCTCTGAGAGTCAGGGCAGGAGGCAGCAGGGAGAAGTGCATTGTGGGATGTTGTGGTGAGGGGCTCTCTTAGTACCTGTGACATCAGGCAGGGACAGGTGGTGGACAGCCTTAGTTTGCATTAAACATGTCGTGGTACAGTGAAACCGTGTTCTATAGGCACGTGGGGGGGATGAATCCATGCCCTTCACTGAGGTCAATGACACCCACATGTTGTCAGGTGATGGCTGCTACACAACTCCTTCCTCCGGCTGCAGCTCAACCCGATCACGGTCCAGGGAGAAGGTGGAGGAACCTGATAATGTGAGCTTTCACCCGGTCGGTCTCAACCTCGGTGACTGAGGGGGGGTGGGGGGACATGAGCCCCGTGTCTGCTGAAACTACTCCCGCTACATGGATCCACTGTCTCCTGAGCTCCACCCGCATGACGCTAATCTAATTGCAGCCTAAAAATCACCGCTGGACGTTTGGGTCAAATCTAATAAACCAGCTGTAGGGGCCAGCTAGCTAACAGGCTAGCAACATGCAGCAGCAGAATTATGAAAAGACAGTAGGGCTCTGTTGAGAAGAGCAGCGATATGTGGGCACCACCTTTCCGTTCTCTCGCCTTCCTCGGGATTTGGAAATTTCTCCGTGGCAGCTCCTCGCTCGGTCTCGGGCCCGGCGAGGGAGAGCCGCTGAAGCTCCGGGCGTCCGTCGGTGCGCTCCTCCGCCGCTCAGGGGCTTCTTGCTCGGGCATTACACCGTCTCCACATCCAGCCTGATCGCCATTTTGGTTGGCCGGGGCCGAGGTGGCGGTTGAATTCTTCTGGGGCTCGCCGCCGTCCGGGTGGAGTCCGGCGGCCCCGGCGCGTTCCGGGTCCTTCCTCCCCGCCGCGCTGGGGTTCAGGGCCATTTTCCGGGCACCGTGCACGTCTTACGGGCGATGTAGCACCAACGATCGCAGCGCCGCTTCACACACACTCTCTCCTCCTCACCCAGCCTCCGCCATTGTGAAAATGACGTACACGTTCTTCTCCACCACTGCAAAACGCTGCCGTCACTATGTTTACATACGAGAGAATCCGCGCCACCCAGAGGCCCAGACGGGTACTGCGACAACTGGGGACAAATGTGATGGGTTATTATGACCATGTGGTGCCTGGTGCAAACATACATGACATCACATGTAGAGGAAGTGGAAACTGTTTAACCACATACAGATAGAGTAACATGTATGATGCAGCCAAATATGTAACATCCAGCTCTGACTGCCCTTATTGTACAGAAGTACTCTACATGTCGACATCTTATTCTATATGAATCACCTTTATTTTTATAACTCTACCTTGAGGCCCTGGTTACTCAGATGACGAGTAGCTGACAAGTTACAGTCACACTGTGAAGTTTAAAACCTTGTAGATGCAAATACCACTCGTGTAATACTCCAGTCTACCACTAGGTGAAGACAAACACAGAAATTATTCCTGCGTTGTAAAAAAAAGTTGCACCCTGGTTTTGTACTTTCATTGATTTTTTTAATATAATACATCAATCAACCGATTAACTATATTAAATAGATGGAATTTAGACTGAGTGTAAAACAATGACAGTAATGACATCATGATAAATGTTTAAACAAGGAGGTAAAATGTCACTGTAGCTACGTATAGTAGAATTAATATATTATTTACGTATATTATTGAGAGGAATAAAGTACACAAGTCTTGTACATGACCAGACAATAGTTAAACAGTCTGTGAAAAGTGTAAATATGTGTTTTGTATGTTTGGTTTACATGTTGCAAACAGTAGTGTCTGTTTAATCTTCAGCCTGGGAGGAATGTGAGTTGATGAAAGCTAGGCTCTCAAGAGCATGTGACTGAGGAGCTCTTCATCCGCAGGCGACTTGGTGCTTTAGGCTATTTGCATTTCTTGAGTGTTACAAAGTCAAAAAATTGCACAAGGTGAAAATACACTTTTGCTGAAAGATCAAAAAATAAACTTAGGACAGATCTCTGGCCCCTGTTCCTCCAATGTTTCCTTAAGTTGGGTGCAGAGGGAGCCATGGTCAGTGTAGTCGAGCAGAGACACGGAGACGCATGCCAAACCTTGAAAGAAGGTGTTACTCCACTGGTCCTCCTGTATTCAAGTCTTTGATTGCATTTTTCTCACCCCAAGGAGCATAATCATTTTAACTGTTGCCATGGGGACAGTCCAAGCTGCATTTAACATCATAACCATGGTTCAGAATCATTCTCCGCATTACCTTGTCTCTCAAGGTAAACTGCTCTGCTGAGGGGAAGTCAGTGATGATGACACGTGAGTGGTGTCTATATTTCCCTTAAACTTCAGAAAAGGTTTCATAGTTCATAGTTGCCCCTCTCCAAAAGCCCCCCGCAAACAGTTGATAGGATCCTGGTTCACTGTTGCCCCCACTAGCGGTGCACCCTTGGGTGGGTGGTATATCCACACAATAGGCTTGTCCCACCAGCAGCTGCAGAATGGAGAGGACCTGTCAAAGAGTTGAATAATGATGTTTAATAATGCAACAGTGGTTCAAACTCTAGTAAGTGAGAAGCTACATGTTGTGTTGGTCTGATGCTCTTCTAGTCTGTATTCTATTGTGTATAATTTGAACATGCCAATAGGTAAATGTCCATAACACAGACCCTGAGTAAGATAAGAGATAAATCTGTGTGAGGTCAGACAAAATAAGTTTAATAAGGATTCAATTATAAGTTATAATGTTTTTTCCTGCCAGTTTATTGTGGTGCGATCAAACGTAAATCATCTTGAGGAAATAATAATAATGATAATAATAACGCATAAGCAGCTTTTGAAAATAAAACAAAACAAGCAGAATTGAGACTTCGAATATCCAAGTTACACAATTCTTTAAATGCACTGCAGGGGGCAGTAGCGATGTGCGAAGTGTGGTTGAACGTAACCGGTGTCGTGGTGAAGTTTGTTTCCCTTTGAAGATGATGTGTCTCCAACCGCCACCTGAACCCAGCACATAGACGGTACCATCTGCGATCTCCACATTCACCACCGAGGGGGGAGGTGCTATCACACGGACACGTGTTGGGGAGAACTGGGAACAGAATTCGACGTGACACCGGAAGTAGACAGGCGGAAGAGGAAGAACCACAACAAGAAGTAGTAGAAGAAGAAGAAGAGGCTAACCTCCGCTAGCTGGCTAGCTACTGCTGGGAAGTAGCGACAAAATCTCCAGGTATCGTGAACTAAGTGACGTTTCTGCTCGTGTGGGGTTTTAGATTCAACACAGTGAAAGAGAATAAAACAGAAGAGCGCTTGTTCCGGGTGCGTGTGTTCGATTTACATCATCGTTACGGTGGAAGTTGTCTTTGTTTTTATCCGGTTGACGCAAATCAGGCTTCAATGTTGTGTTTTTAATCGAAGGCCTCATACGTTGTGACTTTGATTTCCGGTGCCGAGTCTGCTGTCAAACCGAAGAACAAATCACTAACACTGTTGTGACGCTGTACGATTGTTCTTGTTCGTGAGTTTAAAATGTTGATCTGTGACATGACAGCGAAGCTACTCTCTTCTGCTCCAGGATCAGAATGAGTTATGCAGAGAAGCCGGACGATATAACGAGGGACGAGTGGATGGATAAACTCAACAATGTCCACATCCAGAGAGCCGATATGAACAGGCTCATCATGAACTACCTGGTGACAGGTGGAGGGGCATTATTCAACATATAAACATCAGTCGTGTGTGGTGGTTGAATGTGGAATATGCAGGATTCTCTTTTAATCCACGGTTTCTGTTCCACAGAGGGCTTCAAAGAGGCGGCAGAGAAATTCCGGATGGAGTCTGGGATCGAGCCCAGTGTCGATCTGGATTCTCTTGATGAACGGATTAAAATCCGAGAGATGATCCTGAAGGGACAGATCCAGGATGCCATCGCGCTGATCAACAGTCTGCACCCGGAGCTGCTGGATACTAACCGTTACCTCTACTTTCACCTACAGGTAAAAATCAAATGCAGTGCAGACAACTCAGCTCTGTACATTAGGAACTGTGATTTGTCCTGCATGTGTCGCTCAGTCTGTTATTTTCACTCACCGTTGCAGTCGTGTTTTTTTTATGCGTTTGCAGCAGCAGCATCTGATCGAGCTGATTCGTCTGAGGGAGACCGAAGCTGCTCTCGAGTTTGCCCAGGCTCAGTTAGCAGAGCAGGGGGAGGAGAGCCGAGAGTGTCTGACCGAGATGGAGAGGACACTGGCCCTGCTGGCATTCGACAACCCGGAGGAGTCCCCTTTTGGAGATCTGCTGAATATGATGCAAAGACAAAAGGTGAGGTCAAACATGTTGTTAACCTTCCTCTCACATCAGCTCAAAGTGACCCTGTTTATGTGCTGGGTGAAGAGCCAAATACTTGTTGTTAATCTTTAGTTACTGGCTGTGGCCTTTTTCTGCAGCATGAAGACAATACCGCCTTGTTATTAGGGCTGCACCTCTCAATTATTTTTTTATCGATTAATATAATAATGATTTTATCCAAAATGAAACTTGTGAAATTGATATTTTGATATTTTATTTAATCATCTTCTCTTAAATAGAAACAATTATAGGATCATTTATTAAATGTAGAACTGTAGAATCTTTATGTCCCATACCAAGGGCTGAAGATCCGAATGTTTCATTCGGTGCTCCCTCTCATTTGTACCCAAATGAAAGTGCAACACATTGTATACGATCCACTGTTCAGTAGAGAACGTATTCGAAGAAATTACATGTATGTGCGTTTGTCTTTCAGGTGTGGAGTGAAGTAAATCAGTGTGTACTCGACTATGAAAACAGAGAGTCAACACCCAAGCTGGCCAAGCTCCTGAAACTACTGCTGTGGGCTCAAAACGAACTTGACCAAAAGAAAGTGAAGTATCCCAAAATGACAGACCTCAGCAAGGGAACAATCGAAGACCCAAAATAAGGACCCACAGAGAAAACATACCACAGCATGATAAAACGGACACATTTCCTTTATCTATTTATACCCCGACAAACTGACTCGTAGAGTACAACCTTTTCTTTTTGTAAGGGTTGCTTTTTTGATACTTAAGTAAGGTAGAATGTGCAAACTGGATTAATGGCATTTTAAGAGGAACTCTCACACTAAAATAACACACATACCATTATTTTACTTGGTATTTACATATTTGTTTCAATACAATTTGTTTATTTCAGTTACACTAGGTTTTTCTGTCTGTCGGCAGGGAAAGTTGTTTGCATAGGAGGGTGTGAATAAAGCCTAAATTAGGCTGTCACGTTCTGTGTGTGACCACTTAGAAGACGGGTTGATGATCAGGGGAAAGTGGGTGGCTCAGTGTGCACTGCCTCAAATAAACGTTTTCCTTACAAAAACCATACACATTTCAGCGACTTGTCTGTCAGCTTGTGCTCTTCTGTTACAGAATCAGCCAAAGCAAGATACTTTGGATGTTTCAAGCTACTGTGACATTGAAAAGGAAATTCCTAGATTCGTATTTCATTATTGCGTAAAACATTATAAAAGGATGCAGACAAGAACAAAGAAAACATCAAGCTGTACATCATTGTAGCAGTTACCAAGTAGGACAAGGCAAGATTCCTGGGAAGCTATAAACTTAACAGAGTTCTGTGACTGTGTGAGCTTCAAGGCAACCTCAGTTTCATATTGTTGTAAAATATTACAGACGATATTAAAAAATGTGAATGGTGATAAATCTATGTCCACAGACATGGAGATACTTTTACAGATGCATTATTTACATGTATGGAATAAGTAGCTTTTTTGCAAAATTTGATGTGCTTTTTTTTTTTTTTTGCTGGTATATTATTTTGCAATAAAAGTGAATTTTTAAACTGGACAGGGCATGAAGAACGTGGTGTTTCTCTGATCTGGTGTGTTTTCTGCAAATTTTAAGTACATTCGTTTACTTGGGTCCTGCACCTATGTACAGATTTGAAGTACTTCTATGTCTGGACTCTATACAGATCATGACTCCCAAAAACCACGATCAATGCCTTGTTAATGATTGAAATACTCAGTAACCTCTGCAATTTGATCAGCTACACGATTACACTGCTATTTATATGATAATGCATCAAAAACCCAATGACAGGAATAGCTATATATATACAGCTATGAAGATACATGTATAAACACTTTTGATATAATGCTATTAAAGACTAATACTGATGTATCGCCAGCCCTCACCCCTCATTGAGGTCAGTTAAATGATCAACTACTACCAGGATAAACAAAACAACGTGACCAGGCCTTCATATGGCAGCCAGTGCTACCAGGGAATCTGTGGCATTCATGTATTTATGAAAAAGTGATAACACTATGGAAAAAGACCCTTTATTAAGGTTGACAAGTGCAGGGGCTCACAGCTCCTCTGATGTTCCAGTTCTGACCCTTGCTCCCATCTACCTCCCTGGTGATCCCTCCTCTTCATTTTAAAGTGATCCCTCCTCCTAAATGAAAATTGCTCCCTAATCCTGATTTTAAAGTTTTCTCTCCTTGATTTTAAAGTCTTCTCCTCTGGATTGTAAGGTTGTCCCTCCTCCTCGGTGGGTGTACCATCGTCACTCCAACACATGCACACACTGTGGCAGGACAGATGCTAACAGAATGCAGATCATTACATAACACATGTTTGCAAACAGCCGGGGAAGAACGCACAGTTAAAACAGCCTCTGCGCACAGTTCGGCTCCTTCAGCCCGAGCTCCATCACCGTCTTCCTCGGTGGGGACCTACAGGAGAACTCATCTTCATCACCCCTCTCTCTCTCTGTATATATATACTCTATATATAAAAATATAAACTGCACCGTCATGGGGGCCGCAGCCAGATGCGTCTCTGGTGACACAGTAATGGCTGCAGGCGGCTGACTAAGGTTTACAGCAGGCTGAAATCACTTCCTGATGAACCCTACCGATGAGAAGAAGAACTGCGGGCCTGAGCTGGAGGAGGAGGAGGAGGCTGGGGGAGAAAAACTGACACGTGGATTACTCCTCCTCGGGCATCAGGAAAACAGCCTGCCTCCTCCAGCAGCCCAGCTCCGGCACCGTCGCTCGAATTCCTTCCCTTCCCGTCTCGCAGGTTATGGATTCAAACGGTGGAGATCAGGTATAAGATTGCGCGGAGACTCCTGCGTCCTGGTCCAAGCGCCTGCGTTGGCTCACTGCGCGTAAAGAGACTGAAAGTAAGACAGCGACCAAGAGAGGGGAGACGTGTACCTCGCGTTGAATGGCAGTTATTCAAAAATATGGCAAGAACTATAGTCCAGATTTGGTCTGTCACAAGGAAAACAGTCCGCCCGACAAGAGCGGAGTCCCCGGGGGTCACAAGAAGTGGCCTGAACACAACACCAACTGGCCGAGGTAATGTTATTCTAAACACTGATCATATCTACTGATGCCTGCTTGTCGTGTGTATCCAGTTTTCAGCAACAATCTTGATAAATAACTCTGTTTCCTTGTAATTCTTAAACTCCTGCAGCACAAACACAGAGTGTGTCATCAATGGTGTTTCATTCAAGGTCCAATGATCTTAAGATTCAAGTCGCAGGGTCAAATAGTTTAAAATTAAGGAAATGATTCATACTCTGTTTGTTATAAAGGAATTACAATAGAACAAACCTTGTTAAGATTAAACAAGATTAGATGTACCTTCACCTATTCCACCAATGACACAGCAGCACAAGAAAGTAGCAGAGGGGAAATATAGTAAGAATAAAAATCAGTAATAGAAATGTTAGATACAAAAAAGCAGAAATAATGCTACAAATACACACAAGGTTGTAATTTCAAAAATGTGCCATATAAAGATGGGGATCCAAGTTATATACAATTCGTGAAAAATATGTGGCAGTACTATCCTGAAATAGTTTTCAGTGTAATTTGATTATTATATTGTTGTGACATCATATTGTTAAAGGAATTGCCGTGTGGGCACATTGTAGATACTCCCTGTAGTTCTGAAACTGTCCCATGCGTTGAGTGTTAGAAGGCATTTTGTTTGTCTTAAAGTTCCCTCCTTAAGTTATATAAGCTCTGAACTAGTTTTGTCTCCAGATGTTGCCTTTGTTCAACCAAACTCCATCCATCCATTATCTGTACAGCTTATACTTTGAGTTTCACAGGGGAGCTGGAGATTATCCCAGTTGATATTGAGTGAGAGGTGGGCTATGGCTACACCCTGGACAAGTCACCAGTGTATCTCAGGGCCAGCATGCACGGACAAGCAACCATTCACACTAACATTGACACCTATGGATAACTAAGAACCTCCAGTTAACATAACTCCTATCCCCATGCCTTTGGACTGTGGGAAGAAGGCGGAGTACCTTGAGAAAACCCACATAAACTCCACACAGTAAGACCCTGGCCAAGCTGGGATTCAAACCAGGAAACGTCTTGCTATGAGGCAACAGTGCTGGGATTAGTCTGGCTCAATCTGCTCAACCAAACTCAAATAACTTGATCCATTCTCCTCCTGTGCAGGCCGGTGGCGAGGGTATGGACAGTGGTGCTGCTGCTCGGGACGTGCCTCCTCTACTGCGCCCGCGTGGCGATGCCCATCTGTTCCGTCAGCATGGCGGAACAGTTCCACTGGACTAAGAGGGAGTCCGGTATGGTGCTGGGCAGCTTCTTCTGGGGCTACTGCTTTACCCAAGTGCTCGGAGGCTACGTCAGTGACAGGTAGGAAACTTGGTCATGTTGTGACATAAGAGTGATCTGACCCCATATTGACCTTTGACATTGAAACTGGTGTTCATTTTAACCTCCTGCTCATCAAACACCTTTTGCACAGGAACATAACTGATAGTGACACAAAGGGCCCAGTTGTGTTTGCTAACTTGGGACAGATAATGTAGTCAATACATGTTTTAATCATCATAAACAGATATGCTGCTTATCCATATTCACTGCGTCATCCTAGATATCACAGTTCTGCCACTGCTCAAAACCTGTGAGTGAGGTAAGCCTCTCTCTGAGCAGTCAGGGGGTAAAACTAACACAGGCTGTCTTCTTTGTTTACAGAGTGGGAGGTGAGAAGGTCCTCCTGCTGTCTGCAGCAGCCTGGGGGTCGATGACAGCCTTCACACCCATCCTGGCTCAGTTCTGCTCCCAGCCGATCTTCTCCATGACACTGGCTCGCTTTCTCATGGGCCTGTTGCAAGGTCAGAGGTGCTGGATGAATCACAAACTGAGATTACGTCAGTGGCGAGACATAATTGCTCTTTGCAGACCTGTAATAGATTGATCTGCATTTATTTTAAGGTCTGGAATGATGAGACTTTCAAGAGTCTGCTTCAATACTTCCATGGGTCTTAATGGCTTTAGTGTGTGGCTCCTAAATTTCCCCCAGGATCAATAAAGTATCTATCTATCTATCTATCCATCTATCCATCTATCCATCTATCCATCTATCCATCTATCCATCCATCCATCTTGATAGCAAGTTGAACCAGCTCATTACAGTAACCGCCAGACGTGGTTTCAAATATCTCGCTTTTCATCAAATCAACATAGTAAACAAGCAGAACTTGTTGCTGTGAGTCATCCACTATCCAGAATGTTGTTGGATTTGTTTCTTTAAAGAGGTTTTCAGACGTGACCTGGAGGAAAAATCTGGAGAATTGGCTACGCAATTTACCGCAGTTTGCCTTTCACACATGCACAATGCAGCTGGAGGTTCTGTCCCCAGACATGTTCACAAAAGCAACAACTATGAATTATTCAGGCGAGAGGTGGAGCAGCCTGGCACAGCAGGCAGAGGCAGGAAGTGACGTATTAACTCCACTGCGGAGATCACGCGACTTTCTTGACAACACACAGACACCGTCGTCAGCTCTCATCACCACAAACTCTCTCGACATCTTTGTCGGTGTCTTCTCTGTTCATGACACCTTTTTTTCTTTTTAGTTTGTTTTTTTATTTTTGCATCTGTTGCGTGTTAGAAACTCCATCGGACTTTATTCCTGGAGGCCAGATAGGGAAAGTCGACAGAAACTGCAGAGCCTCTCACTCGGACATATGCGTTGACACATGCATCCCCTGCAGAGAAGATACGGCGTATCTGCGGAGTTCAGTGCATGTCTGAAAGCATGTTAATAAAATGAATTTCTTGAACTAAAACTGATGTAATTTGTACGTATCCATTGCAAAGAAAAATGAGAAACAGTCATAAAGTCATTTTATAATCTTTTTAATAACTCACATTTGGCAGACTAGTGTTCGTCACAGGCCTTATTGCATGATTATTTGTGCGCTTTAATAAAAACTAAAACTTTTTTAATTTGCATTGTATATAAAGAGGAAGACGATGACCATCACATGTATTGCTTTACAATACAATGTTTAGACCTCTGTTGGTGACCATTATGAACTACAACATTAGTGAGTTCACCCTCTTTATTTCTCATTTGTTTATGTGTCTTGAGAACTTAAATCAACATTGTTCATAGGCGAGCTCTTAAAATGTTTGGCATCAAGCTTTTGTTGCACAATAAAAAATCAGCTGCTCCCATTGATGACAAACACTAAATCACCTGCTTAATCATTCACCATGTTATACGTCCAAAATCTATCATTTCTATTATTAGTTTTGTGGAACCAGGTTGTAAAAATCTGTCTTTTCATCGTCCCCTTTAATTATTTTGGGGACTTTTTCCAAACTCTGGCTGATGTTGTTTTCTTACTTGATCTTAGGAGTTCATTACCCATCCCTTGCGAGTCTGTGCTCTCAGAAGGTGGTGGAAAGTGAAAGAGGCTTCCTCATGAGCACCGTGGGTAGTGGCTCATATCTGGGGTGAGTCTAGTGTTATGCAATATATCGGGAACAGTGGGAAAGGGAAAAGTGTTTCTTGCAAAAAAATCCCAGTTGTGATGTGAATAGAGTTGATTTTACAGTTGTGTCTATTGTGATGTCACAATCCCTTCTAATACATGTTTGTAAGTTTTCTATTTGTATCATGATTATGACATGCATGTGCATAAGTCAGAATGTTACTATCTTGAAACATCTTATTACGAGGGTGTGTTTGCCTGACTTGTCCTGTCTTGTTATGACCCATTTTTCTCCACCAGCACCCTCGTGATCGGAGGGGCCGGCTCCCTCATGTTGGACCTGTACGGCTGGGAGAGTGTTTTCTATGTGTCTGGCCTCCTCTCAGTGCTGTGGGCCTACTTCATGTGGAAATATCTACTCAAAGGAGAAGGCAAGCGAGGCTTTAAACCGTTTGCATGTCCATATCATGTGGCTGCTCAATTTGCATAATTAGAGTCAGTCTCCTCATGTGTTTTTCACAGGACCTATCATCACCCTCGAATCCCTGGGAAGTGGTGGGCACCAGGCCAAACTGACAAAGAGACACTGGTTGCGGCTCCTCAAACAACCTGCAGTCTGGTGAGATAACGACAAAGTGCGCATGTGTTGCTTTTTGTTTATCTAGAATTTAGATGATTGAGCAACGTTTGTCTCACAGAGCTTGAGTCAGGCAGTTGTAATGATGTGGCTACAGCAACATCCAAAACCTGAAGTTCCACTTTAATCATTGTGTTTTGCAACCATGGAAATATGAGTTACAGGCTGGTTTAGAAAGAATAGTTTGTGAGTGGAGGATTGTAGAATTGTATTCTAACATGTCCCAGTTTTGTCAGATCATAGCCCTGTCATGTGTGTTTCTGTGGACACAGATCCAGTTTTTATATCTACATCTGCTGCTGCCTCAGCTGTCTGTCAATGTCTCTGGAGTTGAGTTCCTCCCCATGACCAAGATATTTCCACACGTCAATGCAACTGATATGCTCCATTTTCAGCGACACAAAGAACTTCTGTTCTATTTAGTTTTATCCGACCCACCTTCATAAACAGATTAGAAAATGTTTTTTATGGCTCAGGGATGCTTCCTCCACATAGTTCTTACCTTTATAACATTATAGACAGGAAAACGATGACAAACAAACAGATAGTGTTCAAACAAATTGGACTTTGTGAACAGATAAGCTTTGGTACACGCAAATGTGGCTGCAATGCACTTTCTTTGACAGTTTGTCTCTTGTCGTTTGCTGAACAGTGCTGTGATCGTTACACACCTTTGCACCGCCAGCACCTTCTTCACTCTTTTGTCGTGGCTGCCAACTTTCTTCAGAGACACTTTCCCAGAAGCCAAGGTAAAGACGCCCTCTTTGAATGTTTGACGCCGCAATGACAGAATGAAATAAAGAGCGGTTACGCCTTGATTTAAGAAGACTAAGAACCGTCATTGTTGTGGCTCAGTGATGGTATCGACCATCTGTCTTCTTAAATAAATAAAGGACTACACCTATGTCAAATAGGCTACAGTTGTCCTGTATGAAGTTACACTCAGTCAACAGCTAACATGCTGAGGTCAAGCAGCTATAGCATTTGCTGGTTCTCCACTTGTACGTAAAGATGGACGACAGGTCTCCACTTCCTCCCACTATCCAGAAATTAAGCCAAAAAGTCCCAGGTACAAACTAACTAACATTGAGGAGGCAGGATTTACAACCTATACCGCAGCCAGCCACCAGGTGGGCATAGAGATGCTTTGGCTTCACTTTTGGTGAGCAGTCATGTCATCCATCTGTACACATCCATCTTAGCACTAAACACACAGTGCCGCTAAGGTTGATGGGAAGTTTTTACAGGTGTTTCTGGACACGATCAAAGTTGTGAACAAACCACCAGAATTTTTCACTCTATAAATAAAAACTTTGACCTTCTGGGGCACTGGAGGAAATCTGATATCTGAAATTCCATCGAGTGGACATTTCACAGAAAAACTAAAATGTCAGCCAGATGAGTGGGCCACAGGAAAAGCATGACAGTCATGATGACACCACATACTGAGATATTTCAGTCTTAACCAATGTGGTAGATCGACTGACCACATGACTTCCTGACCCACTTTACCGTCCGTAGAGTCAAACACAACCAGGCCTGTCTGCAGCACACTATGACCTAACAATAACAGCCAACACTCAGTGTTCCCTACTGTTTCTCTTCAAGTTCATTCATGCCCAGAAAATGTGTTGTCCCCGCAGGGTTGGGTGTTCAATGTCATTCCCTGGTTAGTGGCCATCCCCTCATCCCTCCTGAGTGGCTGCCTGTCCGACCACCTCATCAGTCAAGGTAGAGGAGCTGATATCACACACAAGGTTAAATGTATTTCGTTATTGATAAGGAAGCTGAATAATTCCCTGTCCCTCTCTTTTGTTCCCCTCAGGCTTCGATACGGCCTCAGTGAGGAAGCTGATGCAGGTACAATATTTGACATTATTATTTTGGGTGTGTGTGTGTGTGGACTTTTTATTCTCATTGTGTGGATAATCTCTCTCCTCTTTCATACAAGGAAACCTGTTTGATTTTGATGTGTGTGGTTTTTGTGTGCATTCATCCGTCTGTTAGTTTTTCTCCATGGGTGTGTCCAGTGTGTTTACCCTCCTTCTATGTGGCAACACCACCTTCCCTTGGGCTGTAGCATTTGTGTCTGCCATGATGGGCCTCACCACCTTCAGTCACAGGTACTGGCAGCCACAATGTCCTCACACTCCTTCGTCTCTGCCCCCGAAACAACAACCTCTTTTTAGATCTAAATGTGGTGGTCCCCGAGGGTCAGTTTGGCAGTTTTATGATTTGTTGATTTCTGTTTAGCCCAATCAGTGCCTGTTAGTCACTGATTTGTCTTTGTTTTGTGCCGGCTGTGTCAACCATTTAAGAGAGAATTATCTTTTTTATTCTTAGGGTCTTTGCCTGCTTAAAAAGGTCATTGATTTGTATGTTAATTCTCAATATGGCTAATTTCCAAAATCCTCTTAGTATTCTTGAAATATTTATATTAATATTATATGTATAATTTCAATGTCCTGTACTGAGTATTTGTCCTTGACTTTATGCCAAGTGTATAAGTACAGACTAGGAAAGGGCGTGTAACCACTTGTGTGAGGTATTACTCTGGCAGAAAGTATGTACAAGTATGAGGAAGTGCATATAAAACCTTATGACACTGCAGGACTGTATGGTTTGTTGTGTTATTCTTATATGGTGTTTTTTGTAGTAAATATTTATTAGTCACATGATTTGTACAAAAATAAGATACATTTTTCATATGTGAAAAAATAAAACACTGCAATATTTTGTATATATCTCCAACAACTGGAACTCAGGTTCCAGACTTTTAAGTGCAATTTGTCTAACAATGTCAGTACAGTTGATAGTTTAGCACCTTATGAGATAGTATAATAATTATTTGTTTCTTCATGTCTACAGTGGGGTTTCTGTAAATGTTCAAGATCTTGCTCCATCTTGTGCTGGAGCATTATTTGGTAAGTTTTAAAGTTTTTATTAGATTTTCATTAATTGTACTGACCTGACTGATCATTTTGATGAAGTTTTAAATTTAACATGTGTGTATCTGCATTTCTCTTCCAGGTGTTATGAATACATGCGGTGCTTTCTCAGGTGAGACAAATATCTGTGATACATATTTAAGCCGCAGCTGCTAAACCATTGCATTTTCTCTGCCTTTAACTATCTATAATGTGAAATTATTCATTGACGTCCCTAAATTCAAACTTTGAGCTGACGTGTCTCTCATCAGTCACAGTGGCTCATGTGCGATGCATATTTCATCAAGGGAGTGTGATTGAGTTTGTGTCAGATGAATAATGGAGGGAAGGGAGGCTGACAGGTGTGGTCCTGTGAGGGACGTGGAGCGGACTGTGACACTTGTGGAAAACTAAAGTGAACTACCACATGGTAGCTTATATGTGCCGCCTTTGTGATAATGTGATATTAATCGCGACTGTGTGTGTGTGTTTCTTATCAGGAGTCCTACTGGTGTATTTCTCGGGGTATCTCATCGAGGCCTCAGGCTCGTGGGCATCTGTATTTGCCCTCATCACTACAGTCAACGTGCTGGGCCTCTGCACCTTCCTGGCTTTTGCCGAGGCCCGCCGGGTGGACATTGACTGTACTAAGGTGCGCCACCACAACATCCACATCTAGATCGTTAGTCATCAGAGCGTCCGGAGTGCTATTCCTCAAGGGAGAGTGTGACCTTGGGCGACCAGCAGCTAGGACACGATTCACATTGGAGAACTAGCCAATGGATGGCAAGTGGCGCATGGAGAGAGCCTGCATACTACACCTGGAAAACTGATAGTTTGGTTAAAGGAGCACTGCAACAGTTACTGAAAAGCACACAGCAGAGCCTGCACAATGAAAAATCACATGGAGCAAAGAGTAAGACGCAGCAGTGTTAGTAGCTGCTCTGACAGTTCAGGGATGATGTGGAGAGGGGGTGAAAAAAGTCGACGCTACCTCCATCCCGCCTTGTGTGGGGGAGGGTAGTTACACGGTTGCTAGCCTACTGTTTCCACCTGTTCCAGAATGTGTGACTTGAGACTGTTGTTGGAAAGCAGCAGCTCAGTCTTCTGTGTGGGAGGAGCCTTTCGACTGATGGATGTGTGAGACAGCTGTGACGGACCAAGGTGGTGTGTTCTTGCCCTGCAGGGAGAGGCTGTGCTAGACGCAGGGCGAGCCCAGCCTCCCGTATCTGAAGTCTTTTATTAGTCGATCCCCACTCAACCCATCTCCACGAGAACTGTCTGAGTGACACCTCATTACCCAGCCACTAATTACGCTGCAGGCACTCTAATGTCCTGTACCATTTGTCTACCGCATCTCCATGGTTGCAGGCTCATCTTTATCATTACGGCGCAGAGGGGGTCACGGAAAGCTTTGTGGCAACAAGACCAAAGGTTAACTATTATTTTTATTTTCTTTCTATGTGGATGCATGGAATAGAAATACCTCACTTAATTATTTCGTGTACTTAATTTATATGGCTTTACAACTGTTTTTGTTGATTTAATTTTTTGGAAAAAAATATATATTCAGATAGAAAAGAGAAAAAAAAATATTTTAGGGAACATGATGGAAAAAAGTAAGTTATAAGTCTGATGGCATCTGGAAAACTCAATAGATATTTTTAGTATCTTCACTTTTTCTGACCTGCACTTTCCCATCTAAGGAGACAGCATTGATGGAAATAAACCTGTCTATAGAATCATATCAAGATTTTTTGCGTTAAATAAAATTGACGGAAAAGTTATTATCGCACTTTACATCATTGTAACTCTAGACAGGAAGTGATGTCAGTACTTGGGAGAGGAGGGATCTCATCCACTCGTTATTGCGTTTTAGACAAATCAAAGTTTTCACACTCTATCTCCTTATGCCAGTTTTAAATACTATTGTCTCCATGGTTACACACCGATATGATGAATATCGCAGGGGAAAGCACCAACGATGACTGTTGGTTATCATGTCGTTACTGCAAAGTATGTAGCAGTTCAAAACTAGAAATGATTGTTCATTCAGCCTTTACGACACAGTTTTGCAATTTGTGGTTTACACTTAGCAGATTTCACATCCAGTTTAGATGCTTACTTGACGTGTGTATCTTTTTAAATCTATGCATTTTGTATTGTTTGTTTAAGCAATGAGAGAACTGTGGTCACACAGTGTCAGTGATCATTGCATGTTGCTATTTTTTTCACAGGAGTTGTGTAGCTTATGTGTCGCTTGTCATTGTTATTTACATACACAGGCACATTGTGTTTCCTTGGATATTTTCTACACACACTAAGTGTATCTTGTGGTTGAACATGTTGTCTTTACAATTCTAATTTCGGAAATGCCCATTATGCTCAGTGGTTACACAAATATGTGAATAAGAAATCAACTATCGAGCATAGTTGATAACTAATCTGGAATTTCATGTTGATGTCATTTTGAATCTGTGCACACACCATGTTTTAACGTGAAAGAATGCCTTGACCTTTCAGTTACACAATTAAGTATATTAATATAAAACTGCTGCACAAATGAATGAGCCTTGAACATATTATATCAGCCTTTTTTTAATGCTGCACATTCATGAAAAGTTAAGCAGATGTGCATTACTTTCCAGCTGCCTTCACAGCTTGGCTTCTTTTTTCCTGTTACTGTGTTGATGTTGTTCTGCAGAACGTAAAGATTTACATGACAAATAGCTGAAGTTCTGTTCACCAACATATCTCACTGTAGGTTCCTGAAAGCCTTTCTGACAAAAGATTTTTAATAATGTCTAATATATATATGATAAAAAGTCATGAATACACAGTATTCCAATGCTTTTAAGAAATGTTGTATTTAAAAGCATATATTAACTTTGAATAAAAATATATTTTGTCAGCATTAATGCGTGGCTTCAGTATGCTGCAACATGTGCATGTATTTTCTCTGTAGGGCCACAGAGAGGCAGTATGGTATTAATGATGAGTGGAGCACGTCCTCATGACACTGTACAAACATTTTCTGTCTGCAGAGTAGAGGCCATCTCTTGTGATCGCTTTGAGACTTTTCATTAAGGTTACCTCAGATTTACAGCAACTATTATCGCCGAACAAAAGTCTTATTATGCACGTTCACAGGTCAAGAATGAAAAAAGGTTCCTCATTAAACCATTAAATGAACATTTTATCTGCTCATGAGTTGCCAGTGCTGCACGTGGATCAGCTGTGGAACAGGTTCTGCTGCGGGTTCACACTCTGCGCTCACTACAGGCCCAGACTCCAGGTCCGAGCCAGCGGGACGTATATGGTGGCACCATATGGCAGGATGCTGTGTGCCATGTTGGCTAGCTGGCACTGCCCACGTGCGAATGGCCAGACGCTTGTCAACCCAACCCACTCCTCCTCATGGGACCGAACGGCTCAGGTTGCCATGGAGACGGGCGGCTTGTGGCTGCCGCGTGGCGATGAAGAGAAAGGGAGGGAGGAGGGGGTCACAAGTGAGTGAAAGTAACAAGTCAGATAGAAGTCAGTGGAGTGGAGTGGAGTTGGCACCGAATTTGGCTTTTAATGCCCAGTTCATACAAAAACAGCTATGGTGTTAAAGAAGTGGTCACTTGCTTATTGGAGTGCTCTCGCTGACACAAAATGGTGTTGTAAAAGCAGACATAATCATGATGAGTGGCCCACTATTTAATTAGCAGAGATGAAACGCTGTGAGGGGAGAGGGGGGAGATAAACCCTCCCCCAACTTGTCGGCTAGTAAGAGTAACCCAGTAAAGGCAGGCTCCATCAGAGAGCCAGGGATACATGTAAATGAAATAGCCCCATTAATTAGTAATTAACATCAAGTTAATGACATTTCACTGTGTCGCCATCTCATCCTGTGTCCTTCCTCTGTGGTGGAGGGGCTGTCTCTGCGGTCCCTGATCTGAATGCTAATTAGTGCAGGGCTGAAGTGCCATACAGGGCTACCTAATAATATAGAGGCCCAGTTTAAGACTGGTCATTGTGTGGGGAGGATTAATCACTTTGTAGTAATAGATCAGGAGGCTTTATAAGTCTGCCACTCCTTAGAGGGCCGTGATATTGAGGGCCATTGACAGGTTTTATGTGCTAATTGCGTTGCGCCTGTTAGCCTAATGTTGGGTTATCCCTCATGACAAAGAACTACTTTTCACCATTCTTCTATTTTTCCAAATGTATCCAAGAAATATTTCTGTTAAATGAGAATAAAGTGGTCATTATGAATTATTGCAGAGCCTTGCCCGGGTTGTGTTTGAGGGGCCCGGCGGTGGGTACGCTCTCGTTTTGTTGGGGTCCCCTCCTGAGCCTGAATCAGCTCAGTGTCAGAAATGCTTTTACATGATTTGTCAGGTGTGGCGTCTCTGTGAAGCTTGATGCAACATGAAGTTAGCTCTCTATGCACAGCTGGAATGGACAAGAACACGAGTCCCAAAATGAATCCAAAGTGTCCTGCATTGCTAAACTGTGCTTTGAGTCGGTGACAGTTTTTCTCTGTCCCCATTTTGTTCCTCTCTCTTCCTCCGTGTCTCCACTGCCCTCCTTCTTTTTTATCTCTCCTTTCTTTCCAAACTCTGTTCTGATTCACAATTGACCCTTTAAAGATGTCCCCTGATGCCAGAGCACATCCACCATTAGCACATCACTGACACACACACATGCACACACACTACCAAATATGTTGATTTCCGTCAATTAAACCCCATCAGCTGTTTGCCTCCTGCTAGACATATGGCCTGTGTTAAATCTAAAGAGCGAGTGGAGCCGCCATTGAGAGGGGCATCATTTTAATGGAACCCTGAGGGACAAGACCCACACCTGCGCAATAATAACATTAAACCATGCTTAACCCACTGGCCAGATGAGGACAGTGTTAGTTTGTATGTGTCTGTCTGTGTGTGTGTGTGTGTGTGTGTGTGTGTGTGTGTACATGCACTCGCCATTTGTTATTCATCTTCCAGCAAACGCAAGTCTACAGAACAAAGTAATATCCAGCACTGACAGTTGTTTAGTGGAGCAAACTGAATCTATCGTGGTTTGAATCCTTCTTTACGGTGTCTCTTTTCTCTTTTCAGAAACACACCAGGAGCCAAGTTTTTTTCAGCCTCTAATTTTGTTTTATATGTAAGCCAAAAAAAACTAAAAGACACAATTATACACTGCATTGTCTCAGACCAACTTAGTCATAAACGTAGATTAATAACTGAGCAAATGTTAAGAAATGTAATTATAGAAAACAATATGGTGTCATGCCTTTGGCAGGGAGCGTCAGATGCTCTGTTTTAAGAAGAGAAGAGAAAAGAGGAAATACTCTCACTGAGTAAAATGGCAAATCTCAAGGAATAGTTTATTCTGTTACAATCTATTAAGCTGCGACTAATTATCATAGAAACTATTGTTATTTCTCAATGTTGTCATTAATTTCTGGTTTGGTTAGAGGCTTGGTTTATAAAATATCAGAAGGTGTTAACATTCCAATTCTTTTTTGTCTGACCAGAAACAACCAGAAGTTATTATTTCACATAACACGAGTAAAAGTAACACGTCCTCAAAGCTGAGGAGCTGCAGCCACAGAACATTCAGCATTTAGACTTAATTTAAGACTAATGATTTATCAACTCATAACAATCTGACTAACTGGTTGATCGACTGTGAATTATGTTTTAAAATGTATTACACATGAACATAATGACAATGAATGAAATTAAATCAGGTGAAAAATTCGTTCAGGAACCAAAAGCAAAATTGTTTGTTCCTGAAAGAAATGAAATAAACTGCTCTGTAGTGGTAAACAATGTTCAGGGTGCAGCTGATGAACATTTATCAATGTGATCCGTTGATAATTTTGTTAATCAATCAATTCATCACACAGTCTTTAAAAGTGTAAAATAATTGTCCAAAATGTCCAGAGTGTCCTGAAGACCAAGAGGACAGCTTGACGTAAAAAAAACATAATATTACTAAAATACTAAGTGCATGTTCAGATCAAGGTTAGCGGCAGGACTTTTCAACAGGGGAGAACCTGAAATGATTCTTTTTTTATTCTGCTGTCGTGTATACGCTCCTGGCCCTAATAATCTGCAGCATTCTGTTTGTGCATGCACACAAGGAGGTTAAATACCCCACCCCCCCGTTGGGCCCCCCACCCCTCTCAGTGCCCCTCCACTCATCTGTTCCAGCTCTCCCTGGCTCCACAATGCTCACATCTCCAACACCACCAGATCTCCCCTTTTTTCCTGCTTGCTCTTTTCTAAAGTTTGGCTGTCAATCAGCAGTGGCCTCAGGCAACAGGCACTGATGAAAAGACCCCTGAGACAAGGAGACCCAAATTAGATTTCAATAAGGACGTTGAATATTCATATCAGGGAAACATCTAAAGGTAAACGCTTTTTGATCTCCACGCACAAATATCACTTGTGTGCATTCCCAGGTCCTGGCGCTCTGGTTCTACAGTGTTGTCTCCCCCAGCCTGGTCCGGCCCCGGCCCCGGCCTCAGCTCTGTCTCGCTCCTCGGGGGGATGCAGTGGAATAATGATGATGGAGCTACAAAGGAGAAAAAGGGCCATAATGAATGTTTATACTAAAGGGACCCAATAGAAAGGGCATCCGTACTAAGTATTCAGTAATTAGTATTTAGCAGAAGTTGATCGCAGAGTGCACAAATTCAAACACATTCAGACACACACACACACACACACACATCCAGGGCAGAATCACTGAGGCACAATCATTTACTGTGTAAACTTTAGACAGGGGAACCTCCCCTGACAGCAGCAGTCAAAACACAGTTTCATTTCTCCTGTCAACATGTTTACTTTATTTTAATAATTGAGTCCACTCAGGGTCTTTCTTCCCAAAATGTCCACAGAATTCACAATGTGGATTCTCACTTTCCTTAATATAACAGTATTCTGCTGCTCATTAGCTCTCGACAGAATAATTGTTATCCCTTTAAGTGTGCACATTTTAATGTCCTCTAACCTTTTTTTTTGTCTTTCCTTGAAGTGCTTTTTGCTTGTCGACTGTGCTCGTTGTGAGAAGATCTAAAAAAGGCCAACATCCTCCTAATACCCTGAAGAAATCCTAGTGAGGATGGAAATGTGTTGGGATGGTGAATGATGCGGGGGGATGCTTTGGGTGGGGTGGGGGTGTGTGTGTGTGTGTGTGTGTGTACAATGCCCCAGGCTCTTTTCCCCACAGAGTCCACTCCGCTCTGGAGCACACTACGAAGCGAGTCCCAAAATGAGACCAAAGGACGGGAACACCATCTCTCTCCTTGATGCAGGAAAGGGACCGTCCAGATAATAGTCTGCGTCAACTTCTATCACCAATAATCTGTCAGGAGTGACCACGATAGTCACGACGGAGAAACTTGGACTCGTGATGCAGCAAGACAGGCCGACTCAATCAGCCGAGCTGTCTCGTCTTACGTTAGACTCTGGTTATTTCTCTCACTCTGTGCTCCTCTCAACCTCCCCCCACCCCTTACTTACAACATGATGGTCAGTCCATTGCCAGGCAATCTGCTCCGTGATGTTGTTCACACCTCCATCGAGCCAAAAAGGAAAAAAAAATCTTTGACAAGATATGATGACTTTCCCAGGTGGTGTGTTTCACTGGTCTCTTGGTCATACGGGTGAGGCCGTGCTGTGTGTGTGTGTGTGTGTTTGTGTGTGTGTGTGTGTGTGTGTGTGTGTCTACAGTATATGATGGTGTGTTTACCCCGGGCCCTGTGCTGTGCTGCTGTGATGCTGAGTGTCACCCTGCTCCGGCCTGAGCCCTGCAGCTAGAGAAACCAGCTGTGAAACTGACAGGTTTGTCTTCTGCACTCACCTACACTCTTTCTTTCCCTGCGCACCACACACACACACACACACACACACACACACACACTGATGCGCACACGTACAACTACATACACATTGGGAGGCACACAAACACTTTCATGGCCTGAAGTTTAAGTACACATGCACACATGAGGCCCCCTCCCCACATACACACACACACACACACACACACATATCCGCACAGACCATCACACAAGCTGCAGGCAGTCTCTCTCATGCCAGCTACAAACACAACGCAAAAGGAATCTGCTTACAGAGCTCGGATATGTCGTGGCTACTCATAACCTGAACACATTTTTACAATTTGACGAAAATCAGCAAAGACATTTATAAAAGATTTTTAAAAAACAAGAGAAATATCCTTAAAACTATATTTAGCATTTAAATTTCAAGTATAATTTAAGCTGTGGAGTCTTTCATTAGCACCATTTTAATAAGCTGCAAATAACAAAGTGCTGTGAGTTAAAAGATCAATTAGAAGCCGATGCCTTTTACTTGAGAAAACAAAAGAAAATTAAATTATTGTAATTTATTATTTTAACTAAAAGTCTGTTTCGAATCTATTTTACTAACAAAGAAATGACCATTGACTGAACAAATGAAATAAAATAAAAAAATGCAACATATAATGTGTTTTATTTATTTTAAAAATGTCAAGTATTTAGTTTTTTGGCAAATTTATATCTCTTGTAAATAAATTAAAACCATTTAAAAAAAATAAGAAGACAACACAACACATTTGTTTTTATTCTGCTTGGTTTTATTAACCTTGATTAGTGTAATACATTATGAATTAATATGAGCATGGGTGACATTTAATTAAGAATGAAATGTAATAAACTGCCAATCCTCAGAAACATTGACAAGGATTTTCACGATGACTGATGATATCATTGTCTCATGTGAATCCATGAGTCTTGTACGTTTACACATGTGTAGATTTCATGCAAACCCACACGTTTTGCATGTATGTGCTACATTTTCATGTCTTGCAGCATGTTATATATTTTCACATGGTCATGTAGCACATGCGTGAACATGTGTGGTCTGTATCATGTGGGTCAATGAGGACATGCAACATTGCCACAAGCATCTGAACTTGTGGTCCATCCAGGAAAAGCTGATGAGTTACCCTCAGGAGATGTTGCCTTCCATGGCACCTACCCCCACACCTTACACACACCTAGTGCGCACACAAACTCTCTCTCTCTGTCTCACACACACACACACACACACACACACATGGACTTTGACACAGAGTAGTAAAGGATGCCATGTGAATCCAGGTGTCTGGCTTTGCTGTAGCACCCTTCAGATGTCACAACGACAGAAATCAGTGTTCTGACCAGAAAGTCTGCAGGCAGCATGTGTGTTACCTTGCCACATTTGTGTGTATATGAATGTGTGTGTGTGTGTATGTGTGTGTGTGTGTGTGTGTGCTTATTCCTAGAGGGTGGGGGGGTTGAGAAAAACAAGCGAGAAAACAGCAAAACAAGTTAAGAGACAATGAGGAAAGCAACACTGGCACCTGTTTCCCCCGGTGTGGAGGGTGAAGAATCCTCGCCGCCTCGCCCTTCCATATTCTCTACCTCTAATGACGCCACTGATACTTCTATCTCTAGATGTTTTTTCGGCTCAACAGCCTGCACCGCATCACCTTTATCTCTCCGTCTAACCCTCCATAAACACACTCCCTTCCTTTTTTGGTTCAGTTATGTGGCCAGATGTCCAAGTTGACATAGCGCTTAAGGCGTTTGACTGGATGAAACAGTGCATTGGCTGCGGGTAAAGAGGGATTAAAACAGGGCCCGAGGCACTTGTGTTATATTGAAAACATCCTGGGCTGCTTTGTATGGAGATTTGCATACATTGGGGTCTGTGCGGCAATGGCCCATCTGCTGAAGTGCATTGTCCCCAAACAACAAAGTGTGTTTAAATATTTCACATCTCCATCTATTGGGACAGAGGGTACACAGAAATGAGAGTGAGTGAGAGGAGTGGAGGGGGTGAATAAAAAAAGGAACTGGTAGATTGGCACAGCTTTGAATTTGAACTGCTCCCAAATATGCCTCAGTCAGAGCCACAGCAAATAACACTGTTGCCGGCCAGGATCCGGGAAAATAAGGAAAATCTAAATATAATATTTCATAAACTTGAATCCTGGTGGGAAACACGTTTGTCTGAATAAAGAGAAGAAAATGTCAGATGTGTGTTTGGTCAATAACTGCGATTGTGTTCAGAATATTCAGATGAACTTGAGGTTTCATGCATTTCAACCCAAAAACTTTACGTCTGACTTTTGAAACTTTGAACACTGTAATCTGATTAAATACATCAATCACCTCGCTGCACATTTTCACCTAATATTAATAGATGTGTTGTATCATGCATGCAGTGTTGCATTAACTATGAAAGACACTGATGATGTTGATAGAATAAAACCTGGCAAAAATCCACAGTAGACAGTTTGTCACCGACTAGTCCAGTATTAAGTTATCATCCCTCTGGCCCAAAACCTCTTTATTGTATTAATGTCATAACTCTGGATTTCTGTGACATTTAATGGCACTGTAAAATTAGATAATTACTGTAATATATCTGTGTACTCATGCCCGTGTCCGAGGTCAGAAACATAAAAATTAATAAGGAACAAGTGGGAGAAAGAGGAAGGAGAAGAGAGATTAAATGAGGGTGCCAGTGTGTGTGTGTGTGTGTGTGTGAGAGAGACTCTGAAGTGACAAAGATGGCAAAAGTTAGTTTTATTAATGCAAAGAGAACATTGTCTGAAGTTACTTTGACATCCAAAGGGGTTTGTGCATCCTCTCTCAGTTCCCCTGCATTTGTATTTTCACGCTCTTCTCTCCCCGAGCTTCTTTCATTTCGACCAAACCACACATCAAATGAAAAACACGCTCAGGGCAGTGGATGCTGGATGGAACAGAAAGGTGATTTAACGACGGGACGGTTTGTGTGTAGGCTGGACAGCCTGGTGCAGCCTCCGTCTTCACAACCCGCACACACACACGCACGCACGCACACACAAAAAACAAACCCATGCACACATTTACACATACACATACACACACACACAGACAGAGACAGACACACACACACACACACACTGACACCAAATATCTGAAAAAACAGCCAAGATGGACGTGAGGAACATGTTGCCTGCACGGGGGAGGATTTTGGAAAGAAGAGCGTGGTCAATCTGTTTGTTTCTCTGCCACATCCAAGAAGAGTGATAATTTCATTTTCTTTCATTATTTCCCCCCTTTTATTTGACCATTAATGTCAGATTTTGAAAGCTGCTGAGGTTTATGTTCATGGAAAAGAGCACATCGGGCGATGTTGTTTTTATTTATTCTGGGACAAATTGTCAATCATTCTGTGTCTTGTTCCCACAGTGTCAAACAGCAGACAAACCCAGTGGTGACACCTGAACCTCGCACCGTGTCCCTCACGTCTGATCATGTCTCATAAGCCAGTTCATTTAACAAAACTCTTCCGTCACAGAAGGTCACGGCCGGAGAGTCTGTGACAAAGTACAACAGACACACATTAACCCCCATTTAATCAGGATTACAGAGAACAACCGAGCATTATTTAACACACATTACAGAGCATGACAGCAGTGGGGAAATATGGGACACACACACAAACACAAATCCAGCACAATCAATCTAATGGTGTGCATTAGTTAACTGCCAAATGTTGGGCTTTTTATGGCAGGATCACCCGTCCCTTGAAAAGATAAATACGGTGCACAGATCCCAGTAATTACAGCAATCCCCTTACAGCGCACAGAGGCCGTCCTCACCAGCCTCTCTGGAGGACTGTCGGCCCGGTAGATTAAGTCATTTAGGACAATTTCAGGGCACCGGGGTGACTGACAGAAGAGGAGCGAGATGGAGAGGAGACAGTAATAGGGAGAGGGATGGTGTTAATGTGTTTTGTCTTTGCTGTGTATTTCGGGGGAGGGGCTGTATTTTGTGCTGGTACAAAAAAATGTAGTCCTGTCAGTATAAATACACTGATTCACACACAGACAAATGCGAGATACAGTAAGACGCCTGTGATACACACAGCACACATTTGATCTCTGCTAGTGACGTGCTATAAACTTTATTTTGCACTAATGTCACCACAGACTTCCAACTATTTAACTGATTAAAAGAAACTTTACTTTAGGTTCACAGTCTTTGCAAAGAAAATATCAAATGGTATTTATATATGTGTGATATATTTGTGATCTCACCTAATAGAAACAACATTAAAGGCTGATTCTCACATTAAAAACTAAATCATGCACATAGTGCAGACAGAAACATATTAGTGTATGTATGAACAATAGAATAATTACGTGACCTTTATGATATTTACACTTTTGACATGATTATTGTTGTTGTCATATAGTGATGTGTCAAATCACCAGAGACTTTTATGACCATAGTTTGTGATCACATTGCAATAAAACATAATGCGATGGTGTACCTGCCATGTGTCAAACATACGCCTTACAATTATATACAATTCAATAAATCAGCTTCACATTATGGACAGCAAGCCCGGATCTAGACGGCTCAGATTGGGGGGATATTATAAATTTCGGTGCCCACTTCAGGACTTGGGCCTGACTGACTGTCTCAGGAAATCCAACAGGCTTCCGGAGGCCAAAAGATAAGATAAAACTTTATTGATCCCACAGCAGTGAATGTTTTTCACACCTTGTTCAGATCATTAAGCCCTATGAGGCAAATTGTGACTTTTCAATATTGGCTATAACAAATAAATCTTGATAGATTGATTGATTTGCTTGAGTTAGAAAAACAAAGTTGACATCTTTGAAACTCGGTGTTAGGATTCATACACTACAGCTTAAGGAAATATGACAACAGGTAAAAGCAAAGAGAGCGTTTTTGTCCTGAAAAGTAAAAAACTTCTCAAGCTCCTCACTTGGTTTGTTTGACTCAGACCTCTGAAGTCTCACATTAACTTTGATTAAACTTGAGGACGAAAGATTGAGGATTTTTTCTTCCTGTCTCTTAAAGATTTCCTTAATGGCCGATACAGAGCAAGAACTGTTTCAGTCTTTATTTTCCTGGACAGATAACCAACCTGCCAATTGTTATAGACAGACTTCCTATCAACCTTAAGCTGTATTTGTTTTTACAGATTGTTGTATATCCACTCCTTGGATAATGTGAACCCACAATAAAGGCCTCTAGAAAAGCTTGCAGTGTGCAACAACGATACACCGCTCTCTGGTATAGACCACAGTTGGTTCAGACTCCTCAGAATGCCCCGACTGCGTCTGTGCATGTGTATCTGTGCAAGTGTGTGTATAAAGGGTAGCGATGGGTGCAGTTAAGCAAAGGGAGCTGAGTAAAGCTTTCAGGCCGCAGGGCGATTGATGTCCAGTGGGTGGCTGCTGAGGAACACTAACTCACACAGTTGTCTGACTGCATCTAAAACCCTCATTAGTCTAAGTGTGTGAGAGTTCTCTGCTTCTGCACCTTTCGGACCTCACAGAGCGGCAGAGGGCCAAAACCCTCTCAGATGGGTTTCTACAGGAAAGGCGTGCGTTCAAGGCTGCAAGCAAACACACACATTTATGCAAAACTACAATTGTACATATATATATATCAGCCTCTCTGCCTCCTGTTTCCTTTATTTTTCTTTTCTTTGCAGCGTTCATGTGCATAACCATGAGCATGTGGCTTAGCAGCAGGGCCTAATGATGACTGAAATATGAACGGTAAACATTTGTATGGACAGATGTGGATTAATGTTCATCTTTTCTTCAAGCCAGAGATTAAACCTGATTTACTGCCTAACAGGTTTTTAGAATTTTTTTTCTATTTGATTACAGAGGAGAGGCGGTAAATACCTCAAAGAGAAACAAAGGAAGGAGGCAGAGCGATTGTTTCTCACGGGGAAGTTGCCAGAAGACACCAGACAGTGAAAGTGGAAGGAACAAAGAAAAGAAAAAAAACATTGCAGGATTGGATGGAAGAAGGGAAATCGTCAGATGCTCCTCATTCCTGTTGTGGGTTGTTGAAGTGAAGGAGGAGAAATTTGAGTCATGAGGACGGAATCAGAAATGTCAACAGATTGAGTCAGAGCAGAGCTGGGACCGTCTGGAAGGAGAGAGTATCAACACTGACTGAGGGGCACGCAAGATTTTGGGACCATCACTGGGCTGATGGCAAAATTATTGGACATGATGTGTCTGCGAGTGTGCGTGCGTGTGTGTGGTGTGTGTGTACGTGTTGCATGGGGGCGGATGTGGGATTGGCTTAGTCTGCTGTCTATAATGAATGGTTAATGTTAGTCGGGGAAAAAAATGAATACGGTCACCATCTGCTCTATCTAAGTCTGCGTTCTGTGCGTGTGTGGGCACATTTGTGTGTATGAGAATCATGCAGACGCACACACACAATGTGCTCTTGGATGGGGATTTGGAAATATGGAATGGAAGAAAAGAGAGGGAGGAAGAAAGAAAGAGACATGCAACAAAAGACCTGCACAAGAAAGAGACAATGAAAGTGTCAGAAACAGCGAGACGGACATGACACTAGTGCAGGCGACATCTTGTGTGTTTCGATGCAGCAGAGATGCAGATACAGGTGAACACAAATAGGGCACAAGTCATGAATTCTGTCAGCTTTCTCAAGCACATGTAGCCTATGGCTGCAAACACACATGCACACACACAGTGAAAACAAAACACTATAAAGAAACAGGACATTTTTATCACCAGTACTGTAAAACAAATACTGTAAGACTGGTGATTCTCAGAGTTAATGTGGAGGACAGGTTGCAGAGAGGAGAGGTTCATTAACCAATGACGGCAATAAACTATTATCAGGGAGTGAATAAAGTAAAATCTGGGTAACCACTTCAATTGAATAGAACTACATAACACTGAGTGCACTTGCTAATACAAAGCGCAGCGTCCTTTAGTTCCCATGTGAAATAACGAACAGAATCTAAAACATTAAATCCTACATTACAGATACCTCAGAAAGAACACATGGAGAAGTTTCCTAGAAGTTGCTGTACTGAAGTATAGGCAGAGACCAATCGATTAATCAGGTTAATCAGGTTCCAGCTCTAAAGAACAGAGATATTGTCAGTAGAATGTAGTTATATATTATATATATAGTACTGAAGTAAAAATGCAAAATGGACAAATTAGCAAATTCTCAAATATTTTATATTTGGATTATTCATGCATTAACATCTAAGAAATATTCTAATATTCAGATTTAGGAGCAAGTTCCTACAACTTTCAACTGGACAGCTTTACCTGCAACAATTTATATTTCCTGTATTTGTATTTTATTTGTATATTTTCTAAACTGATATAATATTTTGTATATGTTTGATATTTAATTACTTACCAGAGGTAAAACAGCATATTGTGGAAATACTCAGTTAACATTTATTCAAGAATGTTGTACAAAGCCTTACGTAGAGTCTCACACGTATAAATGCTAAGAGTCCAGCGTGAAATCAAAGAGAGAGTAGGTGTTGAGTTATGTAAGATGCAACTAATAGTTTTGAAGGTATAGGGAAAAGCTAATTCTTTATATTACAGAGGAGGAAATGCATAATTAAAATATTTTCACAAAAAATGTAGGAGTTCTGTGCAGTGATCTGTTACTCGACTACCATTTGAATATACAGTAACAGTATTTAAAGCTTTAAGGGGATTACAAGTGTTCAGGATACCGGAACAGTATCATCCTCGGCCAAGCTCACACATAAAACACACACACTCACATTCTCGCCCACTCACACACCAACACAGAACAAATGCATGTCTGTTATTTTTTTTGTCCGTTAACGCATCACATTTGTCTCCAAACTTTAAAACACAGAAACTCTGCAGTCTTGGGGGCTCCTGGGTTGCCATGACAGAGAGGAACCGCCACAGCAATAAAACATTTGTGATACATCTCTGAACACTGGGTTGATAAGTAAATACAGCCCACATCGATAATCCTCATGTCACTATGCACTATGTATTATGCACAGAGTTGCATACACACACACACATACGCGCACCCACGTACACATGCACGCAAACACACAAACACACACACTGCCAGGTTGTGATTAAATTCTCTGTGGCCCATGATCCGTCTCTAAATCTTTGCAATTTTCATTTTATGCAGCTTTAATATGGATCATAGTTGCTCTCAGAGTGCCCCATCTCCTAATCTGGAGCAATCTGAGCTGAGCCTGGCTGGGCCAACAGCTGACACTAAGCCAACCAGTCACAGCGAAGCAGCCAGCAAGTCAGCAACAAAGCATCTGTGCAGCCAGGGCAGGCCCGAAATTACAGGAGACAGAGAAGTTTGAAATATTGTAAAGGCATTTTTGTTTTGTAATCTTGCAGCAGCTACAGAAATATTTACCGTGTGTGTTTTGTACAGAACCAACTAAGTAAAGATGTAACTGAATGACAGCAAACAAAACAAAGCAAAATGTGATGAGAATTCAGCAGAAGAAGAAGATTTATGTTAATAATGAGTCAAACTTTAAGACGTAAGTGTAGTTGTGGGCTCTGTGTTAAATTCTGCACACGATAAATCTTGATGTGGTTATGATGTGATGGGCTGAGTGTCTGTGCAGAGGTTGACGGAGGTGGAGGGAGGTGTGGGGCTGAAGGGTAACGTTTGTTGAGGTCACAGAGCTGCAGTGTGTTTAGTGTGTGTGTGTTTGTCAGGGGGCATAGTGTCCTTACATGGCACCTCAGTCACACATACAGATAGATATTCAATACCTGCAAGCACATCAACACACACACACACACACACACACACACACACACATTCACTCACTCACAGAAGACCACACATGACCCTATTTTTTCAGAGCAGCAGAGGGGTGTAAGAGGATTAAGTAATTAAGGGTACACTGTTAAAAACTGTATATTAATATGGTAATGCTAACAGATCCAGGAAATCCACTGAATGATCTCTATCGAAATCATCCAACTGTTTGTGGCAAATTGCAAATAGATTCACTTGTGAACTTTCCTTTACAGTTGGCAGAGGAAGGACTTTGCATGTTGGTGTCGCGCTTCTCTCAGTCTGGATTAAACTGTCATGTCAAAATACCAACGAGCAACCGGCTGAAGTGTTGGAGCACGACCAGGCGCCCTTCTGGGAACTACTGTAAATAATACTGCTGCTGCTGATGATGGAGGAAACCTCGCAAACTGAGCAAAGCTAATGCTAGGCTTAACTCTCCCACTATCCGTCTCCCTCTCTCTCTCTTAAACACACACACACACACACACACATGCAGTAGCACACAAACACTGCATTACATCACATGTTCGCTTTGCTTAGTTTCTGCAACACTGTAGATGAATCCGTCTCCGAGCGACAATAATTTCCTCAGATGGTCATTGTTGCTGCTGTTAATGAAGAGAGCGAGAGAGTGAGAATGAAAGAGGGAGAGTGAACATCAGGGGGGAGGAGTGGTGGGGTTGGGGGGTCACTCCACCACCTCAGTCGGCTTTAATCCTCCCGGTGGCAGAAGGCAAGACCAGTTAGATATAAGGAAACCCTTATGGACATGTTCACATGCAGGGACACCTTAGTGGTCACGCTTGACTTTTATTTGAATATGTAAAATATAATCAGCGACTTAAGCTAAGCTAAGATAAGCTAGGATAAGATAAGAAAAACTTTTGTGATCCCACGCTGGGGAAATTCACTTGTTACAGCAGTAGACAGTCAAAGTGAGGTGGACAAGAGAAACAGGTGAAAGTATAAAATATGGAATAAAGATATAGATTATATAAAAATTGTTCACAGGAGATATATTGAAAATAAACATATATATATATAGACTGATATAAGTATACAATATGAATATGATTATGAATACATTCTAATATAAATGGGTATAATTTCACAGTAGTATACTAATATAAACATATGGTTAAATGCCATTAGTTCATTTTGTGTTGACATGTCCATGTTCAGTTTACCTCAGAAAACCCTCATGTCCTTAAATGTCTCTGCTGATTTCATCTTTTGTGCATTGTTCATGACATAGTTTATCCCTCCGACGTTTGCTGATCCATAATCTGTCTATTATCTGTCGAGGGGCGTGACTCTAACTAATCCATCTTTGCTTACATCCAGTCTCACATTAAAATGTCAAACGTTAAAAGACCCCCACCCCTCCACACCAAACACCACCTGCCCAGACATCCAATCGAACAACACTTTCTCTTTGACCTGCACGTTTGTGAAGCCACGGAGAAGCAGGGACCAATGATGAGCTGATCCCATTGACAAGGTTTGCCTGTGTTCACATCATTGAGTCACACCATTGCACTGAGTGACATGTTCCCTCACTGTGAACACTGTGGTCTATTTTCAGTCGATGCCACAGACGCCGCCCCGCTGCTGTAAATACTCACATCTACACCAAATCTGCGGCTGAAAATAGTCCCTCACAAATACACAGTTTAGTCCCGTTTGATTAACATTTGAGATAAACTATAATCCCTCCCAGTTAAAACTATTGAGCCATGTTTTCTGCCATTCACACACACACACATTCATACAGTGCATCTATGGGCACAGCACAGTTGTTTGGGGCATTTTGGGGTTCAGTATCTTGCCCAAGGGCACTTCAGCATGAGCAATGGGGATGACATGGGATCGCACCAATGACCAACTCTACCCCCTGACCCATGAATATAAAGATGCCGAGGGTCACTGATAAAGAAGGGATGTCTAGTTTGATTTTTGTTGTTTCATGGAATTTCAATTAGAAAACTACAGAGCAGCTTTATCTGTTTAAATGTTGACAACCCAACATTTCTGCTCCCAACTTCAATCACATCCAAATGTGCTCTCTAAGCACTATCCTAAAAATATATGTCTTACATGGCACAAATCATGAACCGCGCACAACAGAGCTTTGTGGCAGTATGGTTTTAATACTGACAAACTTGTCCGTCTCCGTGCTGAGCACATTAAGCTCGCTGTCAGAAAGTGGACAAGTGCAGGTTCACCTCAGTGAACATGATTAAATCACACAATAACCTCCTTCCCCTTATCAAATCCTCTTAAGCAGGCTGTATTACATATCTGCCAAACAAAGAAAACTCAATCAGAACAATCAACCAAGCCAGGCCAGACCCACCCACCAGCTTGTCTGATCCCATTGCGTGATTAAAATGAAAATGGAGCCGGGACATTACCAGAAATCCTGTGTTCACCTTATAAGGAAGATCATAAATCTGTGTGTGTGTGTGTGTGTGTGTGTGTGTGTGCGGAAAAGAGGGATAATATAAATGTGCCTTGTGTAATTCCCTGGCTTGGATCACAAAACACTGTTTTTATTGTTTGCAATATTAATAGAAGAAAGATTACGATTGATGGGATTGAATTAATAATATTTTGCATTTCCAATCTCCCAAAAAAATAACAAATCAATTTGTGTATGAGCAGTGTGTTTTGAGGAAAACATGTTTTTATTGTGTGGCACGGCAACAGGGGAGCACCTGTGTGAAGAATGTACGACAACATCACAGAGGTCCTGCTGGAGATTGTGGTTCTTACAACAACATGTCATCAAATCACACAGTAAAGCAGGTTTTAACAGATTAAAAAGAAATCAGGTATATTTTAAATTTCAGCATAACACATTCTAAGTCACAGTTTAGTAGAAGGTGCATCTACTGACTGTTTCTATTAGTGATTAAGCTGCTAATTATCTCCCAAACCATTTTGTTAATAAATTAAAACATGTCCGTGTCCAAATGTTAAATTTAAGAGGCTGAAACCTGAGCTTCAAAAAAAAAAAAAAGAAACAATCAATTTCAAAGATGTTACCGACACATTTCCTGTTGATCAACTAATATCAAATATTTGTTGCATCATTTCAAAGTATGAGTTGTTGTGTGGAGACACTTGATGCTTAAATTCAACAATCACTGAATTAATTTTAGTTAATTAGACAATAATATAACTCTGGCAATAAGTATTGACACAGTCAAATTTGAATTCTGATAAAAACACGGAACTTTAAGCAAGAGTTTACTTCTGTGTTGAAATTATTGGAACCGATGTGGCTGCTAACAACTGATGCAGTTTTGAATTGTGATCAGCACTAATGCAAACGTACATATCATTTGTTAGTTAATGGCCCCAAACATGGAAAACTACATGACATGCAAAGTCACCACTCATGGCCCTTTGATGAATTATGCATATGTTTGTATCTGTGTGTGTGTGTTTGTGTGTCACAGACTCCTGGGCGGGCCTACAGTAAGAGGAAAGCTTCACATTACTGTTGCTCCAATTCACTTCCTGGGATAATCCTTGACACAACAGAGGGAGCGGCAGGTGACCTGGACCGACAGACATCCAGTATGGGGCTCCATTAACAAACACATACTCTCACTCACACACACAAACACACACACACAGAGCCACCCATTCATAAATAATACCAATGTGACTCTTCCTTCACCCTTCACTCTTTCCCCCTCTGCTTTATGTGCACTCTTCGTTCTTTCCTTCCCCTCCCCGGCTCTTGGAGAAACATATTGTCGTCCGGCTGCCTGAGATGATGGAGTGTCGTTCGTCCACAGCCCCAAAGTCATCTCCTCCATTAACACCAGTGTCTAATTAAACCTGTAAATGACAAACACGTAGACACAAACACGGGCCACGCTCTAATGGCTGTAGCGGGAGACTGATGGGCAGCTGTCTCTTGTCCATCCTCTGTGCAGATCAACCTTGAGGCCTGGAGGGACGAGGCGACTGTTACACCTCTGAGATTACACCGGAAGGTGAGCTACGCATTGATAATGAATGATTAATTTACAGTATAGCCTGGCAGTTAAGTTAAGTTAATTGATTCATTAATCGAGAACAATATTGGCTTTTAACAAGGCGCCGTTTTCATTGCGGTGTCTCACATATGATGTCGTCTATTTCCAGATATTCGTATAAGCAAAACAAAAACAGCAGGGGATGCCACAGAAACAAACAAGAGGTGTTTTTCTGTTGTTTGACTCGGAACCAAAAACAATTGGAGAAGAGTTTGCGTCTCCGGGGATGATATCAGGCATTATTATATTATTATCCTCTTATTTGCATTCTATGAAAAAGGAATAACAAGGTAGCGGAGCTGCGGCTTATCTCGAGCTCTGTGGCATTAGCATTGGCGGAATAGGGTTAACACCTTCATGTGGTCCATAATGCTACATTAGTAAGAGAGAGAAATCAAAAACCCTTGAAAGTCGCTTTCTTACTGAGCAAGAACACGAGAGCGAGAGATGGTTTTGTTGCATAATATTTTTGCTGAGACTCCACCTCTCCCTCCAACACAGCGTCTACTTATTTCTGTATCTCTCTCTTTCATCTACTCTCCGATCACGGTGTCCTGAAGAAACCCCTCCCCAACAAAAAGAAAAAAGCTAAAATCCATTTCCATATTAGTATGAAAATGTTAGACTATTTTCAAAAGAATTATCCCCTCCAAAAAACAGAATAAACCCCCTCTTATTCCTGCTAATCCTTCAAAGACTGTGATATTACCTGATAGGATGTTGTACAGTGTGGATACTGGAGAAAAGACATGCCGAAAAATAATGTAAGCGTGTCCCCACAGAGGAGATTAGAGCGAGTGTGTTCTCTCTCCAAATGTATCTCTTCTCTGTAATGTAACGCCTCATTTTCTCTGCGTGTCACCCTCCCTTCTTCTTCTCCTTTGCCCAAAGTGAATCATCAACCAACTGGAAGCTGCTTGTTTGTTTTACTTTATAAAAAGTAAAATCAAGTTAACAAATCGTGCAGGATGGGACAGAAAATTATAACTAAGACATTGTTTAAGGGGTTTTCCCAACTTGTCACACATGACATTTGTGCGTTCCTGCACAAGTGTGTTCTTGCCTTTTCCTTGTCAGAATGTTTTATTTCTGGTGATTTGAGCTGCTTTTTATTCTATTCATGATCCTAGAACATCAGTGTGTCTATTTTGTTCTTGTCAGAATTGAGTTATCAAATGTGTTGTCATGAAATCTTCTTCAGACATTTGTGATTCTCTTCATCAACAGATAGACGTTTGCACTTATATAGTGAAATATCTCAGCATCTACTTGATGAAAAAATATTGTTATGAAAAAATATCCTTATGGCTCCTTATGACCTAATGGCGCCTAAACAAGGTTGACATTTGTTGTTTCTGATGAAGTTTCTCAGCAACTGATGAATTGCTGTAATTTGCATCTCTCATCCATGTTAACTCTAGAATGAATCCTGGTAAGTTGGTTTTCCATTTAATTTGATTTAATGTTCTCGCCGAAAAGCTAAAGTTAGAGAGTGATCCCTGTTAAATATTAGCATGTTCACATTGTGATTGTGAGCATGCTGGCGTTAGCATCAAACTAAAATGTGCGTATATGAACCATCTGTTTGGCTTTCTGTATAACTTGTGTATCTTTTTCTTCAGCTGCTATTGTGACGTCTTGTTGATGGAAAAGTGAAACTTCTGCTCGAGGATGCATGAAGGCTTTGTTTCAACCAATCTGGTGAGAACTGAATCTCCTGAGAAGTCTCTTTGCCATATGGGCTGCAGCTCTGCACAAGCTAGAAGTGTTGAGAGCAGGGAATAGAACTGGGACCAATTGAGTTTAGTTTGAAAGTTTGTAGTCCTGAATGCTGTCAGCTGCAAGTGCATATACAACTACAACTAGAAGGAAACTCTGTAGAGCATTTAACCTCTGTTAAACTAATCCTACAAGATTGTTCAGCTCAAATAGTAACAATATATATTTTAGCTACGTGTATCCAGTCATGAGAAATAAACTCAACACACTATTATTTACCAGCACCGATTTCCTCAATCAGGACAAACCTGAGGAACAAGTAGAGAGATCTGAAAATATTTCTCTGCTCCAAACTGTACAAACTGTACAACTTATATAAACCATACAACAATATAAACCTACACTAAACCTGATTTTGTAAATTAAAGATCTGAGCTTTATTAACTGAAGAAATTACAAAAACGTCAGAAAAAATGTTGCAGCGTCAAAGAAAGTGAAAAACCTCAATCTTCATCTGCACCAAAATCTAATGGCTCTTCTGAGGCCCAGGCTCCAACCCTCCCCCGAGTTTGGTGGAAATCAGTTAAATCATTTTTTGTGTAATGCTGCCGACAAATTAACCATCAATCTAACCAGACAAAACATAACTTCTTTCCAGAGGTATAAGTCCTTTATCCTTTGTCTCATTGAGTTACCTATACCACACTGAAGACATTACATTTGTAACACAACACATTGGTGATTTTTTTTAATTAAGTTTTTAAACGTTTCCTGCTGGGGTCTTTAAATTAAAACAATAAAAAAAGACCTAGATGATGTTGTGCAGCAGTGTGGGATCCCACTGAAAATCGACCTATCATTGTCATGGCTGAGGTAATATAATATTTATTATTAATGGCAATGAATAACCCTGATCCAGTACGAGTGACCGATACAAACAATGGAAGGAATAAACAGCTGACTGGCTCAATGACTTGCAGTGTGTTTTTCCCTCGTCATGCTTCATTTGTCTCAGAAGTTATAGCAGAGACGGACAAAGGGTAAAGAGGATATAGGATTCTAATTATGATCATTGTTGGAAAATATTTTGAATAGTGTAAGTTCACAAGTCAACAAAATATATAACAAAGGTGTGACTGTTTTAAGACATTTGTAAGAAGAGTTGTTACATTTTATATCTTCAACACTCACTTAATTTAATGCAGGGTGAGGATTTCAGTTCATTGTGCATCATATAAAAGTGGAGCAGGCTGGAGAAGATGAACGCTTCTGATGATGTTGGACTTCAGAGCGTGAGTAAGTCGTATTAAAGGATATTTCAGCACGTACCTGTGTAAACTTGATCGACTCACTAACCCACATCACAGTGTAACAAAGGAGCCTCGTGTCGCAGAGCAAAGTGCTCAGACTGTTTGTGTTTGGTAATTGGTCCTGGAGAGAGGAAAATCCCAGCGACTGAGCCGCAGGACACTCAAAGCCCCTCAAGTCAGGCTCTTTTCTGCTCTATACATATTGAACAGTGGAGTCAGGGGGCTAAGAAGATTATCACAATGGGATGAAGGGTCTATAAGAGCCTTTGTGGCCTCGCTGTTGTGTGAGGGTTAGAAGTGCACAGTGAAAGTTGTTGCGGCGCTCTCGAGCACTTAAACTGCTTGGCCCTAATAGCTCTCAAAGAAAAAGCTGTAAAATGAGAAGAGAATAAAAAAATATATATATATATATATATATATATATATATGAAAAAAACAACAAAAACAATACATTCAATTGAAAAACACAGCGAATACAACTAAAATTGTACGGCAGCATTACAAAAAGAGAAAGACGACAAAAACATGGTCGAGAATAGGTGTTATCAGATGGCAAAACAATGGCACGACAAAAATCCTTGGTGCACCTTCTCCATTCAGGGTGTGTGTGTGTGTGTGTGTGTGTGTGGTGAGAGCGACTGAAGCATTGAAATGACATGAAGAGTTATTTGGGCTGTAATGAAGCTGCTTAATGAAATCAGTGCCCTTGAAAGTTCTTCATCAATTTTAGCTCCCTTGCTCACTTGCTCGCACTCCACCATTCCAGCCTGTCAGCTAATCCATGTGCGCGACACAATATTAATTAAACACAGCGTTTCCTGAAGTGCTTAAGTGAGGCGCTATCATTGATAATGAGCAGGTTTAAAGGAGTCACATCCCTCCAAAATTACTTTTTAAACCGGCCTTATTAAGCAGAAAATGAGGCCCAAATCAACCTACAAGCTCCTCATTAAAAGCCACTGATCCTTGGCCGCGCGCATGTTCCAATGGTTTTAATTAGGCTAGCGCAAGATCGTCGGCGACAGGAAGTGCCATTAATCTTGTCTTTTCATTCAGGGAAGGAGTCTGCAGCATGTTGCAGCCTGGTTGCTTCAGCCCAGAGCCTCAAATGCCACAACAAGAGGAGAATTAGAAAATCAAGTGGCGTACTTTAATAGAATACATGGTCTTACACATCCACACTGTTACATTACTGTAATTACAAGTCAGGTTCGTGATCCAAGTCTGTCATCACACACATACACACACACACACACACACACAGGATGAAAAGTGTCTTCATTTTGTCTGTGTGTTTATGAGTTGCACCCGCTGAAGGCGACGGTCCCGGCCCTGCCTGTCACACATTCTCCGCATGGAGGATTATGGATGGCCAATTACATCGCTTTTGTCATTAATTAATGAGGATAACGAGCTCCCCCTGCTCCCCACAAAACCGTGGTGCTCCTCAGCTGGTACTGAACAGAGAGAGGGGTGCTGGGCCATGTGTGTGTGTGTGTGTGTGTGTGTATAAGACAAAAAGAAACAGCAAGTGAGGAGCAGAGACAGAGTAGTCTATGTGATTGAAGGAGGTTATGCAGTGTTTACAAAAGAATGAACACTGAAATGATGATTGACCTCAGGGCTTTGCATGTACATTTGACCAGCAAGTTGAGGTGTGTGTGTGTGTGTGTGTGTGTGTGTGTGTGTGTGTGTGTGTGTGTGTGTGTGTGTGTGTGTGTGTGTGTGTATGTGTGTGTGTGTGAGTGTGTGTGTGTGTGTGTGTTTGCTCACCACCAGTCCTGTATGTGAGAGGCCATTACAGAGATTAGGCAGTGCTACAGTAACGGATGCCCCCGTTTGTCAGCTCAGATCCTCTGTCAAGACAACAAGCTAAAAGGGAAAGAGTGAAGAGTGCAGTGATAGAAAAAAAGGGGGGAGGGACTGTGGGTGGAGGAGAAACATGAAAACACGTTAGTGAAGGAAAAGAGGAGGAGAAAAGAGAGAGGTTTTAACAAAGTGAAAGGGGAAGCGACAAATCCAGGCTCTTGAAGAATGTCTCTTATGGGAGATAACCATGAACAGGACATCATATTCAACAATGGCTTCACACTGACTATCCCTCCTCCATCTCCGCCCCCTCCCACCAGGCCAATTTTGGCCCCTGCCACACTATCTGGGTCTACCATGCGTGGTGTCAGGTGCCTTGTGGCGATAGGCAAAACGCTTTGCCTGACTGCCATGTTTCGAGGGTTTGCGGCCATATGAGCACACAGCACAGGCACACACACAAACACACACACACACACACACACACACACAATGCACAAACACACATACAAACAGACAATCCCCTCTCCACCCCCCTTTAGGATGTCTGATTAACGAATGAAGGGCCCCGGCCCATCCCGCTGCACTTGCAGCAACGTCGCCCTGAATCACATGGCTCCTCGTAACCAACTGACTCTGCCGCTCATCGCTTCCGACAAGGCGGGGCTGGGAGGGACGACAGAGTGTGATGTCATAGTGGAGCAGGGACGTTTGTGGGGGTGTAAGGGTGGGTGGGTGTCGGGGGCACCCTTGCAGGGCCACCGCCGGCGCAAAAGCACAGAGGCCCCGGCATCTCTTATACTCCTGTGTTCTCCCTCTACCACCACACACACTGTAGTGAACCACCACACACATGCACACACGTGCACACACCTACTTGTCTAGCTCTATTGTTTATATCACCTCTTCACCCCTTCCACTCTCCTGAACCTGCCCCAAACAACCAAATCTTCTGTTTCACTTAGCATCTCAAGTCAAAACTATGCTTCTGTGAGCAAATTCTAATAAAAATTCTTTAATGTTTTATGTTTTCCCTCCAATGTAAGTATAATTAAAGCTGAAGCATGTTCATTTCCCTTCAAGGCCCCTGTTGTAGATACAGTGTGTGTGCAGGGCTGTGTGTGTGAGATGCAGTGCTACAGTGTGCATCAGACTCACGAGCTCACACATAGAAAGAACTTAATTAGAGAAAACAGCGCTGTCAGATGCATTAGGCAGAGGTACGCACTTAAGGGCATATGGTTTTAGTACTATACCATCGGGTTAGAGAAAAGCATACAAACATACCTCAAAGCTCTGAGCCATGCTAATGAAATCACTCCCTTCCTATCCCACTGAGAGCAAACACAAATGTTTGCAGACATCACACAGTCTGTCCGTAGCCTGTGCCACACTGGGCTATCGTGAGAGTGGTGGTGCACTGACTGCAGCGCTGTGTCTGCAAAGCTCACACGGTCAACAACACACAGTAGGTGAGAGTAGGTGCTAAACTGTCTGTGCAGCTCTGTGCAATGTTATAATGTGTCATTTAAATTCTAACCATAATCTAATCTGACCATAGGACTACAGAGGAAAATTGTGTTTATCTGTGCATCACTCCTTGGTTTTACATTTTTACATTTGTCCTAGACGCAGATTTAAGATTTTCCATTTTTATGTTCTGTGCCGTGACTCTTTTATTTTGTGACAACAGATCAATTAGAGACTGATCAAGTTTTTTTTTTACTGAATATTTTAAAATGGCAAAATGACTCTGTCTGTAAACCCTTTTTTTGTTCTCATTGAGAACTTCTGAGATTGTTTTTTTTTTCATTGCAACCTTCTCAAAAATGCCCCCCCCCCCCCAGAAAGACTCACTGTGGTTTTGTGTTTTACATCTTGACACACAAGGCAGACTTTCTGCAGGGGCATGCCCAGGGCATATTCCCGCATTGATCATGTTTGCTGCGTTGCATCCAGAATTAAACAAAATGTGTGTTTGTGTGATTGTAGTTGCATCGCTGCAAACTTCTATATTTTATTGATGCATTTGGCGGAGTCTAGCTTTACATTATATTTTTTTCAGACCTGTTTCTTTGATCTAAACATTGAGTTAAATATATCCAGAGAGTGAATGCTGGCATTTACACTCTGGATATAGTAGCATCAAGTAAAATTATAAAAATCAAATAAGGTTAATATTAATTAAAATAACATTGTCATTTACCAACAAGCTCTTGCAGCCATCCAGTCAAATATGCCTCAACACAGACTAAAATATGTGTTGTACACGAGGCACACACACAAGACACTGGGTTCAGTTCACCAATATTTTTAAAGATAATATAACTTGAATATCAAAACAGAGAAAGAAAAATACACAAAGAACATTTAGCTTGCATGTTTTTAAACTAAACAATGATCCTCAATAGAGAGAAAATGAATATAACAGCTGATTTTACGTCCACGGCCGGTTGGCAAAGGAACCAGGAATCATCACCAGCAAAAACCTCATCTGTCTCATTGTATAGATTCATGTCAAAGTACACACTGTCACCACGCACATGAAAGGCCATTAAGACAATAAGGTGACACAATAAAACATATATCTCAACGGCCTGACACCAGTGGCCTATAGGGAGGGAAAGTGACCACCCAGTTGTTCCTGCAAAAAGGCAACTGTCTCATTTATGGCAATTAGGCTGTACGCAGACTGATGGAGTGCAGGGCCCGAGTCCTCACATCATCGGCAGTATTTGTCACATTTCATCCCTAATGCCCCCCTGACAGTCTGGTGGGGCCCTCAGAAATAAGATGTGTCATCAGAGGTCCAATTCAAGATGCCATGGAGGGCCCGTTGTTGTGACATGCAACTAAATTGTCAGGGAGAGACAGGGCAGATCACTTAGTCACTCTCTGACTCCAGCATTAATTGACCCACCTGCTCTAAATGTCTGATGTGATGTATTTTGAACCGTGTGGAACAGAGTTAATGTAGATATGTTTGGTAAAAGACAAACACCTGTGGGATTAAGAGCAATCCTTTCTTTTTGATTTACCATCCAGAGACATGACTATGAAATTGGATTCTGTTATCGTCATAAAATGATTCAAGTTTGTGGAACAGTAACAATTTAAAAACAATAGTACTGCCATCTTCGAGAAAATCTGTATCAATTTTCAGGCTACAATTACAATTCAGGTTTTTTTATTATTATTTCAAGAAAATCCAAAATAGTGTTGCACCTAAGACCAATATAATATGGACAAAGATATCCTGGGGCAGTTTTCAGGTAAATGTCAGGCAAATCAAAGAAATCAAATAAAACACATAGAGATACCTGTTTTCAGGAATTTGAACATGAACCTACAATGACTCATACATTTGTTCTGTACTTTTATAAATTGAACCACAACCTGCAAAGGGAAACTGCATGGAGCTGTGACGCTCCTTGAATTAAGTCGAGCAGGGAGACAGGAGCTGAAATCGTGTTAATAAGTATCCAGGGTGTAAGAGCCCGACAAAGGCAGTCTGCGATCACCCAAATACCCAGAGACAGGTCCTGGGTGCCCCGGGCTTCTCTTTGCACCCTTCCCCTGCAGCGCCACCGACCCTGGTGCGTGCCAACCGGGCCTCACCAGCCCCATGAGCTCGTTTAGACGCAACTCCTCGTGTCAGAGGCTTCTTCATGCAAGAACAGAAAGTTGCCAACTCATTTTAGTGAGGGCCACTCATGGAGGGTGAGAAGTGAAAATCACACGTTTCTATTTTATCGTGTCTTTTTAACGTTCTGCGTAAAAACGCAGATTCGCTTTGAGTGGTTTTAATCACATTGCACGTCCACAACAATATGTTTGAAATCATCATTTTAAATAATAGAAATTATACGTGTCAAAGGCATTAATTGCACACATTTGTCACTTTAGTGCACGTTAATAAAAGTCTCCTTAATTTTGAAAAGCGGTGAAATGTTTGTTTGAAATGAAGCAAACCGGGCCCAAGCATAGATATGTGTTTTAATTATAAAGACATATAAACAATATATGAAATCCATGTTGCAACACAACCAAAACGCTTCTTCAGTGTGTAGGTTGTAGACTATATAACCATTAGTATAGCCGGGCTTGGAGCAATTCGATTTTTTCCCACAGTTGTACAATACAATCATGTGAAATGTGCAATAACTTAAAAATAATAATAATTAAAAAAACAACCTTGTTAACACGTCGTTTCAGAAAATATATCAGCCAACATGACATTTGTTTTTTTTCCTCTCATAGCATCAGTGCAGTCAGTCGAGGGAAATTCTTTCATAATTGCTGGATTAAATTCAAATGTGGAGATTAGTGCGTAATTCTACGTTTCTTATAGTTGTTATTGGATGTTGCATAGATTACAAATAAGAGCTGATGACAGAACATTACTGAAATTTACCCAAACTTATAAAAACTGGACATTGGCCTGCAGTAACTTATCAGAAGGCCTAAACAATGAGTTTGTAGCGTTTGTAAAATCTGGATGAAACATCGCAGCATCATTACTTAACCATATTTTAAGATTATATGCATTCGACTAAAATGGTTTTTTATTTTCCACACAGAATGATTTGAAAATAACTCGAGTGGGAGAGAGAGAGACAGAGATAGAGAGAGAGAGAGGGGGGTGCAGTGGACAGGTAAAAAGTTCAAGAAAGAGAGTGGAACCACATCAAGGCTTGTCGTTGCAGTGTTTGAAGAGACTCGACGGTGTCCCGGAGTAAGTGGTGCACTTTTCGGCACAGGTGGCGAGAGCGGAGCCCGTGAACGGGTAGACGGCGGTGGCCTGTCCAAAGGGAGCCAGGGCGGTGGGGATCGGTGAAGTTATGGTCTGTCCCTGGTTCAGATACGCCACCAGCCGCCTCATCTCCTCCAGAGCCTGAGCCTGCATGAGGATATAGTTCTTGGCCAGGAGGAGGGTGGCTATTTTGGAGAGTTTTCTCACCGAGGGGCTGTGGGCGTAGGGGATGACGGCGCGCAGACCGTCCAGCGCGTCGTTCAGGTCGTGCATCCTCCTCCTCTCCCGCGCGTTGATGCTGAGCCGCAGGGACCGCTGCTCCTTGGACTTCTTGGTCAGGGGGCCCCCGGGCTTGTCGTCCCCCGAGCGCCGAGCACCTCCGAGCGAGTCAAAGCCGTCGTCGTCGTCGCTCGTGTGCTCCCCTCCGCTCTCGTTGGACTTCGCCGTCTGCCCGGAGAGGAAGTCGGCTGCGGGTGTGAGCGGGTACCGTGCGGGGCTTCCGGCACCGTGGCTGGGGCCGAAACCGAAGGCGGACTGCCCGTAGCGCTGCGTCAGGTCGAGGAGCGCGTCGTTGCTGATGGACTTGAGCAGGTTCTCGTCGCTGGCATTCATTTTCTCTCGCAGCAGGAAAAAACTCAAGTGTCCCCCTCTGTCCTCTGCAGGTTGTACTCACGCTGCTCTCTCCAGGAGTTTGGTGTTTCTCCTCCTCTCCTCCTCTGTGCGCACTGACTCTTGAAGAAGGAGGCTGCGAGTCTCTACATGCGTTCACCTCCTCTGTGCGCTGCGCTCCCTCTCGTTGCGCGCATAGCCCACGTTCATCCACGACACTGGTTCTGACTGAGCCCGATGACACCGGAGCGCTCGTGTGTCCCTTCCCCTCGTGCACGCTCTCCCTCCTCGAGCCTTGGGCAGATTGTGGCTCGCGCGCTGTCCTGCTCTCGAGTTAGTATAGGAGCACGAAGCCCGCCGGGGATTATGTGGCTGTCCAATCAGCGAGCGTTTTAATTAACTCCGGAAGAGCGCAGGTCTGCTCCCGAGCTCTGTCACAACGTGGTAATTGCGACGCAAACTGACGCGCATATTGAGTAAAAAAAGCATTTTAATTCATTCAAAGCAGTGGTACATGTCATCGTTGCTTTTGCTATAACATGCAGGTTGATGCAGCAGTGTCAGGAAGGTGGATGACAGCAGCTCTGCTCACCTGTCTGGAAGATTGGCTCTTTGTCCAGATCACATAGAGAGAGATCAGGTAGGAGTACAGAAACACACACACATTAAAAAAGAGGAACCGTGGAAAACAACAGTAGTAAAACTGAGGGAGTGAGTATCCAAGATAAGGCTACACAGGATTTTCACATTCAAACTCAAGTGCTCAATAAATACCGAATTAAGCAGGCAACAACAAAGATGTGATAAAACCAAAACAACCATCATGTATGGTGACAGTGAAGAGCAAATCACAACGACAAATATCACATATTAGTGTTTTCTTCTTTGCCTTTGTGTTATGTTATCTGTTTTTGTGTTTTGTTGTCTTGAGTTGCACTTCAGGGCCACTGTGATCATGGCAGACTAAACACTTCCTCATGGAGAAGGTGCTAAAAAAACAAAAAGGTCTGACATATATTTGATTACATGAACTTGAAGAGAGAAACTCCTGGTGTAAGTCAATGGTTTCAGCCGTGCAACCTAGAAACAGTGACCTTATAGAGGAAGTGCTCCCGACCTCCATTCAACTTCTACACTACTGTAACAGCACTGGCACCTAATGCCCCATTTAACTTTGCAGGTAAAATAGCATCTTACACTGGGTGGACAGTAATAAGTGACATAGCTCCAGTGCTACATGGGCCTTACTCCCATGAAATCTACTTGTATTAATCTGTTTAATTGGCTACAAATAAGCTTTTGCTCCAAATATCCAAGAAAGAAAAGAAAGAAAATGTAATGATGCCACAGAAAGAAGATGTCACTGTTGAATGATTACCAATCATACATATCACAATAAGCTGCTATATCACACATATATCCCAATATGATAACACTTGAACTGTCCCTGAAGCTAAGGAACAGGTGTCCTGACTGCAAACAGCCAAGTATGAAACTTCATAGTGAAGGTTATACTGCCTCACTGTGTCCAGTGTGGAGCATTGCACCGTGATGAAGTTTCATGCTCCTCCACAGCTGGAGGAGTTTCATCAAACTTTGCTCCCTCCCACATCTGTTCCTTTATATTCTGGGGGAAATTGTTGAAGTGATGGTGCCACCGTGTGGAGGAGGAAGCTAAATAAAAAAATCATAAAGCAGCAAATACAAACTTGTTGATGATTTGGTGGAGGTTTAGATTGTATTCTCCATTATGTTAAAAACTGTTTCTTCAGAGGATGTCACACCTTGTTAAGCCCTTTGAGACAAATTCTGATCAGTGAATATGTTTTACATGATATACTATACAAATACTGATTGATTGTTTTGATGACATTGTACCCAAAATATATCATATGAGGATCTTTAAGTGTGTTACCCTCTCAGTTATAGGGTCTGTGTTCTGTTTGTCTTAGTAGTTATTATCATGTGTTTCACTAATAATCATTTTATCAGTTTCCTCATTTTGCTTTGAAAGCCCACTAATGAAATAATGATTACCTGATGTTTATTGAAACTGGCACATGCTGCTAATCAGTGCTTAGACTGACTTAATTGTTTAACCATCATTAACTGAGATTTAAAGTAGTGTTCAGCAGTTAAAGACACTATCAAATCTGACAGTAATACTTTCCCTGTAGAAACAGTGTTCTCTGTATCTTCCTTATGTAAATGGAGTGAGTGTTTAAGATAAGGCTTCACAGGATGATCACATTCAACCAAAAGTCAATAAATACTGAAAGAAAACAGGTGATATATAAATATATTTCCTATTTGTCTTTGTGACTGGAGCTTCAGGGCCACTGTAATCATGGCATTAAACCACAAAGCAAATAACCAGATTGTTACCAACAAAAAAGACTAAACAATACCTGATGGAGAAGATGATAAAAAAAATGTATTTGATATTGAAACACACGAACACAAACATCCGTCCAGACAAGGTCAGTGGGAAAATCACTTGTTATTAAAGTGTTCCAGAACAATGTGAGAGTGAAACCACAGCTCAACACCAGGAACCTTAAACTGAAGCAGCTTCATGGACTTCAGCCGTTATTTTTTCTATGATTTAGACCATTCAAGATAGTTTTCTGTTAAAAACAGTAGAGAACAATAGAAAACAAAACAGAGAGATTTCCCTGCAGTGAAAAGATTTTTACAACACGCAACCTTTGACCTTTGACCTCCAAATGTAACATCAGATTTTCTACAGGGTTCCCACAATACTAATATTGAAGTTCCATTCTAATAATAATAATAATAGGTTGAATTTATATAGCACCTTTCAATAGACCCAAGGATGCGTCTGTGGGGACAAAGTTCTCTCCATCAAACACACTGTCAAACACAGAGTCACAAACTGCTGCTACGCTGGGTTACAATCTTCAGTTTGATTGTCGACAGCTGATGACACACAAAGTATTCCACCAGTTTGACACAAATACAACCTCTTCAAAGTTTCAATCAATAGAAAAAACTTCTCAGGATCATGAAAGGATTTTCTCTCTGACACTCGACACACGATATGACTGTACAATACTTGGGCCAGCAGATGGCAGAAAAGCCTATGAGTTGGAAAAACAAAAATTCTTAATCACAACATCACAACATATTATTTGTCCACAAGTCAGTAAAAACAGTTGAGCATTTCCTGGTGTTGTTTTGGGTGATATCTTTCTTTCAGGTGCAGTGGTTCTTGTTTAAAAAAGCTATTTATACACATTATACAGAAAAAAAACTAGGAATTAAGCAAATGTGTATTTTAACCCATTGATCTAGAGGAAGAATTGAATCCAGTACATGCACTAATGTCTCCTTTCTACCTCTTTTACTTCTCTGGTCACATCTCCTTGTATTCACCCGACAGCATTACATACAGTCCTTCCATTTTTTTTCCATGAGGAGCGAGCACTAAGAGCGTCTGATTGACAGAGGATGGAAGAAATGCACAAGTGTCAGCACACCAGCTAATAATACATAATGCTCTTAAGGCCTGTGCAGCGTTTCTATGTTGCCATGGCAACTGCAGGGCTCAGTTGCCACACAATGGTGGCCCATCACTGTGAGTGCAGAGAGGAAGGTCTCACGTTGCAGTGACGGCCGAGGACCACCATGGGGCAGACAAGTACTTTCTAACGGGGGGAGGACTCGGTGGTGCTGTCATATCTGACAGGAACACTTCATGTGTCCTCACACACACAGACATGTGTATAAATACACACGCTTTCAGACATGTGGTCGCCAACACTCACACTGTACATGTGCTCCATCAGCCTGACACCGCCAACCTTACACATGATGGTGATTCTGATGCTCCTGAGGTAGAATGAGAACATGCTGTGTTTAGTGGGTGTTGATATTCAAAGTTTCACCAGATATTGATTATTGATGACGAATTGATGTATTGTTTATCAAACCCCAGCAGACTTCAGACATGAGGGTCCTCCAGGCTGTTACTCATCTACTAAATCTGATTCCCACTCTCTCAATCTGATTCTCACCCCCCCCCCCCCACCCCGGCTGACTCTCAAACACACAAACACACACACACACACACACACACATCAAAGTGCTGCTCTGAGTCAAGATGGAACAGGCTCTTTTGATCTCCCCCTGCCGACTCTGATTAATGTGTGGATTTACAGTGCAGACCCACAGGGACATAGCGGCCATGACACCCCTCTGCTGCACTGGAGTCGAGTTTTCTTCGCACCCAATCACAACCCTTGATTTTATTCATCGCTCCAATCATGCTGCTTTTTGGGATCAACACTCTCAAAAGACACAAACCAAAGCCTTCAACTCATTCCACCTTAAGCGCTTCGCTCAAAATCTTAGAAATCCCACCACTGTCAAAAATCACAGGACACTGTATTCTGTACCTGCCCAATTAGAGAGATTTCACAACGTCTCTGCTTTGCAAAGTCTTTCTCCCAAATCTAAAGCCTTTGCTCCATCTCAGAGGAGAAAGAAAGGTACATGAGACAGCTGTGGATCGGTGTAAATGTTTAATGCAGCCGGTCCTGGCAGTGTTTTGTGGTGGCGGGTACAGGTTTGCTGACGATGATGGAGCAAATGTTGTAAAAGTTTGGTATTGGGCATCAAAAGAAGTGTTTGCATGCTCCACATTGCACATATTTTTCACTGCACTGCATTTTTTTAACACATTTCATCACAAGCTGAAATACGTCAGCAAGCTCCTCATCTCTGTCTTCGCCTATTTCACCCTAAAACTTTCTCGTCCTCTTCACCCCTTACGTCTCATCACTTCCCCTCCATTTTGTCTCCCTTCACTGCAGTGCGATGCAGATTTTTCGCAGGGCGGAGGTATGGTAGAGATAGGCGGGGTCCCATGAATAATTGTTGAAGATATTTTTACTCTGACCCACTTTGGAATCCCTTTTTTCTCTCCTTAAAGGTGCCGCTGTCTAAAGTCAACATAAGACGTTCAAACAAGTGCCGCAAATGCACAGATCGATTCGCTGGTTAGTCGCAGCTGTCGAATGAATCTCTGCAGCCGCCTAATGTGAGTATTTTCACTGTGTAAGTACGGAGTCTTCTTACCTATGCTCAGTTTATTGTGAACAGTATAAAAACACAAACGAATATACATGTATACTTCATCTTTCACTCAGGTCCCTCGAGCTAAATTTAATGGCAGGAAGCTCAAGTGTTAAAGTGGCAAACTCATGAAGTATTTTTGTTTACAATTTATTTTTTACAGTGAATGAACAAACATCTGCCATCTCGCTTGTTGTATCATGACAGTAAAACATTAAATTAACTTGAGAACAGTTTGTTTATAGGCAGCAGATTTACAGTCAGATTTAGATGGTGTGGAATATAGTGATTGACTTATAGACCTTTATTAGTTCAAATGATCTGATCAGGTTATTCAGTATTCGTAGTCAATTTGAAAGCATTATATCTGGACTGATCACAGTTGGCACTCATCTCCCTGAATGATGAAGGTAGTCAGTGTGGCTGTTATTCAATTATAGACTGTCAATCCACAAATATCAATATCAATATTTTTCACAGAAGCAAAGTTTGATTCTTTGCTGTTGCAGTTTAGTTGTAGATAAAATAAGAGCATTAAATAATCAGGTTGAGCTAATGCCATCATTTGTTCCTGCTTCAAGCTCATATCAGATTTTCTCTGATGTTATGATTTGATTTGAGCATTCATTAGATATCTTAAAAAAGATGCCAGGTACTAAGAGAGTGTTGCTGTATTGCTGCTGACTGAATCTCTTTTATTTCAATTGTCCATTTAATACAGTGACTCCTGTTATCTCTCTTTATTCCAAACTTTCTCTCCCTTTGTCTTTATGTACACAACATTTTTTCTCTGTCTCCAACTTTCATGCATGTCCTCCTCTCCCCCCCCCACCCACACATTCTTCCCTATATTTCACAGTGTGAAAAGTCACCCAGAGTTTTCCTTCTAGGGTTTCTGCGGACAGGAAGTCCATATTTAATGAAGTGACTCTCTTGTTAAAATGCTTTTAAGTGCTCCGGTGCAGGGCTTCAGGCTGGAGGGGAGGGGAGGAGGCGGGGGCCGAGGCTTTTATTTATTCATTGGGCGGTTCAGTGCCTCTTCCCTGCTCCTGCTCTGTGAAGAAGAGAGAGGATTAGAGAAATGAATCCCCCCGCACTCCTCAACACACATACACACCCTTCCTCCCTCTCCCCTTCACTGGCCATGTTTCCTCCCTCGGGGGACACCCCTGCGTCAGTCCACATTAACATCCATCAGAGCATGGTGCTCCAGAGGAGGGGGACGAGCCTCTGTCCCACTGAGTCGCACGTACATGCATGAGTTCATGTGAGCACACGCACACCCTCTTACACACAAGCGAGCAAGGCAAGTGTGCAGGAACATGCACAGTGCTGCAGAAGTATCTCCGTCACCCTACTGCTTTTCCCGCCTTGAGCTACACTCAGACTCAGTTTTGTTTATATACTGCATTCAAAATTGGACGTGTTTCCAGAGAGCCCCTGTGACGTTTGAGTTACACAAGTGCAGCTGTCCCCTACTTGATCAGCAGGCGTATTTGAACAAGTTTGAACAAGCATCTGAAGAGTGTCAGGAAGCAGACGGAGGAGAGGAGAAAGTTTCTGCGAGTGAAGGCTGCGATGGTGCGTTGTTCTGATTCCTCTCCTCTTTTGTGTGAAGTTTGGGGTCTGTCTGCTCCCTCGTTATCTCTCCTCGCTCACAGAACAGGAGGGGAGCCGGGACTGGGGCTGGATGAGAGAGGCATATCATTAACCAAGAGTGTGTGTCTATACAACAAAGCTCCGACTCCATCAAGTCCCACTCATTCCCACACACTTGTGTCACACTCGTCATTCCCCTGCACTGAACTGCCGTGTGAAAAAGAAATGCCCTCATTTGTCGGGAGGCACATATCATATTATTTCTCAGCAGGCCTAATAGAATTTCTTTTAATGTTTCTCTCTTTCAAATCTTTGAGATTTTGGAGGTACTAATGCTGTATCTAAAATTGGATTATAGCTATTTGTTAGGTCTTGACTGACGCACATGTGTGTGAATGTGTTGGTGTGAAAACGCATCTTCACTGGGAGGATTCACTGCAGCTGTGCAGAGGGATGCAGATTGTTATAATCCACCACGCTGACCTAGATTCCAAAACCAGGCGCACAAAATGAGAGATGCTGCCACACACACACACACACACACACACACACACACACACACACACACACACACACACACACACACTCAAACATGACACACACACACAAAAACACATTAACCTGTGTCTCACCCTAATGTTTTAAAAGATCTCTCCTTTCCATTCATCACCTTGAAAGATCCAACAACTGATTTGATCCACACAGCAAATTGCATGTGTGTAATTTCTCCCCCTCTTCCCCCTCAACTCAGAGCTCCCCTCCTCCTCCTCCTCTCTCATCTCAGAATCTAACATCAAACTGAAATGTTAAAATGCAAATTCATTTTTTCCATCCAGCTCGGTTCACGCAAACTTATAATTGGATTCTGCCCATTAATAGAAAAGTTTTCTTGATCCTCATCATTTGGTCTCACATTAGTCTTTCCATGACACACATGGACTGGCCTCGTTCTACGATAAGACAGACGGAGGGGAAAACGATGGAGAGGCTGAGGGAGGACGGAGAGGACAGTGGTCTCATTAGCATGGAAAAAGTCGAACCGAATCGTGGAGTAATCCCGAACCAAGGTAGCACAGTTAATAAGAGTCGGGAATTAATTAGAAACATAAAAATGCGGTCAGTGGTTTTCATCTCAACACTTCCACTTGGTTACATCCAGATTCCTCTCAGCTGCATTGAAGCTGTATAACCTGTGAATATTTTTTTTTTTTGGTGAGGGGGCATGTTCAGCTTGAGAAATAAAGGAATTTTTGCTATCAAATGAAAAGCAGATAATCAGCATGTAACTGTCAGGAGAGAGAGGCCCTGGTCAGACCTGGCTGTAACGTCTGAGGTGATGTGATCATTAGTGAACAGCTCTCCCAGTCCAAGGTGCACAGAGGATGCATTTGAGATATGATCAGACCCCCTGCTCGACTCCGGCCTGCCATGAACCGGAAACATTTTTACAATTATTAGTGTTTCCCATACATTGATTTGTTTGTGGTCCCTGCAACAATATCTACATTGACTTGATTGATTTGCTTAGCTCGCTCTCCTCAGCCTTACTAAATCCTAGCCCATAACCACGACCAATTCATAATCCTAACCACAATTTATTGAGCTTTCTCTGGTCCCCCTGAGGTCTACTGGTGCTGACAAGGTCAGTGTTTATGCTGCGAAGTGTCCTCAAAAGGACACACACATATCCCCAAGCTGGTCCAGGGGTTAGAGGAGTAACATAAAACCAGATGAAAGTTTTGAGGAGTCAGTGTTGATATTCTTTCATGTGTTTTATTGCTAGTATGAAGCAGTTAAAAATAGACATCATGAAGAACCACAGCAAAGCAACAATAACTAAGCTCCTCAACAACACAAAAACAAGAGAAACGCATGGGTCGAAACTAAATGGCAGTTCTCCCCTCCAGGAAAAAAGAAGGTCAAAGAAAGTCTGACAATAACAAACAGAAGCTACAAAGAAGGTAACTAACAAACCAATCTGATGAAACAACCAGAACATTAAGACAGGTTTAACAGCCGAGAGTTCAGAGACCAACCACCACAGCTCTTATACAAAATACACATGTATACACAGAAGCAGGCAACAGCAAGTGACAGAGAGAGAGAGAGAGAGTGCAGCTCCTGCTTTTATACTCTTCCTCCAGGTGAGCTGATGACATGATTGCTGATTGAAAGCAGCACCCATGGAGGAGGGAGGGAGGAATCCTGAGCTGCAGCCTCACACACACACACACACACACACATTGAGAACAGGCCCATCTGTGAGAGTCACGCTGCTTAAAAACAACAAGGTATTTGTTCTTTGCAAATAGCAATGGCGGCATATAGAGTTTAAAGTGAGATCTGACCACCGGACAAATGTGGAGATTCATTCGAACTTGTCTGTTTGTGATTGGATTGCCAAACGCTAATGGCTGGTCTGGAAAAGCCAGCCTGAGAGACAGAGAGAGAGAGAGAGCACCAGATGCTGTGTGGGAGGGTTATTTAATTGATGATATCACACCTCTCTTTCCCTCGTTCTCTCCCTCTTGTTCTCCATCTTTTCCTCCTCCAACACACACTAACACGTATGCACAAACACATTACCATTCGTGCACACAGTATTTGCCTCGTCACTGTCGTGTCATTGCGTGACACGCCGCCCACAGCTCTCCCTGCCCTGTTCTGCACACCTTTGCACTCTGTGCTGCTCGTCAGATCAACCTAACAGTGTTGTCTCGACGCCTGATCTGAGGTGATGATTAAGACAAGAGCTGGTTGTAAAGTCACAGCAACAAAACCCACATTAGGGTGAAAACATCTCAATTACATATTTTCTCTGCTCTGTGCATTCAAGTGATAGTTCACCCAAAAATGAAAATTCACTCATTATCGAGGGGTGGGTGAAGTGTTTGAGTCCACAAAACACTTCTGGAGTTTCAGGGGTAGCCAAATCTAATACAATTGAAATAGCTGTGGGACCACTTCTTCAAACTACAGAATAAAACGTAAATGCCTCCATGCTGCTCCTCTGGTGTCACTTAAGTGTCTGAGAGTGACTGAAATGGTGTCATTTAAAACCTCCTCTTAGTTACTGTTGCAGCAGCTGCAGCTATCGCAGGTTCTCACTGATCTTGTCTCACAAGTATCTGTTGCTTTTTTACGTTTGAAGAATTAATCACCAGTTACTTCAACTCTATTGGATTTGCCCACAACTCTGTTTACCCCTGAAACTCCTTAAGTGTTTAGTGGACTCAAACACTTCACCCACCCCTCCATCGGCATAGTGTTGAGTAGATCATGAGTGAACTTTCATCAACTATCCCTTTAAGTCATTAAAAATCATGCAGCCTAACAACATCAGTTTGGCTTCGTGGTTTCATCAGAGCATCACCACAGATCTCTAACGTGCCCAGTCCAAGTTTCGTTTTTCTTCCTCAGGTGGAGACTCTTCCACGTGCTCGCTGCTAAACCAGAAAAGCCCCAGAAAATGAGTCTCATTAATTAGCTTCTCATTTGTTAATGCAAATGAGCTTAATTAAAAAATAGACTCTCCTTTTGTGGGTTTCAAAGGGAGACGGTGAGGCCTAATCAGGAGGTTTGTTCAGCTGTGGCACTAATGAGACATATTTGGCCTAACAAGGGAGCGATGCCCTAATTTGTTTATGCTAATGATATAAAACAGTGCTTGTCCTTTTGGTGTATCTGGGAAGGGATCAGTCACACATACGCCTCCGTGCGATGTACCTTCAGGGTTTTATCCAGCGTTGGCGAGGTGGCCTCGCTGAATTGTTTCAGTAGGTTAATTGGCTTAATTAGCCTAATAGAGATCATTGGGGTGACGACTCAATGTCAGCGCATTTGTGAGTTTCTGAGGAATCTTCTGTGCAAACGTGCAACAAAAAGAAGAGAGAGTGAAAGGGAGAAAACTCACTCAACCTTTTTTCTTGAAATATTCCTGGAGAAGTAAACAAAGGAAAAACAGGTCCAAGTCAAGTCTGCTTGTACAATTACTTCAACTCAGATTCCTGATCTGCATTCTGCCTCACTCCCTTCTGTCCCGATGAGATCACACAGGGGTCTAAACGCCAAAAGATTTATAATATTCAACATCACTTACTTTGTTGTGCAGGGCAAAAAATGTGTTTGTTCAATGGTTAAATTGAAGTCTCTTTAATTCTTTTATCCATGTGGCTCGGGGATTGTAATGTTGGTTGCTTGATCCACAGATTCAGTCAGTCCACCTCTTTGGTCCAGAGTGAACAGTTCTACAACTGTTGGATGGATTAAGTTACCATTGGTACAAATGATGATTCCTAGACTTTTGTCTGGGGACGTTATCTGAATGGCCTCCTAGTATATTGTCCTTAGAAATCTGTTATACACGTTGATGACACAGATGAAGATGTCAAGAGAGTTTCTGATGATACTAGCCGACAACGGTGTCGGGTGCTGTAAACCTGATCACGTGCTCTCGGCAGCAGAGTTGATACGTCACTTCCTGTCTCTGCCTCCTGCGCCCGGCTGATCAACCTCTGAACTGAATAACACAGAGAACTCGATGCTGTTGTGAACGCAGCTATGCAGAAAACCTCCCGCTGCGTTGTGCGTGTGAAAGGCAAGCTCTGGGTAAACCCTGTAGCCGAACCTCTGGATTTTACCCGGAGGTCATGTCTGAAAAGGGCTTAGCTGACATGTTTGATTTTGAGTCAATTGTCTCAACAACTTGGAGATGAGTTGAATGTCATCCAGACTTACACACTCAGGGTGAATTGCAACAACTATGTGGATCCCTCAACTTTAGCCCCAACACCCAAGTACTAATTATCTAATGCCACTTCAACTTTGTGTGAGTGGAGTCAAAAGTAGGTTTTTCTTGAGTCTTATCCATCTTTTTATTCTTAATAAGGTATATTTGTGTGTGAATGTGCTTTTGTGCATACATGTTGATGTGTGTGTGAGTTCTCTCCGCTATTTTGTTCACCGTTGACTGAGTGTGAGGCCGAGTGAGACGGCGGCATGGCTGGCCCTCGCTGATAACTAGGCACAGACGGAGTTCTGTGCTCTAAACACACACACACATACACACACAGGCATTAATTAATCTAAAAATGGAAGGGAAATTGAAAAAGAACCACCATCTCCACTTTTAATTGGACCGACTGTCGTCCAACCATAAAGAGAAAACAAGCTCAATCATCCTCCACCATCTTGTTGCTTGTTGAATTATTGATAGATGGAACGAACGGCGCTAGAAAATGAAATGGGGAAAGAGCACTGGGCTGGAGTGCGTTTGAATGTAGTGATAAAATTTGATTATTCATGTGTGATGCTCGCTGTGTGGACTCTTGTAGCAGAGCGAGAGAAGAGGAGTACTGAGCTTCTCCATGGTGACTGTGGAGAAGCTGCATGTGCCAGACAAGCCAGCTGGTATCTCGTTGTCCAAGTACACAATGCTCCAAAAAATAACTAAATATAAATAAATAACTGATGTAGATGAGGTTTTATTCAGTCACATTTGAACCACTGTATAAATCCTTATCATCTTCAAATCTTTACATGTCACCTTTGTGACGTTTTTCTTGTTCTCTACCTGTTTCAAACAGTATTTACTCTCTGAATATACAATAGTGTGATATACAATCACTGGAATTTCTTGTCATTAGTTTGTAATCACCCCAAACTTAGAATCCTTTTGTTCTCGTGACCTTACAACAACTTGTTTATATCTTTGTTTGAAGCAGGTCTTCTTGCACAGAGTCCACCAGGTTAGACCTCCATGTTTTTACAGTGGCCCAGAACAGACAAACCAAACAATGGCTGTAAAGATAACTTTTGCATTTCTATGTTGCCAGAAGGCCACTATTGTTCGACATGCTTGAAAATAGCAGATGTGGTGAGGTGTTTTAACCTGGTTCCAATATGCAACTTTACCACAAGATGCTACAAACTGTACCTTTAACCAAACTGCAATACCTCTGTCAACAATATAAATGTAGTTAAAGCCTGTTTTATAAATGATTTCATAAAGAAGATTATTTAAGATGTCTTGAGAGATATCTTTAAGTCCTCTTTTATACTCAATATTGTATTAAAGCTGACTTTTGGACTTTTTACTGCAAAGCACCATTATAGAGATGATAACATTTTTCTGACCTCTGATGTTTTGATTCCTCAGCCAGATAATGAGGACAAGGAAATCCCTGAATAGGCTTCTGTGCTTTGACAGTGACAAAACACATTGGACTTAAACTTCTAGAGGCCAAATAGAGACCTTGAAATATTCCACTCGTCAATTAATCTCCATTCAATGACAACACTGCTTTACTTAGCCAACCATTCAGCCTCCTCCGGCTGCTATAATTGTCCCAGTTAATTGCTTTTCAACTCTCTTTGATTACAAGGTCGGCTCTGAATGGCTGGTGTACATGGCTCAAAGTTGGGTGCAGCTTGCTCTTTCCCCCCCTTGTTCACGACAGGTCTCACCAACACCACTCAACTCCTCTGCTCTCCTCTCCTTTCATGACCCTTCAGTCTAAGGCATCAATGCTGTCGCTGCTGTGAAATTTCGCACTGTTCATCATGGAGACACATAATGGTGTCCGTTAACTTTATAAAACTGATACATAATAAACCTGTCCACTTCCAGAACCCCCTGTGATGGGTGGGATGGTGGTTTCAGTTATAACACATATATAACTGTTACAGTAATATATGTGTCAAGAACAAGAACAAGAGCATTTCAGGCAAATTCAGAATCTGCAAGCAGATTGGCAATGACGTGGGTGAAGGAAGCAGGCACTAAGTTACTCTCCAGCCTATATAATTATAACATAACCTCTGATATAGAGTTAATAACACAGTATAATGCAGCTGTAGGCACATAGGCTTTTATTCAGCAACTATAACTCATCTGTGCAAGTGGAGGCAGCTGCACAAACAGATAATAAACGACAATGTGAAAAACAGGGTTATAATAGAATTAAATATGTCTCGAAGAAATATCAAAATGTCCTTATAACCGAGCGCTCTGCAAACTGGACCTGACCGAGGTTCTTGAACACGATTCACATTTCATCCGAAGAGAGGCGTCTTCAGTCCTGACTGACTCGTATAGAGAGTCTTGGCCGTTTAAACCACTCGTGGGTCGGGTGATGCCTTGAGAGCTGTCGAGGTTACATACGACGTGTTGACCCGCCCGGGCGTCATGTGAGTCGTCAGGGTCGTCGTCGTGATGTGAATGGGTGTTAATCTGTCTGGATCTCGAGGCTGCATTGTAAGAGGCTGATGAGTGGCGTCGCGCTTCACCTCTTCTGTTTAGTGATCGTCATTCCAGTTTGACATCCAGCCCCTTCTGCACAGAGATCCCGCCATGTTCAATACTCCTTTGTTTACACGGACTCCTTTGTGACTGACTTTAGATGGCATACATTCCAGAATCAGAGGAAAGACGTGTAACACAACAGCTCTGCATCTGTCCAACCATTCCAGCTCTTCCTTAAACATCAATTCAGGGATTTGACCGAAGAGCGAGACAACAACACCCCCACATTCTATCAATCTTCTAATCAATTTTGTTAATATTATTATTTTGTTGATGTGTTCAGCTACACATCTGTCTGTCCTGGGATCCCTCACATGTGTCTCTCTCTCTCTCTCTTTCGCTTTACAAATAAAAATTGATTTGATATTCATTTGATTCCAGGTGCAAAATTCCTGCCTTGAACCGGTTTCTTTCACTCCTCTTTCATCTGGTTTCCTTGGACAAACCATCCTCAATGATGTCCTCAAATGAGTGCCCAATCCATTAGTTGAGAAAACAACATTTCTCCTCGTGTGCACGGGGTGATTGTGTGTCTCTTGTGTTTCATAAATATAAGTGGTGGCCTCCTCAGGTTACATTCAGGAATATATTGGTTGGTCAATGACTTGGTCCTCCTCCAGTTGCAGGTAGTTTACAACCCTCTTATAGCTGCTGGTAGAGTAGGATCTTACCTACAGCTAAACTGCTGCCATACTTACATGTACCCTTTTTTTATTTTTTATTTAAACACACCACCTTTGCTACGTTTACACCTGTCATCCACACTACTCTGGAATTTCCAAGCCTTTTAGTTTGAAACCTCAGGGGCTTCATTTTAGTCTGGACGCGCAGAAATGGAGACGTTTGGAAAACAGTGATGCAGTCGCCTGTGTTTGCTTCCTGATTAGTTCTCATCAGTCACGACCCGACGACCAGTGTCGAAAACAATTATTATCAGTAACAGTCATCCGTGAAAAAAAAGACATCTATGGTCTTACTTTTGCCAGTGCTGTTTTTTTGTTTGTAGTATTTTCTGCAATTATCAATCAAATCTGTTTCCTGTTTACACCGGCACACACATGCCCAATGTATGTGAAAGGTGATATACAGTTTCAGGTTGGTATGGACACAGATATACCTCTGAGACCTAATATGTCTGGACGGATTGTACTTTTTTTAAAACACTGTTTTAAATTTAAACTATATGTGGATGTTGCCTCAGTGTCTCAGGTGGATAGACCTTTGAATGGTAATCTGCAATTTTTATCACCACTGTGCATTTTCCTTTATCTGTCGGCACAATGGTGATGTTCTGGTCTGTTTGCAGCAAAGCCAGCTCAGTCCTATTTCTACCCTGAATGATGGAATTTTAGGACGGTGCTCTCACACTAGCGAGGGCAGAAGACACTCTCAGTTGTTCCACCTCTGTATCTGACAATCTCTTATTATAGTGTCTGAATCTGTGGTTCTGATGAGATCTACCACTGGTATCTGATCTGGTGTTACAGCAAAATTCAGGTTCGACTTGTCATTCTAATAATTTCATTCCCGATATTGTACTTTGTTATTATGTTATAAGAGACATTTTATAAAGATATATATACTTTTAAATTAATGTAAGTCTTGTTAATATTATTTTGGACTGTTCTGTTTTGCTGCAAGACAAATTTTCCACCTAATTAACCATTGCATATGAAGATTGGATGAGTTCACTGTTTTACAAGAAAGTCCAAGTACCTGTATTTAGCAGCTGGGAATACCCTGACCTGGATGACTGAGAATATTCACACTATCCTACAGCTGCATAAATCTATATTAAAATAATAATTAATAATAATAACAATAATAATGACAATACATACTATATTTGTATATCAATACAAGTAACAAAGTGCTTTATAACAAACAATATGAAACTGACAAACAATCCAAATAATTATAATAATAATAATAATAATAATACTGATAATAAAAGCAATAGACATTACATAATAAATGCTTGTAAATGCCAAACAGGGCTACACAGAGAATTGTGTTACCCAAACATATTGTTTCGTAGGGTATTATTATTTATTGTCGTTATTTAAAGAGACACACAAAGGGAAAACACAGAGCAAACTGTACATAGGGGGAATGTGGTGAAGAAAAGATATATTGCTGTTAGCTCTTTAAAAGAGCACTGCTCTACAACTGTCCCTGACAATTTATGTACTGTTGCGGTTGGTTAAGACAGCGGAGTCCATGATTGGAAAGAGATGGGGGTTGGTTTATGTGTGTATGTGTATGTGTGTGTGTGTGTGTGTGTGTGTGTGTGTGTGTGTGTTGCTCCTGCGTCTTTCTCCTCTCCCTTCACAGCTCACATGGAGGCGACAGAGTCCCTCTCATTACTGAACAGCACAGACCCCAAACAAAGGCTCACGCACTGACAGCGGCGCGTGTTCAATACCGATAACTAGTGTGGCCTCTCATCTGAATTAGCATGCCATATAGGCCTTGACACACATTCACCGATGCATGCACACACACACACACATGCATGCACACGCACACGCGCACACACACATACACACTTTTAAAGACACACCTTCTTGTGCAATTATTCACACAGGCGCACGCTCACACACACTCACACGCACACACACACACACACACACACACACACACACACACACACACACTCCCACTCATCCTGCAAACTCTTGTGTTGAACAGATAGTGATTACTGGATTACTCTGCAGTGGCAACTTGAATATGCATTCAAGCTTTGCGTCGTCAGCACCGGCTGCTTTTGTTCTCCACGTGGAGACCAGCCGCACAAAGCCGCTCAACATCCAAGACGCAGAATAACAGAAGAAGCAAACTGCAAAAATGCTAACTGTGGTTCTGAGGGACGCTGGCTGGTTGCTGCTCAGAAGAACGATGCAAACAAGCGGCGCGGCGTTACTTCCGCTCCACTTCAATATAGATTTCTTCTCGTCTGCCCTTCTGCATGTTTCACACCTGGCTGGTTAAAAGTGCCACTGGGCCTGGAGATGTCTGCTTAGGGGTGAACGGCAATGAGGCCGCACACACGCACACTCACACACACGCACACACACACACACACACAGACAGACACACACACTTCATTGTAGACTAGGTCATTGTGTATTAAGAGTAGTGAAACAGTGTAAGATCATCAGAAAATTGTATCTTTAAAATAAGCCGCCAATAATCGAGTTTTTATTTCAGAATAAAAACCTTTCTCCCTTTGAGGAGACCATTTACTAAAAGCAGGCTACACAAATGTTCCCACCCGTTGTGACTAATATCTGCAATGTCGATCTGTCACATACAACCACAATGGCTTGTTTATCTTGCTGTCACATTTCTTTGATACTTTCTGCTGTGATTGGGCCAACGGTCGGCACATATACTGCAGCAAGACGCAACATCAGCAGGGAGTAAAATGGGGGGCTTTTAAAATGTTCCAGTGCTCGCAGCCGTACACATAAATAATTGCACGTTTGCGGCGAGCATGAGAGATTCTTGCCCCTGACGCGTCGCACTATCTGCATTTCAAGGGACACTTCAACGCAGGTGGCAGTGACCCGTTTTGCAAATGAGTTCAGGGTTGAGGGATATTTACTGAACAGACAGATACTGTGTCATTTCTCACGCTGATAATGAGGGGGGAAATGTGAGGGAAGAAAACACGGAAGAGGAGGAGTGGAGGAAGGAAAGTGAGGAGAGGTGGAGTGCAGGAAGGAACGCCTGAAATATGCATATCATCATGTGGGTGACTGATAGCTTTCTGTGAAAGCTTCCCTTGATGCGCGCGCGTGAGGCAGGCTTCTAATTGAGCACCGCTGCCAATCATACAAGCTCATACATAGTGTGTATGTGTGTGTTTTTTTGCAGTGTTACATTTGCCCTGCTGAAGCACTGGAAACATGTATACACACACACACATACACTGAACTCTGTGTCTGTGATCGTCTGAGCCTCATCTCTCCATGTTCTAATTAACTTGATGTTAAAGAGAGATCAAGCAGCAACAATCAAAAAGATGATCAGTTCTTTGTGAGAACGTATCATTCATCCTGAGCCGATACGTATCAATACAAGTCTGCATGACAGACCATCTATCAGGGCTCACAGTGTCATGTTCTGTCGTCTCAGGCCTCTGGTTCATATTGTAAGGCTCTGCAAAAATGATAAATGGGAAAATTAACTTTCAAACCACAGCAACAACATTTGTGTGGCATTACGTCTTTAAGTCTATAAACAATTCACAGATCGACTACTGTGTTGACTCACTGTGCAGCAGACGCTCTTTACATTGCTTCAGACGAGAACACTGCTGGGTAAAGATGATTTCAAATACCGTGGCATTTAAAAGAGGGTTTGCTTTGGGTGTTATATAACAATGATCCAAAATAATGTTTACAGATTTTCACAACTTACAATTTTAGGCTTTCACTACCACAATAATTCTCTTGACCTCAATTTGAAAAAAAAAATAATCTACTTGAATGACATTCAAAACATGATCTTTCTTTGAACCTGCAGACCTCCTCGTGTCATCCTGCACTTTCCTGCTCTGCTGGCCCATTGTCTCAGCACATTCAGACACAGGCAGCTCACACACGTGTAATATCAGTGTCTCCCACCTCCCCGCCATCCTTTATTACCCCTCTTTTTCTTACTCTCCTCTCTCTCTGTCTTTCCCTCATGAATAAACATCCCTTACATTCACTCAGTGCTGGCATGAAATGGCCACACAGCCCCTGGCACACGCAGGAGTAATGCCGCAATCATTATTCCACTGCAGTGGTCCCACACAAGCATATTTCACCAATCATGTGGCTCTCTCCCCTGGCTTTTGTTTGGATGACTTAAACAAATGATGTGGCAGTGAGGAGGGCCTGCGTACCACAGCTCCCCCTGTTAACACGGCAACCGTTGACACGGACACAGCAGAATTTGCATAAGAGCACGCTTGAGTGGTACTGGCAATTCCAACAGGGGTCCGCAGATTTCTCCCTCCCTCTCTGGGAGAGGGTGGGGCTGAGGGTGGTGCTGTAAATTGGGGAGAAGGATGAAGAGGAGAAGGAGGGGGGAGGTGTTATTTTTGGTTCTCCCACTTTTCTCCCTCCTTTTTTCCTTTCATGTTGTTCTCTCCGTTTTCTCCGGTTCTGTTCTCCGACTGCCAACTCCTCTTCTCTCTGGGGTTTAGAGTTGAATTGGAGGCAATGAAAGATGCACACATGCCGTGAGACTGACTGGGCTCTCAGCAATAGAGATGGACGAAGTCTATTTGGCAGAACTATTAAACACATAGGAAACAATGGTGACATCTAAGAGTCAGCCCGGTTACAAGCGACATAAACCTCCTGATACTGATTGGTCAGACAGAGCAGTCGTAGAAATGCTGTATGTGTGAGTAGAAGGAAATAATTGTTGCTGTGTAAAGATTTCTACATTCCAGCAGAAATCACTGGATCATTGCAGAATATCATCCTCAGTAAAAGGAGGAAGATGTTTAGTAAAGTGACATTTGAAGAGGAGGGGCCTGATAAAGATTGTATCGATGATACATTTAACAAGGACAGCTCAGCTGATGAAGGTGAGGAGGAGGATAGCCATGATAATGCTTATTTCTGTTTTGGCTTTTTTGTTCATGTTAATTTCATAAAATAAATCGAGTAGTGCTGCATTCAGAGAAGTTAATCAAGCAGCCGGAGGGGCCACTGCTCCGTCCTTTTATGTGCCTATCTCGCTCTACGTTAGCCCTATCTCCATCTCTTTCATTCGCCTTATCTCGCCCTTCTTTAATCATAGCTTATCAATGTGACTGATACATCTGAGAGATCTGTATGCGTGATGCTCACTTTGTGAGAAAGTTCTATTCGAATTCCATGAATTTTCTCTCGCCTGACTTTCAGACTTCTCACGCCAGCGCACAAGAATCACAAACACTGCAAATAAGCAACGAATTCTCTCCAAATGTTTGCAATGCATGTGTGAAGCTTGGTGTGTTTTTAATGTGTTTATAGGCACCGGTTACTCTGCTGAGTCCTAAGGGTGGGTGTGGCGCCCGCCGTACAAAGGTTGTCTCCATGGTGATAGATGTGGGGTCATCTCCATGACGATGGATCGGAGGGGGTGTTGGCCGCCAAGGTTGTGGACCAAGGACAAGGCAAGAGTGATTGCAGCCACCCAGACAGGAAATCGAAGAGGAGCACTCCACGGGGAGGGGAGTGTGCGTGTGTGTGGGGGGGGGGGGTTCGAGGAAAAAGGTGCAATTTCACAAGCCAAATTACTTCTGGGATGAAGGAGAGAAAAATATCACAGCAATAGCAGGGACGGGGGTGGGGTGGGGGGGGCAGGAGGCAGCAGGAAGGAGGAGGGAGGTTCCAAACAAAAGCTCAATTATCAAAGTCATCAAACATGCATGCTCACATAAGCAAACAGAGTGACACCCTATTACCTCCGTGCCGTACAAACTTCACATCTTCCCCTCACCGAGAGGAATTTGTCAGAGGTGTCTGTCAGAGTGAGGCTGTGATTTTCCATGTGCTTCATCAAGCTTGGTTTATTTCGGAGACTGATGCCGGCTGTGACTAGAAAATATTGATTGGATTGTGCAACATGTTCCACTGCAGCCCTACTGATTTCTTTTTCTGTACTCTCTCTTCGCTCCTCCTCTGCTCTTGGGCGACTCCACAACATTAGTATGTGGAACAACAGCACATCCATAAATTGTTAACGAGAACGGGCACAGTGAATAACTGACGACAACAACTTTAAATTTCTGCCTCGCTGCCTTGTTCGTGCGCAGGGTTTCCCCCATGCGTTTTCTGTCTCGCTCAGTGTGCCCTCTATTTTCTGTGCATGTTTGTGTGTGTGTGTGCTTGTGCAGATGAGAGTCTGTATCGGCAGGCTGAGTGCACGGAATCATTAAGTCCACAGTGCCACTGTGCCCATTGCCTCATTGCACCTAATTAAGCCCCTTTTGTTTCCTATCAATTAACATTGTAATTAAAACTAGTCGTGCTCTTGTTTACCCAGACTCTGCTGATTCAGGGGAAATCATTCCCAACAGTGATGTGTAGGAATTCAGCTGATAAATACATGCATCACACATGCATGTGCATACAGCATATACACGTGCACACCAATTCAAATACAGAATGAAAATGCCTGTGATGTGATTACAGTGCTTGCACACACATTTTCGCTCACACTTTTGCAGCAATGAAACTCAACCAGGCCTCTCAGTTCGCTCAAGAGTGCGATAGAACAAGGGGTGCCGATGGAGCTGGGAAAAGATAGCAGGATTTTTGTGTGTGCATGAGTGTGTGTGTGTGTGTGTGTGTGTGTGTGTGTGTGTGGGTGCATGAGTGCAAGAGTGTGAACCTCTGTTGAGTCGTTAACAGAACCAGGGGATTCAGCTCCCAATAATCTCACACTAATCACCTAATCCTCCATCCCTCAGGTGAACAGACGGAAAAGGGAGTATTTGACATTAGTGGAAGCCACACACACACACACACACACACACACACACACACACACACACACACACACAGAGTATATACAGTATATTTGTGTGAATGCGCTTACCCGCAGACAAATGAACAAGTCCAACAAATAAGCACTACTCCACCCCACCCCCGCCAGCCCCATCCTCCTCAACACGCCAATGTACATTTCACCAAAAAATATACACTCCTGTTTCCATGGCAACTGACCATAGAGCCGCGGGTATATGAGGCAGCAGGCGGCAGGCGAAATCACCGGAGTGAGAGGCGTATCGGTCTGTCACCTCAGTCTCCCCAGAGAAACAACACATAATACTGTACTACTGTACTCTCTCTCTCTCTTTGCATCTGAATTTACAGGAATACACTGATTTATCTCATCTTTGTTCGCTCACACACACACACACACACACACACACACACACACACACACACACACACACACACACACACACACACACACACACACACACACACACACACACACACACACACACACACACACCATCCTCCAGGTTGTGTCATATACTGTATCTCAGGGCAGGCAGGGCTGTGACACTACACATTCATATGTAAAACACGTTTGATCTCCGTATTAGAACGTGATCATGAGCTGCCACCGTGACACGCCGTTTGGCCCCTCTTCCTCCTCTGTCGGGGGGTTACCGGTCACTGCTGGTGCAGGCCAGCATGTCCTTGGGTGCAGCAAAGGATTACAGCAGCACACACCATGTGACCTTAATTCCCCCCCTGCCTGCTTGTTCTGCACTCAGCCAATCAAGGATGAGCCGTGCATGTATGCGTGTGTGTAAATGTTGTGCATGTTTGCATGTCTTCACATGTTTGTTCGCCATGTTTGTCCTAAGCGTATATGCACAAATAGATGGATTAAGGCAGATAAAAGGGGAGTTTGATTGTGTGTACGTTTGTGCTTTTGTGTAAGAGAGTGCGTGTGCCAGCTTGTGTTTTTAAGTAGGGATGGGGGTGGGGGTGTAGATAGGGTGAATCAGCAGCAGCAGACGCCCCGGCACGTGTCGCATATTCAGACGACCTCATTCATCCCCATGCAACCCCAAATTCCCTCTGCTCCTTCCCCTCACCCATAAACAGACCTCAACCCCCACACAGCCGCCGCCGCCGTCGGCAGGCTCAGCTGGTGGCTGAGGGAGGAGGAGGAGGAGAGGAGGGAGCAGAGAGATTGAGCGATGGATAGATGGATGGATAGATGGTTGGATTGAGGGGGGGGAGGGCAGGTGCTGAGAAGAACATTTAGTAAGCAGCCCTTTTTTCCTCATTTAGTTTTCCCAAAGATGAAGCAGCAGAAGACAAGAGAAACAAAAACATAAAGTATCAGAGAAAGATTGTGGAGGAGGTAGAGAAGAAAATCTGATAATGTGATGGTAATGTTTGCTGTGTGTAATGGGGGTCGGGGTCAGAGTGTGTGTGTGCAGGGGGTGTCAATTAGATATGGAGATCAGACAGAATGAGCAGCCGTCTAAACATGAGCATTACATCAGGGGGAGACGTCCGGCTGTTATGTCGGCTTGCACCCGCCAGATAAGGCAGAGCTTTGTGTGTGTGTGTGTGTGTGTGTCTTTGTGTGTGTGTGTGTCTTTGTGTCTGTGTGACGGGGCAGACGTAACAGACGCAGCACCTTGCCTCGTAAGACACCCACTGTTGTTGGCGACCTTTGACCTTAACCAAACCTTGACCCTGGCAGAAGGCAACTGATTTACTCAACAAAGACAGATGACACAGCCGAGGCTGATGCCTGCGCTGAACTCCGACCTCCGACCCTGCAGTCCCGACCCAAACTCTGTCTGAAGCCAAGCACAACCTGCCGCACACGTTCAGACAATGGAGCAGGGGAAACGCCACACTCGTCGAAAATCAATACTGTCAAATAGCATCCATATGCAAGCGAAGCCATTGTTGTTATGCTAACTAGTTCAGTTATCTCACTATTAACTGAAATGAGACACTTTTGTTTGTCTGTCTGATATCTGCCAAGGTTTCATAAATCACACTGAAGATGAATAATATATTTTTTGGTAACACAGCTTTGCAGTAAGATTTCAATTTGGTTTAAAAAAAAAAGGGAAATAAAAAGATATTGTAAAAAAAAAAAGATTTCATAGTCCTCTCAATTTTTCTCCAATGCATTTTATTGGTGAATATTCTGTTTAATTTATTTAGTTTGAAATATGTCCTTCATCAAACAGAAACAATTCATGCACTGGCACTGAGAGAGTTTCTGGGTTTTCTGTCACAGGGACAATAATAACACACCTTGTAGTTAAAGCTTCCGTTTGATGTCCTTTCTTTGTGTTGACTTTCTAAAACTGAAGACATAAACCTGCAAGGTATTAAAAGACAAAAGGACTTCAGTTCAGACTTTGTTCTTTTCTCGCTTTCTTCTCCTTTTTAAGACCAGTGTTACTGATGGTTTTGCTACAGCTATTTGTATTTGCTATTTTTATACAACCATTTGTTTCACTGTCACATAGTCTTATAATCATATAGCCTTACATCCATAGAGACTGTGACCAGACAATAGTCACTTAGCCAGTCTGTCATAATATCCAGTATAATCTCAGATTCAGACAGTAGTTTGTTTAATCATGGTATAAAATGTTTATTGTAATGATAATGTTTTTTTTACTTGCTTACATAAAATACTCATGTACAGAGCTCCTTTATGTGATATTATCTTTAAATATGAATCGCAAATTAATTGTGTGAGTTTTTGATAAAATATTTTACTGAATTGGCAAAACTTTTAATCCAAAAACACAAAAAACGATAGGAGAGGAAAATACACATGGGTTAATGGCAGTGACACCATAGAGACATGTTATGTTAAGTGCTCATTTATCAGTCTGTGTATAAAGTCACCATCTCTTGTACAGCGATTGAGTGATTGAGTCTTATGGTTTCACATGGCTTTTAAATTTTAGAACTGAAACTAAAAACCTTTTGTAGAAATTTTGTAAAAGAGATATTTCAGTTAAAGAACTAATCAAAGCTAAAATTCAAATATTTGACCCAGAAAAAATGTTAATGCAGGTTTTTCAAGATGAGGAGCAGTTTCCTAAAAACTGTCAATAAAATCAAGTATGTCACTGATGTTTGATTATAATTTTTCTAAATGGGTAAATTATTGCCCTTTGATTCAGAGGTAGGATTCTTTCATGTCTATCACATGTGGACCTGTCACACATAACTTCATATGGTCTCGATGTGTTTCTGTGAGTCATGTGAAGTAAATATCTGGGCCCTGCGCTGCCTGTGTGTGTCTGTAACAGATGGTGTGTGTGTGTGTGTCGTAAAAAGTCTGGCAGAGGCACCTTATCATTTCACGCCAACTGCTATCGGCCAACTTCACAGCACCTTCCAATCTACCGTGTCTCTCCTCTTATTTTCAGAGTTTTAGTTTCCTTTTCTTTCTGCTTGTCCTGCAATGAAGAACAAAAAAATTAAAAATAACATAATTTGATCAATCTAGAATTTATAATATGTAACACACTCAAGTTCATCATCATAATAAAAAGGTATCATATATGCAAATAACACACTTTTATCACACAGCATTGAGTCATGTCATGCTTTATCTCTGAAATGTTCCATATTTTTATTACTGCACATGTGCACAGTGCATCTCCAGTGAACATATCTGAAAGATATAAACATGTCAGTGTGTTGTGTTGCAGATCTGTGTAATGACAGGAATCATGATATCGTCTGATCCTCTGCTGCACTTGTTCAGTGATATTTAATAATTGTCCTAACTAGGATTATAGATATGACTGTATAAGAGGTTTGACATTTTCTGATTTTCACACAGAGCTGTGCAGAGATATGATGGAAGGAATGAGGGAGAAAGGAGATGGATGGATAGATGGATAGATGGATGGATGATCTTGAACAGAGGGCCTCAAAGTTGCCTCAGACAAACTTTGCACATTCATTGAAAATGTGATTGAAGGGGAAAAAATTAGAACAAAGAAGATGGTAGCGTCTGAAAATCTGTCAGAGTTGTTTGGAATTCATGAGTGTTTCTTGGGAAAGACGTTGATGTAGATTTCATTTCATAAAAGCAGAAAATGCAATACCCAGCTGACGAGCTGCGGCGCTACAGAATTCTCTTTGGCACCGCCTTGGTATCATCAAGAACTGACTACAAACAGCATAGCGACGCTGATTTGACACGTACCATGGGTGTTTTGTAAATACTTTGGATATTTTCCTCCCCCAACATTAGACTACGGAGACAGAATACTCCAAAGCAGCTTCTCTCAAAGGTCAAGCAGAAAACATTTTCAGATAGTTTCACATGGGTGGAGGAATGTTACATTGTGCGATGACGGCTGGATCGATCAGCAAATTATTTTTTTCAGTGTATGCAGCAATAAACGTGCAGAGCGTGGAGATGGGGCTGGTCTGAAAACGAGCAGGCGTGTGAACCTCTCAGTGGATGTGATTTCAGATCTCTCCTCTCTCTCCCGTCTGCATGCAGACTTCGTGTCAGGGTTTCTCATGCTGCTCTGCTGCGGCTGCGGCTGCTCAGGGAGGTGGAGGTAGGCTTAGTGTGGGAGCAGCGGGGTGGGTGACAGGGCAGCAGCCACGCTCAGACAGACATAGCCTCTCCTGGGCTAAAGCTACCGACATTCCTTGCTTCTAGAGACACGCACAGATGAGCCCTGTCTGGAACCACCGCTGCAACCAGGAGAGTTTCAATGTCATGAAGTGTGTGTTTGCTCTCTCTCTACTGTGCTCTGCTAGAGGTGAAAAGTATGGCACCTTTACTCATGTACAGTACTTGCATTGGCTATGATCCTGCGTAATGCTCTTTGTAATGTTGTTGTGCTTTATACATCATGTTTATTTTAATATAGATTACATGAACTGATTATGTGAAAGTCGTAGACATGAAGCAGCGTCATTTTTTACCCCAATCAGCAGCTTTGTAGTGAAGTTCAGCTCATTGTTCACTGTCTGGTCCTGCAACTGCACTGTTTTGGTTCCCTCACTGTTCATCACTGCAGCAGGCAGCTGTTCAGAGACACACAAACAAACAGACACAATTAGAGAGTAGCTGGTAAACAGAGTGGAGCATTTAGCAGCTGCAAAGACAGAAACTCTCCAACATATATATACATATATTGTATTATTACTGTGTAAACTGTGACATGTTGTATAGAACTTGTGTCAAAGTGGTTAGTTAATACATTAGGAGCAGAATTAGATGCAGGATTGTGACACTGGACTCCATCACCTTAAGCCAGGTGTAATAAACTGGCAACTGAGTGCATACAGTGAGTCTGAATTCCTTCTCCGAGACGTGCCCCCTCACTCATGCAGCTTCCATGTCAACACAGTGACAGCACGCAAACGCCACAGGGGCAGGAAGTCAAGGCATTTCTCCAAACCAGCCGCTTCATGAAGATAATCAACCTCTGCAGCACGTCTCCAGTGAGTGACTGGTGGAGCAGCGCAGTGTAGGAGAGGTGAGATGAGGTGTCAGGGGTGAGTGGCATAGAGGGGAGGAGATGGGGGTCACAGGGAGTGAAGGAACGATGGATACGAAGCCGCAGGGTCTTGGCATTGCTTCCTTATAACGACATTACAGTGGAAAGAACAAGCAGTAATGAGCGACGCCATCATTAACCTCTGGCTGGGCAATAAATCAACAGCAGTTCACACAAATTAGACCAATTCCCCTCGATCTGCCTCCGAAGGCCCTCGCTAGGAGTAGGCCATTATAAATCACGTACAGGAGGGGGGGAGGGCACACACACACACGCACAGATACAGCGAGAGAGCATGCAGACACTTTTATTGGTGGTGTTTTACTGTGAGTCATATAAACTAAAAGACTTAAATCTCTCATGCTTGCCCTTTGAGATTCATGCATATTCTCATCATGGCTGCTTATTACAGATAGCTTTCAAATCTTTGTGAGGGCTCAGAGGAATTAACGTTACTTGTACCTGTGTAGCGGAGGGCAGAGGAGACGAGTTACTTTGAGGATAAAGATGACATAGGTTATGCAATTCCAGATTATTTTGCGCAGTGCAGCCCTGGAGACTGATTTGATGTTTCTACGAAAGCATCACTTTCTTTTTTCCCCCTCAAACATTAACAATGAGAAACCAAAAATAACACTTGCTGCAAATACAATACTCAACTATATTTACCAGAGATATTTTTCTAATAAATCAATAAAAGGAATTTTATTCCATGCAGAAGAAGAAACAGTATTTTGATGTTGCTTGTATTATAATCCGATTATTCTCCATGGATGTTTTCAGACCCGTTTGGATCTGGTTGTTGGTGAAGTGTGCGTTTGTGTTGCAGGGCGGCACGGGGAGAGGCGCGGACAGCTGCCGTCTCTCCATGGTCGTCTGTACGAAAGAGTACATATTGCACGTCACTCGCAAAGGTAACAGATATGGCAGTATGTCGCTGCCATCTGTCACTGGAGCTTCACACGTCCGTACAGACAAAAGGAGGGCCGGGCCTCGGCAGCGGCAGCAAGGCCCCAGCCCTGCTATTGTTCTTCAGGCTGGTGGGTGAATGTCGGGCCCCCGATTGTCAGGCCCTGCCGGAGTGGTGCAGTCTGGCTAAAGGCAGCATTGTTCACCACACACTCACCCATAAGGACATTTAGATCAAGCATAATAGCAAAAATAATTCAGAATTAAAAGCAATTAATTAATAAAGTTTGATTTCTTGTCCCTGATTTTAACACTTGTCTCTGCCCTTTTTTTATCTCTTGAATAACTGAGTCTCACACACACACACACACACACACACACACACACACACACACACACACACACACACACACACACACACACACACACACACACACACACACACACACACACACTTTCATCTAGTGCAGACCACAGATAAAGTCCCAGGCTTAGTGGACAGGGTCGATTTTCCATTATGGAATTTCATAATAAAGATAAACTGTCACATCAATCAAAGCATCACTTAAGGCTGTCTTAAAGCAAAGCCAGGACCTCTGTTTTCATCCAGGAACGTGCCCCATCCCCAAAAATAATCATCCTCAATCCCCCCCTAAACACTGCGGACCCTCAAAGAGTCCCATCTTTTCCTTTATCACTCTCTCAGAAGAAAGGACAAAAAGGAAAGATGATGAAGGTCAACGATCTGTCAGCAGCAGATAAAGAAGGATGGACTAAAGAAGAGATCGATGAAGAAACCTCAAAAACTTTGGTTTTATATATTTTTGTTCTGAAAGAGAAATAGGAAGATAAAGTTGTGACAGAATATGTTTTCAATTTTCTTCTCAGTTTGAGTTGGAGTACGGATACTGTGTCAGCAGTGTACAGTCAAACAAAAATGTATATTTTGTTTCTGTGCAAAAGTCTTTGTGTCTTGAGTGCAACCTGAAGAATAACAAGCTTTACTTATTCGCTCGTTGAACAGAGTAACATGAGATTACACCTCTTAATCCCTGTGTAATCTGTGCTGCTCTGCTGTGGAGGCTGCCGAGGCATGAAGGTCCACTGGTCTTGCAAATCAGTTTGTAATACAATAATGTAGAGCAAACCCTAAATGAAGGCGTAAAGCAAACTGGGACAAATGAATCATTTTCAGAAATATTGCTCATTGATCAGACATGTTTCTGTAGTACCTGAAAGATTCTTGAGTAAAAAAGCAACAATCTGCAAAGTTAAATATCAGCAAAAATACATCTCAGTCGTTATTATTCATCAAGTGTTGAACTCTTAGCTGGTGTGTTTCATCGGGACTGTGTGAGCGGTGAGCACGGTCTGATAAGATTTGATTTCGAATTTTAAAACAAAGCCCAACAGAACCCCTTAAATGGAATCAAGCTGCTACAAATTTCACACAGACATAAGTCCTCTGAATATGCTTTCAAGTTCCATGAGCTATTCCCCGGCAAATCAGTGAAAATGGGGGGGAAGAAAACGCCTTATCTCACAATGTACAAAGAAAGTAATAAATATCAACGGCAAACATCAAGGAGTTCTTTCTTGGCCCATGTCCCATCCTTCAACCTAGTTTTGTGGAAGTCCGTTCAGTAACTTTGCATCATCATGCTGAGAAACAAACCAATATACTAGAAGGGGCCCTCAGAAAGTGCAAAGCTGTGCCCGGGTCCATTTCCCTTTTAAGTCACATTTAAATTCACTAGATGTGGATGTTTTTTTATTTTAATCTGCACCAAACCGCACACAATCATAAATATGAATCCCCTAAGCATGCCTGATTTATTTTTAATCATCCATTTTTAAAATATTGAAAAATGTTTTCACAGTAATCCATCTGTAGCTTTTGCATAATTTTGCCTCCAAACAAACCAAGCAAACAACACTCAAATGGACGAGGTGTTGGCACTTGTAACAACCCTACAACAGTAAGCCAATTAAGAAAATGGCTTTTCAGACTTAAAAATTAGCCACTTAAATACTCAGTGGTGCTGATGGGCAGGGTAAGATGGAGCTGAGGAAAACATCTGACACACTGTGACAGGGGCGGTCGAGGTCTGACCCCTCAGATCCCAGTTCCCTGCGTGTGGAGGGCACTTCCTCCAGGGTTTGTACTTGGGATTTCCAATCAAGCAGATTGGTGTCGGGGCCTCATTTGACACAAGGGGCCGAGGTTGCTTCAAATCCTGGTGGGCCAACTGGCAGCCTCTGAGGAAACGTATTTCAATTACCATAAGAGCCTTGGCTTGTTTCCCTTTATCTTATTCTTTAATGGGCTATGCATGTATAGCATTTCATGCAAATGACTTACAGCAAGGTCCTTTTGTTTTGAATGGTGTTGTTTTCCAGAGTGTTTACTTGGTGTGTTTGTGTCTCTGTGTATATATGCACCAGTGTGTGTGTGTGTGTGTGTGTGTGATTAGCTGTAAAAGATACCAGCTGTTAACCATGACACATTTCTGACCCTGTGGCTGCAGCGTTTTGGGAAAGTCGATGAAAACAATGAGCTCAAAAACAAATAATTGCTGAGGCGATATGAGCTGACGTTGCGTCGAACAGGAGCGATATGTATGAACCAGGGCATAAACCACAACATCAGACACAAGTCAGATCTGCTTTTTCTTCTGGGGCAGCAGCGGAGGGGATGGGGGGGGTATTGTGACTAAGACAAAGTCAATCAAAAGAGCAGAAAGGAGAAAAAGTTGTATTTTTCAAACACAATTGAAGGCGTGTTTGCTGATATTTGTGTGTGTTTGTCAGACAGCCTGACACAGGGATAAAGTGAGTCTGAACAGACTCAGTGGGATTTTCCACTGCGTCTCTACGGCTCGTTTCAAATAATATAGTTCCTTGTGATAAATGCTCTGGCTTTCTTCACCAGGGATTCTACAAATGGGAGCAGTGATGAGGTCTTTTACTTTTGAACTGAAGGTAAAACATGTTGATGAGTGAAGAGGATGAGACAACAAATGAAGGTTCATGAGTCACATAGTGCTAATGCTAACATGCTCGTTCGGCAGGTACCTCAGTGTCCTCAAATTAGCTTATTAATACTGATAGTACTGAACACCATGAAGTGAAGATGAGGCTGAGGAAATTTCATTAGTTCCGTCTATTGTAGGTCGGACCAGCTGGTGGCGCTACATAGAAAGTTAGGACAGACATGCAGCCCTAATATATAAGGAATTATTTCACTGTCACTACTGTCACATTGCTACATCAATCAAGTAAAACATCACATCATCTTAACACAACTGAAATCAGTGACTAGTATGTTTTAACTTTTTTCATCAATTATACTTCACCCCAAGTAAAAGAGCCTTGATTGAGTTTCCCAAAAAATCTATAAAACTATTTAGGGACTGTCCTGTGGTAATGGCCCCTTGTTATAGAGAAGCAGGTTATAGAATGATCTTTAAAGCAGTTGGATTGTTCTCACGAACTCTGGTCCACACAAATAACGATAAATGGTGACCTCTGGCTTAAAGTTAAACATGCATCCACTGCAGTTTCTGGACAAAAGGCTCCACAATCACTGGTGTGGTACATACTGTATACTGTATGTATGCACAATACATTATGTAATAACTGTATGTACAAGACATCCAGTAGTTTATATTTCAGTCTGGAACAAAGTGGCTCACTGACCAACCAGTGACATTTCTATCAAATGCTGTAAATACACAGAACATAGTAGTGGCATATAGGTTTGCAACAAATAAAAGGAAACACATCTAAGTGGAAAAGGGGTCAACTGTGTGTCTTAACAGTCACCAGATGTCAAACCAAATCAATCTATATGGAAGATTTTGGTGCAACATATTCAACAGTATTACTGAAACGCTAAATGAGTGAATGACTTGTGGAAGAATTGTGTCTTGTCTCACTGGATGACTCGAAGAATCTTTGGGTCTGCTGTGGAGGCTCATCATCTTACTTAGACACATACAGTTGGATTTTCCTTTTATTTCTGACATAATGTCTTCATAATGGCTCAAACACAAAATAATTGCAGAATTGATGTTGCATTCAGGGCCTCTCTGCTACGATCTCTGTTTGCTCATGTTTCAGATGCTCACATTAATTGTCAGGTCCAGCTAAATCCTCCGTAGAGATGATGAAGGCAGCTTCACACACATTTAAATAGTCTCATAAGTAATTATGTGTATGTCATGCACAGTGGTGTTGCCAAGAACACACACACTACCAGTTCTAAGGCTTGTGCAGAAACAGCACAGCAGAGGCTTGCTATAGGTATTTAATCTTCCTGAAGTGAAACAAACCCAACAACAACTTTAGACTTGTATGAGATCCAATTAAGAGGTGAATGGGTGGAGGAAGTTTACTGCTGCACGCCTCAGGATATCGGTTCATCTGTTGTGGGATTACCTGTCCATGGGACTGGTGCCTGGGCTGCAGGGAAAGTCTATTAGCATCGAGCTAATCTACCCTGGTGAAAACAGGTGGATAAATGCATGTATGCATGCCAGAGCGGGCTGCCTACTCAAACTATTTAGGTTTGTGTGTGTGTGTGAGAGAGAGAGAGAGTGTCCATCTACCCAGCGTTTCTGATTAGTATGCTTGGGCCATGAGGCTGCACTGACAGTGGAGCCTCTGAGAACAGCAACGCCATGAATTCTTCAGCATGAGCTTGCATGTACGCTTGCTCTTATCACGCCTGAGAGGACAAGTCCAATCAGCAGGAGACAAGGACACACACACTCACACATGCACACAAAAAGCATGATTTGGCGCATGGCTGCCAACCTTCTCCGAGTTAACTGAAGGTCCCTCTGGCCTACATGCAAACACAGTCTACATTTAACCATCTCATCAGCACACTCAACACATTTCCCTCTGACTCACAGAAGAGGAGCCAAACTCTGTCTGTACACACACACACGCACGCACACACACATGCACACACACACGCAAATCTGAGGGAATTTTCAATCTCTTCTTCTCCCTTTCTCTCTCCCTCTGCCTGTGGAGAACACTGGCAGGAATCAGGGAGAGGAGCACGGTTGCTAGGCAACAGGTTGTGGTTGCCATGGTGAATTTAAGTGGAACAGCTGGTCCAATCAGCATAAAGTGCGGGTAGGCGGGGGGAGAGCCAGGGGGGCTCATGCCAACACAGACAGACAGGAAGGAGAGGCTGCTGAGGCATGCAGGATGGAGGAGAGAAGGAGAGGAGAGGAGGAGAGGAAAAGAGGGGTGAGGAAAGGAGAGGAGGAGGAGAGGAGAGGAGAGGAGCGGAGAGGTGAGGAGATGAGAGGGGAGAGAAAGGGATAGGAGAGTAAAGGAAAAAAGAGAGGTGAGAGAGAAGATGAGGAAGAGAGGAGAGGAAAAGAGAGGGGAGGGGAGGGGAGGAGAGGAGGAGGAGAGGAGAGGAGACAAGAGGATAGGAGACAAGAAGAGGCTAAATGATTCAAAAAGACAATGATAAAAGGTGACTAAGGAAAGGAGGGATGAGGAGGTAGGAGGAATAATCTCTGTGAAGACACACTAACTTGTCAAACAAACAGATCCAAAACTCATAGAAAAGATGACAGCGATATTGTTCAGAGTTTTCTTGTCACCGATACACAGTCAGAGGTGATTGTTCCCATCAGAACAACAACACACACTGCATGACATGTATCTCATGTGTCTGTCTCACACAGAAGCACTGCACCTACAGCGGCAGCCACTGTAATCAAAACCTGACAGAAAATATTTAAGGCAAAACACAGACTGGATTACAGGAAAACACTGGCACCATCAGGTTCAGACACAGCTAATGAGAAAATGGTGATGACACGGTGAAAATGATAATGGGCTGGGAAAATGTGTGGATGTGGGGGATCGGGGGATTTCACAGTCCCATCAACAGTTTTGAGTGATGGGGAAATTTAGAATAAAAAAAAACTCTTAACATGGTTCTGGAGGCAGTGAGGAGTCATGGTGTTAAAGTGTTTTTTTTTTTATTCAAGTGCAATCACCAGTTATGAGAGACTGAAAGATATGTCAGGGTGACAGCGGCTGGTGATTCTCGGAGTCGGGTAGTTCTGATTTTACTTATCTGATCAGTGTTCAGCAAAAGGTCTGTTTCCAGGTTCACTACTGGACAGCGCTGCCTGCTGTCAGATACTTTATCAGTTATTGGTTTCACACTTTATCAGCCTCTGAGATTGAACCCAGCACAGACATAGACTCAGAAACATGCGCGTGCGTGCACACACACACACACAGACACACAAACTTTACTTTCGTCAATTTTTTCTTTGAGTGTTTTCCTAACCCTGAACATGACATCATTTTTAAGTAAATGTATTAGTCTCATATTTATCAATTTTGTCTTTTGTCGGATATTACACACACACACACCCACACCCACACCCACGCACACGCACACACACACACAACACAGAGACACAGTCCACAGTGCGCTGCAAAGCTACTTTTAAGTTCTGCATACATTCAGAAGAGAAAGCAGTCTTATATTTTGTGGACATATACACAGGGACATGCATATCTTCACCACGGAGGACACACTCTCAGAGCATCTTGCATGAACAAGCACAGAGAGGGATGAAATGAACACAGGCTGTTATAATACATTTTTATAACCAATCATAGCAGACACGTATCCTCCCCCTTCCCCTCAACAGCAAAACAATGTTGAAGCTATAGTCACAGAGAGTTTGCACATCTTTTCACCATGTATATGAATTTTACCATTATATATCTACAGACGTTATATGCAGAATATTCATTGTCATCAGAGCACCAGCATCTTGAACTAAAACGAATGCTCTGTCAGCCGTATACTCGCCTCCCTTCAAGTTCTCAGTGAGCTGTTGTCTTCACCTGCAGAACAAACGGGTCAAATTGATCGACCCTGTCTGATCCACAGGTTGGAGCTTCTGTCAGTGTCTGAGCCTCCGTAGGAAACTTTGGTCATAGATGTGCACAGCACATCATGCATGGGTGCTAGCAGCTGGTTAGCAAGGCGAGCATTGTTGGCAATGTGTAGCCGAGGTGTTTCTGGTAACAGCCCTGCAGGTGATAGGTGAGTTTTCTACATTTTGTGCTCTGAAAAACATCAGAGGAGCGAAATGAAACATGTCTGTGTGTCATTCACATCACTGCTGATCAGAGCTGGGAGGGTCAATGGTTTCCCACGGATAAACATGAAAAACTGTGATGACAACTAACACAGAGAATATATTTTCTTGAACAGAGCAACTGTGCAGAGCTGACACCATAAATGTCATATTATGATTTATTATAATAATGTTATTTTCACTGTGTGGAAACGTGAAGGAAACATTATGGTGCTGCTGTTGAAAAGTAAAAGCTTTACAGCTTGTCCAGCTCACAAGATGTCCATTCACACAAAGCTCTCCCTCCGTCACACCTTCCTCCTGTCACTCACACAAAGCATGCTGGGAGGCATGGTTTCCAGGGAGACCGAGAGGCACCTTTCCTTGACAACGGTTCAGAATGCGGAGATGGAGGACATTAGCTTGCACCTGAGGTGTGGCCATGTTGCCGCCTATAGCTCGACCACAAGCAGAACAAAGCAAAACAGAGCGAGAAGACTTTGAGGGAGAAGAAAAACACAGAGTTTGATGCGGAGCAGCAGAGAAATAGAGCTGGATCAGAAATGACGGCAGAACATACATGTGCATGAAGCAGAAGATGAAGTGACACAACCAACGAGCAATTGTTCATCATTGAACTTTGCAGTTTTGCAGACAGAGCCAGAGTTTGGTATGACACAGGACCTACTGGGAGTTGAAACAGCTTTCTGGGTATCTCTTCTCAGTGATAAATGAACTAAGCTGCCTCACGCTTATAGTGTGAATTAAAATTTCACACACACACTCACTCAAAAGACCCTCACACACTCTCCTAAATATGCAATAACACACTCCTGAATCCCCCTCAAGGCTCCAAAATACATCTTCAAAGAAAACCCTCTATCTGCTCAACACATTTTACACACTGCCCACACACACACTCAAACATGGCCATAGCTGCACACGTGTCCACAAAAAAAACACATTCAGAGCCAGAGCACGCAGATCAATGTAAGAAATGGACAGACTGTGATATGTTGTCACTTTTAGTGAATGCTAAACCCATGAGATTCATAAAGAGGAGACAGAAGACGACAAGGGTGTGCCACGTGCACGACAAACACACAAGATGCACAGGGAAGACAACGCACAGTTGCTCACATATTGCAAGAGAAACAGCACAGCGGGTGCAAAAGGCAGAAGAAAATGGGTGTAAGTGTGTGTGTGTGTGTGTGTGTGTGTTTATAGGTGTGTGTGCTCGTGTGAGTGAGTGAGAAGGAGACTGAGTGCATAGAGAATTGAGTGCAGTTAGTAGTGTTTCCCCCTCGGCTGAGGCATTAACAAGCCTATAATGGACCCTCTTAAAAAGCCGACTAGGATCTCCTCCAAAACTAACTGATTTAGAGTGGCCAGGGCCCCCATGGGCAGTGGCCAAGTCCCCCTCTGTCCCTCCCCAGCACAGCCACAGCCAGCCCCGGTGGCAGGCGGCAGAGAAACACATTGTGTTTGTCTACTGAACCACAAGCAATAGCAGTTTATAACACAATAAAACACCATGAGGAGGCATTAATTGGATATAATAGCCAGGGAATGATTTAGATGATTTAACACCTTTTTCCAAGACGAGAACATAAAAGAGGGAGAAAAGGACGAGAGGAATAAAAGGGAATTAGATGGGACTTACACACCGTCTCCAACTTTGATTTCAGTTCACACACATACACGCAGATGTAAACACACACTCACACATTAGCGGACAGCAAGTAGTTGAACATTTTACGATCAATGTAATGCATGTAAAATTAAATATACCTCATTTACATTTATGATCGACATCTAAAGTGAGCTTATTTACTGAAGCTATTGTCGTGTTAGATTTGAGGTACGGTAAGAGTAATAAACAGTAAACAGTAAATAATCAGCAAATCTAACAAATAAAATAAAATCGTCTGATCTGTGCTGCATCAATATAAAAATAAACATGTGACATTAATGTTTTTCTCAATCTAGTGATCCTTGAATTGATGAAAATAATCAGTCCATCACAGATGTAGTTGATGCTGATAAGATACAACAGATACAAAAAAAAAAACCACACCCACGTAACCTCCTTATCACTCATCACCATCTCAGTGGCAGCGTTTTATTGACGATATAAGGATCAGGAAAAATAACAGGCTCCAGATTCTTGCAGCAAATTATCCTCAAGACCCGCTCGCTAACCCTTCAATATTTCTTCACCTTATCTCTCTCCCACCTCACCTCTCTGTCTTTTCACTCCACGCAGAGCTGAAAGGGAGCGGGGGGCCTTGCATGTATGTACATAATTGGCACTTTACTGTCATATCAAATTCATATCAGCGCAGGGTCTCGGGCTGGAGAGAACAATGAGGGCCCAACAAAAGCGCGACTCCGTGCTCTGAGAGTCGCCCTGATAACTGCAGCACAGGCTGGTAAATAAAACCAATCATCTGTAATCTTCTTATAGGGGACAGAGACAGTTCCTCCACATGCTCCACGATGGCCAGTAGACACAGTGCGAACAACACTTCACCAAATTAAGGCCCAAACAGGGAGGGGCGCAATGGCGGCGACGTAACCTCAGTGTAGGACCTCATCAACTATAACCTGCAGCTGAATTATCATCTGATAAAAATTTTAAAGTATTAAACGGAGCAAATATGGGTGTACTTAGAACATTTAAAAACAAACATAAGCTTTTATGCACCAATGGAATTTTTTCATTTTTATAGTGGCAATATTTCAAGTAGAAAAACAAAGAAGCAATGATACATATGACTAAAATAAGCTGGATATTACTGTGCAAATGTAGAGCAGACCTTTACTACTTTCTGTGTATATCCCAACATTCTTTGCCCTTGGTTACATTAATGAAGAATGATATAAAGAAAACACCCTCATGTCCTGGACTCCATTCTTCCGTTATGTCTGGAAGCTGTTCCTGCAGCACGCAGCCGACATGATTAAAGGTCAGCACCCTCATCTCTACGCAGTTAGCCTCCACCTCCTCACGCAGGACCACCCCTCTGATTTTCAGTGTTCCAGAAATTCAAAGATTCCTGTTATTTTCATTGTAAATCCCATACACACATACAAAATGTTGTATATTAATGATAGGACAAAAGGTTGATTTTTTTAAAAATGTTTTTCAGTTTTTCAAAAAAACACTCCTCCACCAGTTTGTCAGGCGAGTTGCCCCAGACGTGAATACAGCTGTATGCAAAACCTCTCTGATGCTCCAGCGCCCAAACCTCTTGACTGGGGCCTCTTCGATGTGCGAAAAAAGTGTGGGGGATGGAAGAGGTCAGGGGGTGATGCTATACAGTTCATCATTCCCAATACACCTTTTAAATAATATAAATATATAATGTCATATATCAAGCAAAACAAAAAATTATCATAAACCACCAGATTTATAAATTAATATGAGTGAAGTGTGTGCGTGTGTGTGTGTATGTGTGTGTGTGTGTGTGTGTGTGTGTGTGTGTGTGTGAACGATATGAATGAGGCAAATTAATAAACAGAAACATAAAACACTTTGATTATTTGCAGTTTCTCAGGTTTAAAATCTGTGACCAGCTCACCGTCTCTTGCTCACTCCATTCATCAGTCTCTCGCCTTTCTCAATCTTCCTCTCTCTCCTCCTCCTCCTCTCTGTCTAATGGTGTTTGGCTGAGGTGCGGGTTAATTGCAGGGTTAACTGACAGCGTGGAGGAGCAGTGGGCTGTGAATATGAGACGAAAGCGTGATTTAGTCACAGTTTGTGTGGACATCGGAAAAGCAGCGCTTAAGTTTATTGAATTGTTGAAAGTTTGCATTTTGTGTGTGTCTGTGTGTGTGTGTGTGTGTGTGCGTGTGTGCGTGTGTGTGTGTGTGTGTGAGACAGAGTCTGGACGAGGAACCGGAGGACTTGTGCGTCTCTGTGCATCAGCTGGGCATGAATGAGCATCAGTAAGAGCAGTGCTTTGAAGGGAGGTTAAACGTGCGCCTTTGTTTTCATGTGAACAGCTGACATGCAGGATTTGTGTAAAACTCACCTCAGCAGTGGTGTCACCTCTGCTCTCTGTCTCTGTGGAATAAAATAAAACGGTCTTTGCTGCCACAGAATTACACTCGTTGGAATTTGACTTGCTCTTCCACAGCTAGTAATGAATGTCTGTGCAGTTAATACACCTGGTTATTCAGTGACTGAGGAGCACCTTCAATAATGTACAAGCTAACGAGTACTTGTATGAACTGATGTGTGTAAAAAGACTAGATAGACACAAAAACACTGCAGCGATTTCAGTGCCATCGGCACCACCCAATCCAATTTAAGACTTTATACAATCAATAATTCTATTACATATCACACACACGTATGCAATGAGATGCAGACTGAAGAGTGTATACAAACACTCACAGATGCAGGGTTCAGAGGCGATGTGAGATTCAACATCCTTTCAGAATGTGAACATACAGGAACAGACAGGATAATGACCCTCCTGCACTGACTGTGTGACAAACAGATCAATGCAAACAACTCATGACATTTATTAGATAAAGTCAAGACCCTCTACATTAGTGCCGACGCTCACCTCACTGGTCGAGTGGCTCAACATTGACATGGTGCGCACAAAGCAAAGGACAAATGGAAATCGTTCCTCTGTAGAACATCCAAATGAGCAGGTGATAAAGGAAGTGTATCAAATGATAATTTTAGGAAGCATGCTTTTTTTGTTTATGACCTGCCAGCGTGTGTGTGTGTGTGTGTGTGTGTGTGTGTTTGAGAGAGTCATTGTTCTGAGACACACGTGTGACTATCCATCTCTCCACAACTGTCCAGTACAATGTTTCTTGTGAAATGAGCAGTGACATCTGAGATTTTTGGTCTTTCTGCTTTGTGCGACCGTAACACACAAAACTTTGAACAGTTAACACACAAACCTGTCTTTACCGTGTGTGTGTGTGTGTGTGTGTATAAATATATATAATTTGAGTTTTATAGCTTAAATGTAGTTTGTTAAATGAACGCAAAAAAATGAAAAAAGTCAAATTAAATAAAGCAAAATTAGGTCAAATAGAATAAAATTGAATAAAACAGAATTTAATAAAATAAATACAAAAACACTATGACTCCTAACTGTAAAAAATTCTGTGAATGGGCAAAAACTACTTCAAAATAATGAATAGCCTGACGATGGAACAGTGGTCTTATGGCTAAGATACAAAGTAAGCGAGGCATTAACTTTATCAGCTATTTCTTCACATTTCAATATTTCATGTTAGGCAATAATATATATGAATTTATATAATAAGTAATTTTCGAGGACAACAAATACCATGTACTGTGGAATATTTAAAAGAGATATATATATTTCTGAATTAATAGAATCTTACCTGTGACCATCACGATCACACGAGTTTTACAGTGGCTCTGAAAAAAAAGGAGAGAGAGACTATGGTTCATCCTGGCAGCGAGTGTAACACACATTGCACAAACAATACAGTAAAGTTTTCCTCAAACTCTCATGCAACCTCTCTCTCTGTCTACTGTGTGTGTGTGTATGTGTGTGTGTGCGTGTGCGTGCATGGGTGTGCATGTGTGTGCATGTGGAGGAGTCTTGGTACAGGCTAGTAGACTTGCCCTGGTTTGATATAGGCTAGTGTTTGTTATATCTTGCCATATATTACCATTTCTCCTTGGAGGGGCCCCTTGCATTCAAATCAGCGGCCGGCTGCCTGATCGCAGAGGACAGCTTACTAGGCCCCTTGAATTGTTCACCAGGAACAATGGATTCCTTTGTCAACGTGTTTCTCTTTCTCTCCCTGGACAATACTGGAGGGTCCTTCTGGCTCTCTGCACTTAAGAAATGTTTGCAAAATTACACCTCTTTATATAGCTCTCAAAACAAGTAGCAGTGCCGGTATAAAAGTGTGGGAGGTTTAGGGGGAAAATGCACCGGAGATTTGTTTCTTTTCTCTTTGATAAAACTTCAGTCACTGTTTTACAGGAAATTTCCTGCATTTAAAGAATAGTTCATGTCACCTTTTTTGTTTTTACTCTAACCTGGAGCTTTTACTATTTGGGAAATTGTCAGCCCCAAACTACAAGACATGCTAAATAAATAAGAAAAAGAGAAAAAAGAAATGCAAAGGCAAGAAATATTGTTTCACTAAAAGGCAAATAGGGATAAGAAATAATAATAAAAACAATATATTTAAATAAAAATGAACACAAAAAGTCTAAATAACATACTACACAACATTCCCCAAACCATGATGCATTTCTGTCTGTGAATCCCTAAAAGTGTGTGGTGACGTGGGGTCTCCTCTCAGGGTCCGGTTGGAAACATAAACTGTACATCTGCATAACGAGCTTATAGTGCGGAGCCGCGGCGCTGACCTCTCTCCTCCTCATGAATGGGCCCATAAGCAGATGCCCAGCTGTGCCTATTCGGGCCTTCAACAGCATTTCGGAAATCGGTATGATTTCCCTGGGAAAGTTTGTCTCCAGTTCCTCCAACACTGTTTAACCTGGCGTCGACATTTAACATTATTATTATATATTTTTTATGTTTCAATTTGAATAATATTTTGAATTAGACTAAATTATCTGTCGTGTGTATTTACGAGACAGGAGGGAAATTCAGTTGAGTTCAGATAAGCTGATTGTTTGCTCATATTCTGTTTACATGAGGCTTACGGATCTAGTTTAAAAAAAAATAGAATCAAATTTTACTTTTCATAAGCGCATAATTAAATTCCTCTCGTTCTTGTTTTTCTTAAAAAAATGCACCCATTGTTATATTTTATTTTACATGCATATTGCGCTACATGTGTACAAATGCATCGCATTGAATTATGTTGTACTTTGTATCTCTGGTGTGATTCTGCGCAGAGAGAAAAACAACCCAACTTCCAAGGCATGTGAGTAATTGCGCATTATGTGCTGCAGCCGCTCAGTGCACTGTTTAACTCGTGTGTTTGCGCCAACTTTGCAGTTCACATGACCGTGGAGGCGCATTTGTTACCTTTACATGCACACCGAGACAAAATAAGCAAAGAAGTTGAGCTTGTTCCATTAACCCTGAATTGAACCTTTATTTTAAATGGCCGAACATGCAGCTGGTGCACTGGATGTCCGCAGCTCGTTAGAAACACGCAGGGAAATTTCACCATCAACAACACACATTTATTTTGAAATGCTTTTCACAACTCTACATGAAGCTGCACCGCGGCACGTTCCTTAATGAATTCAAATGCGCAGGAATATTTTCCCAGCGTACCTCAAAAGCAGCCTGCACAACTGGGGCCGACTCTCCTCTCTCTTTTGTTGGGGCTATTGTGGGGGGCTGCGTGTTGGGATTGGGGGTGTAATGAGGGGGCTGCGACCCCCCGATGGGGTTGCATTTGCCATCCAAAGACCGTTAGACAGTGGCTGAATGAATGGGGCCTGAATGTCATTGTAATGCACAGGGACAACTCCCCCTTCATTCAGCTTAAGACGTGGAGGCCGCTCAGCTCGGCAGAGATGTGGGGAGGAAAAAAAAAATCTAACCGCGTCTCAACTCACAGCCTCGCTCTCTCTTCGCCTCTTCGGGCACGTGGAGAGACGCGGAGGCTGCGTGCACCAAACTCGGCCGTGACACGCTGCTGAGCCCGCACGCGTTTTGTGCACAGTCGAAGGCCCGCGGTGGCACAAAATGGAGAGAAGATGTGATGGATGGAGCCGCGGTGGTGGAGCATGGCTGCAGGATACGCGCAACGACGAGAGGGAGACAGCGAACAAAGGATTGTGAGTCCGGGCCGTCGTGGATTTATCAGTAAATCTGGACTGAAGACGCTTCTCCTGTAGCAGGTGGCCGCGGTGCAGGCTGGGTTATTACTGCATTTTGCCTTGTTTTTTTGGTGATGGGGAACCAACAGGCCAAACAAATGACTTGCATTAATGTAGGGAGGCAGGAAACGTGTTTTGAGATGTAGATTGCGACGCATGCTGAGATCAGATAATAGGCAGGGAAGTTAAAATAGATGATGATTGCTTGATAATTTGTTTAAAAAAAGAACACATTTGCGAGTCTATAGGCTCCGTTATGGGAGCAAAGCGGCGAAGGTTTCTTCCTAAACGAGGCTGAGGGTTCCTCCTCTCAGTCTCTTTGTTCAGCCAACAGTAGGAGGTAGAGACACAGGCTCCTGAAGGAGGGAGAGACATTTGAAAAGCCAATGACATTTTCTTCCGGGACAGAAATCAATATATTCCTGAAGGATTTTAGTGGAACTGTATTTAAATGTAATATATGACTCACTCAGGGTAAAGAAAAATACTGCAGGTTGAATTGCATTAATTGATGCTAAGCAGCAGAATACGGGACCACACCATGATAAAACAAATAAATAAATACAAAGATAAATAAATAATTCAATGAGCAGATCACAAAAAATTGACTAAAGGCCTCTTGGTGGACAGATCACATAAAAAAATGAATATTCAGAATTCCTTTTGAAATATGTGAATCTGGAGACGGGAAAGAGGCAACTAGCAAAAAGAGGGAAAAAACTGATTTGTAAATATCTGAAAGAAAAATAGAGATGTGCATTTAGAGGAGCTGATTAACAGGAGCTATTTAGGCCTAATGTTTAGTCATAACACCAAAACAATGGAAAAAATGTAGATGTCAACATCTCTAAAACCAAGGAGATAATTGTTTTAGTCCAAAGTCAGAGCCCAGGAGCCCAAATACATCTACAACAATTTATCACAATTCTCAGCTGCTGGGCTGTAGGGAAATTACCAGTGGTGCATTTCATTCAATACATAATGTGTGATCATTTACAACTTACAATGTGCACCACCACCACAAAATAGCCTATACGTGTTTTTCCAACTTTACAATTTATGCTAAATAATAGGTGATGCACACAGTATTAGTCCTGACCTACTGGGATGACAGGACAGTATTTGCAGATTTGCCAGTGATACAATTCTATGTGGCTGGAACATGCAGCTCCATGAGGACACGAATGGCATGTGGATTAGGGCCTGTCAAAATGAGGTGAAGGGTGAATTGACTACATTTACTTCCAACTGATGGTTTATTTAACAAAGTACAATTCATCCACTTTTTTGTTACCTTGGCCCACATCTAATTCACAGAGGCTAGGCCACGAGCTCAGTGTGGGATGTTAGAAAAACTTCATTTGGGTGTTTTGGAAATAGGTTGACACAAAACGCAAACTGCAGAGCCAAGGTCTGCAACGTTGGTCTGAGGGCATCAGTTAGCCACTGGATATGCACCTGTCTGGGTCCAACCCGCACGGTGTCGGTGCTCAGATGCACACACGAGCGACAGGGGAGCTGCCATGTTATTCTGGCTTCTTCTGGCTGCAGGCTACATTGCAGTTGTTAGTAAATAGCAACCTTGTCAGGCCTTTCTACAGTCTGCCCAGTGCATGCATGCATGACGCGCTGCAGAAAGTCAGGCCGGTGGTTTCAAGGACATTTGGGGCTGATGAGGATTTGGTTTTAATGGGGGGAGGTGAGGAGGGAGGGAGAAAGAGAGAGAGAGAGGGGTGGGGGGGTGCTTGGGCCCCGGGCCATGACGTCATTGTGCGCCCATGTAATCCTCTTGCGCTGAAGCCCAATCAGCGGAGACTCACAATTGTCTAGGATGGGAAGAGAGGGGCGCTCTAATCCGGGAGACAGTGGATCACACAGCCCGAAAGAGAGAGAGGAGCGAGAGAGGGGGGCACGCATCCAGGGCTGGATTGAGCCTGAAATGGGTCAGATTAAAAAGACACGAAGATAAAGGAACCGACTGACTCTTGTTGGAGAGAGAGAGGACCTTCCTGAAGACAAAGAAAACGCTCCCCCCCACGCTCCACCTCAAACACGTGAAATTCAGCCTCCCGACTCCGCCGGCTTTAGGGATGCGCTAGAGAGCTGTGTGGCGCATAGAGGAGCGACTCGCTGTTTTCTACACGCACAGTAGTTGAATTTAAAGACTAGGATTGTGTAGTGTGTCAGCTGCATGAGAGGAGAGAGGAGGCATCGCGCGTTTTGTCCGAGGGCGTTGATCGTGGACAAGTCGGGGAACTGCATTCAAGCCAAGTTGAACGGAACATACAGTACTCTTCGCAGTGGGATGTATGCCTTCAAACAAATAGCCGCGTGATGTGCTGCCAACGTTGTTTTCTCCTGTTTTCCACTCTTGCCTTTGTGTGTTGGGGTTCAGGCCGTAATTCGAGTGGTTTTGCGGGAGGACAAAGCGAGAGAGCCCGTGTATAGCTTCAGTTGTCATTCTGTGCGAGGTAACGTGCCAAGAGATGCGTAAAGACGCAGATCCACAGAATCTCAGGGTAGATGTGTTTGCAGGTGCTTTGTCGATAACAACGTTTTTTCCAGCTGTAAGCTTTGCCTCACACCCTCTGGTGATGGGCTGGGAGCTGATGGGGGTTCGTGTAGAGCTGTGGCGCAGTGGTATCAATATTTCTTTGCGTGGAGTCCGAAGAGGCGCAGGATGAGAGGAATGTGGCCGCGCGCATTATTGCTGGTGCTTTAGATTTGAGTGTCTACATGAGCGTGTGCGCGGGCGTGATTGTGTTGCAAAATCGGCTTTAGACTATCGTGTGTGTGTGTGTGTGTGTGTGCGTGCGTGTGTCCGAGCGCGCGCACGGAACCGGGAGCTGTAGCTACTTAAATCGCAGTCTTGCATCCTCCTTGGCGGCAGATGCTGGGGTTTAAGTCAGACAGGGTCAGAGGCTGCGGGCTCCCGTCAGCAGCAGGCTGAAGAGGAAGGCGACGTTTTTAAAGGGTTGTCACTCTGCGTGTTCACAGCGGACCTTGATTTAATGTCCATACAATTAAGGCACGCGGTGAATGCCAAGAGAGGAATCTGCACAGCATCACATCTTGTTCTCTGCGTTATGTCCCCTGCAGGCCGCAGGCTCCGGTTCACCACTGTGGCCCTTCATGCTCCAGGAGCGGGGCCTGGCTGCAAACCACAGCTGCAGGATTCAAGCTGACTGCTGTACATGTCACTCAACTGCGCGTGCTCAATCGCACGCATGTGAACGCGCGCCCTGCTTGTGCGTCTCTATCTGTGTGTGTGTGTGTGTGTGTGTTCTTGTGTGGGTGCAATGCGCACTTTAATAGGCTCTGGAATTAGGTTAGCAACGTTAACTTTTAAATCAGAGCTTTAGTCCACAGTTTCTGTCCCAAATGTCTGAGTCATCCAAAACAGAAGAAGAAGAAAAAGACGCAGGTTTACGTAAAGAGTTGGACTTTCTCCAAGTGAGGTCACTGACCGTCCTCTGGCTTCGACACAAACATGTAGAGGAAACATCTAAGTCCATGGAAGCCTGTTTATTACCGCATCTTAAGTTTATTTTTTTCATTTTGGACCTGGCTAAAGGTTTGCATCATTTTGTAAAGTGTGTTTGGATCTCGTCTGATAAATGAATCAGTTTATCGTCAGGTTAAAGATCTGTAAGCTTTCAAATCTGTGATATATACATTATGAAAATTGTATTAGTAATAATAATTTATATTTATCGAGAAAATGTATCCAAACAGATGCGATTAGAGGCCAATGGATCTGACGCACCGGACACAAATCCTGCCTACAAATGAAAGTGTGTCCGATAATATAAACACCAGCCGCTGTCATTGGTTTCAAGCTAAATCTCTTCAGGAGGTGGGGTGACACACTACTCTGTTCCACTCGTATTGTGACAGCTTGTAATGTTTCACCATCATCATCAATCATCATTGAGGCTGTGTGGGCTTCAGCTTCAGTTGAATTTAGTCTATAATGTATAATTCCATATGAAGGTCTGGTCCAGCAAACCTTCACAGTGGGGATCAGACCTCAGGCCCACAGGATGAGGAGCTGTGGAGGGACATGATCTGACGATGTCTGCAGGGTTTAGTCGGATGGAGTCAACATATAGAAATGTACGTGATTCAACGCCACCTATAGGCGTCCTTCCGCCAATGCATGGTTGACGTTGGAGCCCACTACAGGTCGAGGGTTTTTTATATAAAGATAAACTACAATAAAAATATTAACTATCAGCTACATTAGCTTTCACTCTACAATAGTATTAAATTCAACAGAATTTGTATCTAACCACATAGTCTATTAGGTTTTAACCTCACTGGACATATTCATGGAGACAAATTAAATTTATCTCAGAGGAAATATGTTTTTAAAAGAGGATCTTCGACACATATTTTTGATTAAATAAGGGACAAAAGAAAAATGTAGCAAAGGCTGTTTCTGTCTCCCACATTGGTGACTTAAATGTTCCAAAATGATTCAGGTTATTCAATACTTGCTATCATATTTGAATGATAGGGTTCTTTATTGCAGGGGGTCACTGCACCTATATATAAAAACAAAGTCTCTGTTCGACCAATAATTTGAGCATGAGGTCAAATAAATAACCTTATTGTGGGTATTGTGTGGCGTCAGTCCTATTCTGTGGGAATGTTATACAGGCTGCTTCACTGAGTTAGGTTAATACTATGGGTCTGTAGTGCAGGGAGCCTAAATGTGACATTGCTTGCTTATGTTATGTCTCAGTTGGATGCATCCTTTGTAATGATGTGACATCAAATAAAGCCTGAGGTGCTCTGACTTTTCTGCTTGTTCTTGTGTTATTTTAAGAGGAACTGTACATTGCTGCCATGAAAGCAGTCTTTACAGAAATACATCAGATTTTTTTTAATGGACCTGCTCTGCTAATCTGAAGATGGTTCTTCAGGAATCCTTATCGGAATTTAATGTTATGACAATTAACAGTGGTATACTTCAAACACAAGAAAATCTCTGTGTCCATTTGATCACTTACAGCGTGTTTACTCAAGACTGAGCTCGTTCCTTGACTGTGTGACTGAAAACGTTCCACCAGCACTTCCTCCAGCTGAGATCAGCACCACGGAGAGCTCCTGTCGAGAAAAGGAGAACAAATCTTCTGATAAATGAGGAACAAACGTATTTAGCTGTAAAGCTGAGTTAGGTCAACTCAGGCTATAGAACTGGATTATCAAAATTAGTGTTTTGGAAATATATATACATGGATTTAACACTAAGCTTCTGTCTTTAAAATTCCAAAGTTAAATTAGCCTCTAAAATGTCAAATATTCTATTTAAATTTTGTTTAAATACCATTAACGTTTATCCTGGGGTACAGCACTTCCATCTGTTAACATTCTGTAGATGACCTCTTGAGCCTGTGGAAACAGAGGCGTGCTTTGAAGAGAGATTTTACAGGCAGGTGTAACACCATAATGAAATAAGACAACACAAAAACAGTTCCAGCCTGGAAAACCTTTCAGTGACATTTAAGAGCTGTGGCTGCCCCTCAGAGCGTCCTCTCTGTAGAAGGTCAATACAGGAGACTCTTTACTTACTGGACAATTCACGAGAGCAAACACAAAGTAATTTCGTAATGGACAGTTTATTAAGGCTCGATTTCTTCTAGAAAGAAAAACCAAGATAGCTCTTTTGAACAAGTTATTATGCCACTACAACTGTGGTCTATAAGATAATCAATGTTTAATATTTCATGTCATTAATCCTTTTGTAGTGTTGAGACATACTTTGATGGCTAGTCTGACATCCCGTCTATTGCAGCAAACCTCTTCTGACAGTTACCATTCACGTGCACAAAAAGCCCTGTACAATCATCACAACCAGCTCATGCTTCCTGAGGCAAAGACGGCGGTGGACTGCGATATCGGTGGCATCCTTTTAGCTTCTCACCTCCCCCCGACTCTATGCCGAATGGAGAGAGCAGGTGTTGGTGAAGGCAGACACGTGAAGGGCATTCACCGTATTGCTTGGATCAACCTAGCTATTGATTAGAGCAGGTAAAAAAGATAAAGAGATGAAGAGGGAAGGTTCCTGTCAGGTCTGTTACTCTACATTACAGGAGGGGGAACCACTTGGCCATGTAAAAAAACACAACACAGCTTCACACATCCCGAAATACGTCCGTGAAGCAAACAGTTTTGCAAAATGCAGTTTCCTGCCATCTCAAAGTAATTAAGGGGTAAACTCACAGGATCAAGATGGATCATACAGCACACACACTGTCTGACATAATCTGAAAAGACCAAACAGCTTCATGTGTATGAGTCCAGGCCACATTATATGAACAGGTGCAACTGTCATTACGGTTTTAACTGAAATATTTCAAACAAAAGATGTGAAATATTTGGATCAAAATAACTGATTTGGTTTTGGAATCTACATCAGATTTCAACTTGGAAAATTAATAAAACAAAAAGTGGCAAAACAAAAAAGATCCCTCTATTTGAAAAAGAAATCCACGTCTTATTCCTCTCTGCAACATGGGGACCTCGCAATCCACAAAATACTAAAGTAACGATCAAACTAATCACAAGATAATCTGCTGATCTCAAATGCTCATTAACTAATAAACTGTCCTCTGGCTTTGAATGCCCTGAAATGACAGAAACGAGAACAGGGGGGGACACCGTCCTGACTCCACAACATTAACACTCACCTACTCGTTTCCAGCAGACCTACTATATTGCAGCTTGCCATGCATGGCACACACATCTATTAGTGACTTTTGTTCTTTTAACTTTTATCTTTTTTACCATGAACATACCTGAAAGTACTTTACCGTTTCATAATTAATGGATTCAGTCTACAACAAACAAATTTTTTTTGCAACAACCAAAAAACACACAGAAACCACATTTCATTCTTATTTTTTTCTTACTTGATAGTAAATCAGTTACATTAATTTTTAGGTTATACATTTTTAGGCTTTCTCCATGAATATATAGGCTCCTACGTTAAAGCTTAGCATTACGACCAACATGATAGACTTAGCAAAACCAAATTCAAGGAAAACGAAAAACAAAAAAACAGAGGATTAAGACAGAATGATGGTGAATGGACAAATAGGTGAACCCTCCCCCCATTTTGTGGAACAAAAATGCAAAAGCGACAATTCATTTTGAACTGATTATAAAACAATTTAAAATGGTGGATGCGACAGTTCTCTCAGACTGGGTTGCGTACACAAGCAGAATCTCCTGATGAAACATACAAAAGACCCCTTTAAGACAAACAACAAAACGAAAGCAAAGCAGAGGGTTTGTGAAGGATGTCAATAGTACAATTTTTGATTTAAATGGTGAGAGTTCTGGTTGTGGAGGAAACATCCGTTATTTCTTTCCCAGAGGCCTTTGCAATTCCTCCTCTGAAATGTCTCGAGTCCCGTGTGACTTCACACTATCCCTGATTTCTCCAGCAGTGTCACTGTTTTGAGCAGTTCTTTTGAGAAGTCACCAATAATTAGAAAAAAAAAACATTAAGGCTCCAGAAAACAGCTTTCTGAAATGAAAATTGTCAGTAGTAAGCCAAAAAATAGAGATTTTGTCAATCTGAATGAAAAATAGATAAATCATTGAAGTTTTAATATCGCACAGTTCCAAGTCCGACATTGCCTTTGGGATCCTCCAACCCTGTTGGCACAGTTAAAACTCTGAAGCATGGCAATGTTGCCCCCACATGGACAAATAGGGGCAGGACACGTCCGTTCCTGATTGTACTGAAATATAAAGTGGCAGATTTTTTTTCTCCATGGTGCAGTCAAACCCTGATTCAATTGGAAAGAGGAGGGGGTGGGAGCAGGAGAGAGAAAACCAGTCTGGTGGTGAGAGAAGAGTACGAGCTTGAACGGGAAGAAAAATATTTAAAAAGAAAAAAAGCTGAACTAAAGAGTGTGGTGGTGGCTTGGTAATACATTAAATCAGCTTGTTATCCCTGCACAAGAAGTGGGTGGTGTATGGGGCAAAAAAGCACAAGTCTCAACAATGGCAGAGATTCACCAGGATTAAATAGGAAAAAAAATGAAGGGCTTGGTTGCATTTTCATATTCTTCTGTCTCTTAAATCAAAAGTCCTAGTGTAACTGTTGATCAAGCCAAGGATAAATGTCCTCTATTGTTTATTCCTGTTTTGGCGCTCCTGTTGGGAAAGAAAAAAATATATAATTAGATATAGCAACCGATAACATCACAGTAAACTGTAGTACATTTTGAATGTATCTATATAAAGCAGTGATTAAATATCAGATTATCTAAATGTTCATCTACACTGCACTAAAAAACCCAATTGAGAGTAATAAGTGACTTTCAGAAAGAAAGAAAATATTGCTGTTTAAATGACACCAACAAGTATGACAGTTCTTTACCTGATCCAACCGAGAGCGGTTCTGTATCTGAGGAGGTTCATAAGTCTGTCAAAAGAAGCAAGAGGAAACAGACAAGAAGTAAAATTAGTTTCACAAATGACAGACAAATCAACAGTCAGTCAAGAGAAGAATACAGAAAACAATTACCTACAGATAAACTGATTCCACTCAAGGTGCCAAAGACATGATTCTGGTGTAACAGTGAGGTGATTTTACCCACCTTACGCACCTCCTCCTCTTCTTCCTGCCTCTTCTCATAATGGGAGAAGTCATCAAAGATGGAGGTGGTGTGTTTGTAGGTAGCGATGATCTTGAGCACCTGCTTGGCCTTCTCCAGAGGGACCTCCTGGGTGTCGCGTGAGTTGGTCACTGGCTTGTTGTCGTTGTTCTCCAGGCGGATGTGGCGCAGCTGGCTATTAGGCACATCCTTAACAAACAACCAGTCAACGTCAAATTTGCCCTTCCACTTGTCCTGTGCCCAAACACCAGCACTGGTGCCATAGTCCACTGGTGAACGCATCTCTGCCACACCGCAGAAATGACCACTGCCGTTGACACTGAACAGCAGGTACACAGGACCTTTACCATTCATGGCCCGGAAGGCTGAGTCCAGCCGCTTGTTGCCATGCTCCGTGCTGCACCAGATCGAGTACTTGATGGAGCGATGTATATCGTCCTCAGAGTAGCTCTTAATGATGAAAACACGACCATTCTTCAGGTTCCATTCAAATTCCTTGGGATTGTAGCTGTGAGAGGCACGCAGCTTATCCAGCACCGGATGAGACTCCGCACCAGGTCCCTGGCTGGCAGAAGTCTGGGGGCCACTGTTCCCACCACAAACCACACCCATCATACCACTACCATCTAGACAGGGGCCCCCTTGCCCATAACCTTGGTTACGGTTACGTGGGGCAACCCAGCGGGTCTGGGGTTGTGGGGGCTGGGTATGGTTTTGGTAGGGCTGAGGTGGAGGTTGATGGTGCTGATGATGGGGGGGCTGTAAGGCCATAGGCTGCATCTGGGGCTGCACCATTGACTGGGGAGGGGGCTGCATGGGTCCTTGCTGCATGGCGGCTTGAGGAGGCATACCATGAGGCAGGCCAAGAGGCTGCTGCTGCTGCATTGGAGCTGTGGCTACTTTAGTCACTGGGCCCTTGTCCCAGGTCCCAATGTTCATGTTGTGTTTGATGGGTGGCGGAGGCAGAGCTCCCCCTAGATTGGGCATCCCTGGCTTTACCTTAGATTTCAGCTGCTGCATTTTGGCAGGCTTGCTGGCAATGGCCGCCCAGGAGGTGGGTTTGGGTGGGGGCATGCCAATAGGTGTGGCTCCATTTCCTGTGGCCACTGCAGGTCCACCAATCACAGATCCTACAGCCTTGATGCCTGACCCCTGGCCTGTAACATCCCCTCCGATCTTCAGGCCAACCATACCCTGCTCCAGGCTGTTCATACCAGGGGCTTTGTTGAGGGTGTCACTGTGAAAGCCCGTCTGACCATCAGGCACCAAGGTACCCCCCAGAGAGCTGGGAGGATAGCTATAGCTGCCACCATAAGCTGAACTTTGAGTCTGCTGGCCCTGGGAGCCACTTGTGCCCCAAGCAGAGAAGGCAGGATTTTCAGGGAAAAAGTTAAACCTGTGGGGGTAGATGCTGCTTCCCAGGCCCCCCGGCTGGCCAAACACTGTGTCCGGCATGAAATGATGGTCTCCATTACTTAAGGCTCCGTAAGGGGTGAGGTATGGAATAGGCGGGTCCCCTCCTGTGGACCAGGGAGCCTCACTGAGGGGGTACGGAAATCCAATGGAGGGGGCGTAGTAGCTGGACAGGTAGGGGTCGGTGATGGACTGGTAGCTGTTGTTCTGGACGAATGAAAGTGAGCAGAATCACAAAATCAGTAATTGCCTTACACTTTGATTTAAAACATCTCAATAAATTAATTAACTTTATATCAAATATCTTTATCAACAGTTTGAAAATCAATGATTGATTTACTTATTGTAGAAATATACAATAATTTAACTCAATGCTATCCGAAATACAATACAATACATTCTAATCACTAATCAGATCATGTTATAGTTCTACATATGTGTGCTGTCCATTTAAAGGTTTCTGTTCTACACATTACAGGAGTTTCGTCTCGTTTAATGCTCAACAACACATTTCAGTCTTTATTCTAACAGTGCACAGTTATACATCAAGACAGAAAATACCTTTATAAATAATGTGGTATTGATTTTAACTATGTGTTATTTCATAACTCAGCAGATGGAGTCTTACCTGAGTTGATTGACCAGTGAGGTAAGGCTCAAAGTCATTGTCATGGACAGTCTCCTTCTGATGCAGTGAACCATTTTGCACTGCAACAAAATACAAAATTAAAATTTTAAACATGCATTATCTGCCTGGCCGCAAAGTATACAGTCCATAGAAATCCAATATATATACGTATAATTGAAATATTTCCCGGTGAAATGCAGTGTCACACACGTAGAAGATAAAGATAAAGAAGTCAAGAGAGTTTGTGGTGATAAGAGCTGATGACGGTGTCGGGTGCTTGAAACAAAATCATGTGATCTCCAAAGCGGAGTCAATACGCCACTTCCTGTGTCTGCCTGCTGTATCCGGCTGCTCCACCTCTCACTTGAATAACACAAAGGATTTTTTGCTGTTGTGAACGCATCTAAGATAAGATCGACTTTATTCATCCCAAACTGGGGAAATTTCAATTGTACAGAGAACTGTAGAGAGAACCTCCTGCTGTGTTGTTCATGTGTGAAAGGCAAACTCTGGGTAAACTCCGTAGCCAATTCTCTGGAATTTTCATGACTTAGAAATGACTAAGGTGTCACTCCACCCTCTAAACCAACTACAGTAAATCAAAGACGACATGAACATCATAAAAAATACAATTATGAGGCCATAACAAAACAGTTGCCAGGACTAATTGTACTGAGTAACTGACTCCCAGCTGATGTTTAGAGTATGAAGCATTAATAGTGAATTTAAACTTGTGTAGTTTGATTCTTCACATAGAAAAGTGACTGTGGTCAGATTGAAAGCACTGCAGCTAAAATGATCAGTCAATAAATCCATTAGCTGATTAATGGATAAACCATTTTGATCGTCATTGACTTGTGGGTTGGGAAATTGCTGGTATATTTTCATTGCATTTCATAATTTTGATAATTTAGGGACCAAAAACCTTGTGAATCAATCAGGAAATAGTAAGTATTTCACAACTGTTTGCTGTGTGTGTTCCATACAGCCTCATGATTGCCAAAATGTATGACCCCAAGTCCTATTTTTGTCAAAATGACCTGAGGACACTGCTGTGCCAGTCTGCCATTCTCTTTACCAGGCCACTGATCAGTTTGACTAATCAGGTTAAATTATCTGATTCAATTGAAATATCCTTGCTACAGCACATGGACAGTAGCAAGGTGGACTGTGCTGCAAGTGTGAGTTTTCTGACATTCTACCAAAACTCAAGCTGACCACGAACTCCACTCTCTGTGAAATAGCAATTACAGACATTTTAAAGACATCTTTCAGAGCTATGTGCGTCTTTGCTTTGTACTCAAAAGTCCGATTTGGATGGAATATTGCTACAAATTATAACTGTGGATGCCAGTCCTTCAGAGACTACATACACCACCATTGTGCAGGGAAAAAGCTGCAGGGGAAAAAAATGCTTACACAACATTATATCCTCTCATCATGGATACTGTCAATTGACAAAGAAACTGAAAAGAGTGCGTTCCCCAAGATTGGAGGTTTGTGATAATGAGAGGTTTGTGAAATTAACCTGCCCTTTTAATAACATGGCGGATGCTCTACTTCAATGTCTCTGCAAACATTATTATTTCCACTCGTGTCCTGGCTCAATACTGTGCTCGGTATTCACACTAGACATCTAGAGAACATATTCATCATTATTTCATGAAAGATGTTTCCTCCCAAAAATGGATGTTGATGAAAGAAAAATGAACGTGAGAAGAAAAGCCACACCATATATATATATACAAAGCATAATGTAGTGTAAAAGAGTTGTGTGACACAGGCAGTGTGTGAGTGTATGATGGGCTGGTGTATTTAGAGGGAAATAAACTGTAGGCCCAGAGTAGAGATCCAAACTAAATGATGTGGAGTAGATGTCCAGTGATGCCTCCACTCACCTTTAGAAGCTTGTCCTTTTGATCTCTGCATCCAGGTTGGAACATGGAAAGAAGAAGACACATGGAGGACATGGTTTGAGATTTCACACACACACACAGGTTGCCACAGAGCAGCTTCACATGTTGTCTACACACTTTCTGATGAGTGAGTGGCAAAGCAAAACATTCAGGTAACGTTACTCTGCAGTAAAACTACAATACCAGCTGGCTGCAGGTTATTTAGAGTATTACATGATAAGATGTACAACTGTGATACAACTGACGCCCCCCACCCCTTTAAACGGCGTTAATTGCGTTAACACATCTTGTAATAAAGTTAAAAACAACATCCTGTGGAATATCAAGCAGGTATATGAGGCATCTTCCATTAAAAGTTGTGACTGACAGAGTAGGCTAGCTTCAGCTTCCAGTCGTTAGCTATAGGTTTCACATATTCAGGAATAGAAGCTGTTCCTGCTAAAGTCGACGTAAATAATAAAATAGCGTCACACAAAGATGCATTCAACAGCATTTCAGTCAAATATAATGGTGTCGCTTTCCTTAAAGGTCCAGCAAAAGGTGAAGCCGTTTCCCCGGGAATGTGGCTAACTTGCTAGCTACAAGCACCGGCCAACGCTAGTAGCTAGTAGCTAGCACTTCCGAGGAATAGCCGTAGCCCAGTAAACCGTCAACGTTAGCGGGTAGCTTAGCTTTGCGAGCTCCCTTACAAGGCGCCGCGTCCTTCCTACCTGAGGGTCAATGCTTGTGGCAGACATAATTCATGAAGCAAGTCCCGGGATTCTCACAGAGCCTGAGCTTGTGACTGGATCTCGAGCCCCGTGATGTGTGGGGGGGGGAAAGCAACTTCCCAGCTCAAGTTAGCTCCGCGGCTAGTTGTGCGGCGTTTAGCGTGCTGCTAGCTCAGCTGTGTATGTTCCGCTGTGTGCACGTCTCCCAACTTCCACACTTCAAGTCTGTCGCCTCGGATTCTGTGTCCGAGAGCGGCCGAGGGGTCCTGGTGCAGGTGTTTTCGGGTTGGTGCGAAGGTCTCGGAGCTTTTTCGGATCTCGGTTCCACTTCGGTCCTCGCCTTTACTTTGTCTTTTCTCTTATTCCAGAGAGAGAAAACGTTAAAGCCCTGTACACTTCCCCAATGGCTGCTCCATCCGGGCTTCGAGCCGCTGCAGTTCACGTCGTTCCCTGCGGGGGTAAAAAGAGAGAGGGGGGGGGATGCGACCTTCCCATTAAAAAAACCCAAAAAAAAGCAAAACAGGTGACTGAAGCTACCGTCTGTGATTTGCATGATAACAACTCATATGCATTGATTAATGTGAGAAGTGGACTCACATGTGCACGGGCTCTGGGGATGTTTCCTGCAAACTCAGGGGCTGTGCACGGCGCCAGAGGGGCGATCAGCAGACTGTGTGGTTTTCTGCAGAGGGCCTCAGTGGATCTGATTCAGTTCTGCTCATGTGAGACTCACTGGAATGCAAAAACAAAGACAAGTGACATGAGGCAAAATCACTGATGTGTAATAATGCCTTCATTAAATCCCTCGTTGAGTCAGAACCACACTGCATCTTCAGGTGATGTTTATTTATGGGGTTTGAAAAATCTGACTGTTTTGAAAAGTGAGCGAGTGAGTGGTCAGGGTTTCAATCAATCTATCAATCACAGTTCATTTGTATGGTGTATTCACGAATTTGTCTCAGGGCTCAACAAGAAAATCTAACTTTAAAATCTGTAAACAGGAGAAAAAACATAGAAACCTCAGAGAGAGCCACATGTGAGGGTGTGAATGTATGTGGCTGAAATTTACCACTGCAGAGGATGTCATGATAATCGGAGGGTGACTGTACCAATGTGACAGGTCAGGTTGCAGTAAATACAGTAAATGAGTACTTAAGTATTGCATGTTACTTATTATTGCTTACTGATGCCAATTTTTGACTCCTGCAGCTGTAATGTTGCAAATGTCCCCATTGTGGGACTAATAAAGGATTATCTTCTCTTTACTTCTCTTTTCTGAAATAGCAAAAATTCGTACTCTCTTTCACCACCAGGAGGCTCCATGCACGAAGCATTTGAATATTGACAAATAATGTCGGGGTAATAATGATAATAATCTTTATTTATGTAGCACTTCTCAAAACATTGTGCTTCAATAAAAAAAACACAAGTAAAGGAAAAAACACAAAATTAACAAAAATCTACACTAAACATGTGACAGAAATTCAAGCATGACCTCCTAATACAATAATAAAAACTATAATCAGGCATAATCTCCTGCCAGAGGACTTTATAGGTATTGCCTTATTTCATTGTCCTTCTTGTAAATGAATGATGATGGGTGTGATCCTATTATCTGATCGCCAGTGTTGTCTTACACAAGTTTGTCTGCTCTGTTTTCACATGGCATGAAGACGTACAATTCAATTCAACGCAACTCTTCTTGTCTTGAGTCTTTATCCAAATTGTACAATTTAAATTTAAAAAAGAAATTCAGAGACAGAAACAGAGGCTCCTGGCCTTCAAAGTAAAAGTTATAAAATAAACCAAATAAATAAACAAGCAGCTATATATATATTGTATAAGTTGGGTAAATGAGCCATAACTAGACTAAACAATAATAAGACTAAACATCTTATTATTGTTTATGTGTTTATTAAGTCATTCATCTTCACTGTTAAAACTATCAAGTGCAGAGATGTCCTGCAGGCACATGGAGACACTAACACCCAACAGAGAGATGGATCAGTGTCAATATGTTTAAGAAAGGCAGCAGAAAAAGTCACTTTTGTGTTTCCAGTACATTGAAAGGTCAAGTTTTCTTTACGAGTTGAACTCAGTGAACTCTAACTGGGTGACCACCACAATGTTCACTTTGTTCCTGTGTGGAATCATCAGTTGTGAGCTTCTTCTGTTCTAGCCACTATACTTTGATATCATTGTAAGTTCCCTTCAATAGGGATAAATCAGTATTGTTGGGGTAAAGTACACGTCCACAGTTATTTACATGTTGGGCCTTTTTCACTAAGAGGCAGAGCAACATGTCATGTTCAGGCTGTCATTCATTCATGCATCAATGAGCACACACTCTGGCATTTAGTGGATTTTCTGGAAAGCAGTCTCCTGTAGGCCAGCGTGCAGGCCCCCACAGCTGATCATATTATTCCAGTCGGTGTGCTGCACTCACCTTCAGTTCAGCGTGCGCTCCACTATGGACCGCAAAAGGGATGACTGGCACAGGACACAAAGAGAAAGGAAAAGCTACTTGCCACAGAATGACGGATGACAGAAGTACTATGGTGCACATTCTCGAGGAGCCTCAGATGAGAAGAGAAACAGAGAGACTTCGAACTTTTCAGAACTGGCCAGCGGTTGCACCTGTAACATCTGGAGAGCTGGCCAAAGCGGGGTTCTTCTTCCTCGGCCCCGGAGATAAAGTCCAGTGTTTCTGCTGCGGGGGGATTTTAAGATGTTGGGTCCATGGGGACAGCCCGGCCGAGGAGCACAAGAGGCATTTCCCCACCTGCAGTTTCATACTGGGCCAAGCTGTGGGGAACATCCCTCTCCAAGTTGGATCCTCAGACTCTGTGGACGGCCAGTTGTTGAGCCAACTCCAGAGGATGACTATGGATGACCAGGGGACAGCTGGACAGGCGGTGTATCCAGAGATGGAGGCGGAGGATTCCCGGATCACCACTTTCCACAACTGGCCCACTGAGGCCTCAATCCAGCCAGATGTTCTGGCTAGAGCAGGATTTTTCTACACAGGTGCCCACTGTCTCACTCTAAAACCTAATCACATTTGTATCATAAGTATCTGCTTTCTTCATTTTCTGAGTATCCAGGCGTATATATGAGTCAAATGTTCAGCACTGACCCAGTCTCTGCTAGAGTGACCTCTCTTTTGTGAGAGGGTTCATGGTACAATTGTCCTGCTGAGTCATCCTGTTGTGGACAGAACAACCTGGACAAAGCTGGGGCTGCTAGAGAAGTAGGGCTCCGCAGCTTCAGGCAATACACAGGGTGTGGACACAATATCATGAAAACCTACACAAAGTAATGACATCAATTAAAGTACGAGGAGTATTTTTGTGAAGCTAATGATATTAGCTTCAGCAAAAGGTGAATTTATTTGCTTTTTAATTTACAGGTTATGGTTTGTAAAGACAAATTCAGTTTTTTGAATCTATTGTGGAGTGTAAGTTGATTTCCTCTGTCCAGTCAGTGTCACAGCAGTCTCGTTTGTCCTGACAGGTCACGGTGACAATGTCAAATGCTTCTACTGTGATGGAGGGTTGAGAAACTGGGAACCAGGAGATGACCCCTGGCAGGAACATGCCAAATGGTTTCCACGGTAACACCAGGACTAGGATGCAGTACACAGACATTTGTCAAACACATAATTTACCTGTTTTTCTGCACTGGCAAATGAAGCTGTTTCATTAATATACTATGCTTTGGTTTTTGCTCTGCATTCATGCTTCAGGATATTAAAAAGTAAAATAACAAATTTATATTCCTCAGGTGTGAGTTTTTAATCCAGTCGAGGGGACAGGAGTATATCAGCAACATCCAGGATGCTCATTTCCATCTGGGTGAGACTGTGGTGAGAATCCTTCGCATTTGGACAATATCTGTTTGTCACGCTGCAGACACAATAATAATAAGAAGAAGAATTCCACATTAATATATGTCACTTTGCTGGTCCTGTATTTAAATAATTCACAATTTTCATTGTGTATTGAATTTCAAGGGTGGATCTCAGACCTCGACAAGCAGAGATATTGGGTCCAGAAATGGTGAGATATATAACATTTTTTAAAAGGCAGTAAATAAAGGATATGTACCAAAAACATATTTTTTCTCGATCATGTAGACCAGGGTGAATTAATATCTGCCTCTGTATTTGATGAACATCATCAAAATGTCAACATCCACTCCTGCTTGTTCACACAAAAGGGGGAAAGGTAGAGCAAACATGTTGAGTTGGTTGTGCAAATGATTGAAAAGCACGATGATTGAATCTTGAGTGAACCACCTCGGCTGAAATGGGGATTTGAAGGATAAAAGCAAACCTTTCTCTAAGACTGGACTTGTGTTTGCTATTGAATTGCAGTAGTTATTGAGCACTAAGGAAATAATGTGACTGTTGCAGTGGCAGACGAGAGAGGCCAATTATTCCACACAATGCAGGAATCACAGTTCTAATTCATTTCAGCAGATATATAAAGAGATCTTTGGTTTGAAACGGCAGATAAATGTAAGCTGTGCAATTTCTCTTCCTCACTTCACCCTTCCTCTCATCTCTCAGATGTGGTCGCAGGTCTGGCAGCTTCCTCAGCCATGCTCTCTCCCGTGGTGCAGACTGTGCTGCAGATGGGCTTCGAAGCCGACCTGGTGGAGAGTCTGGTCCAGACCAAGTTTCTATTGACAGGCCAGCACTACATGTCAGTATCTGACCTGGTCACTGACGTACTGCAGGCAGAGGAGGAGGACAGACAGAGGGGGCCACGGAGCAGAGGTAACAGCCAGTGGTGGAAAGTAACTAAGTCCTTTTTTTGAACTAAAGTACTTTTCTTTGATAAACTTACTACAGTATTTCTATTTTCTTACTTTTTACTTCCACTCTGCGGCAACCATTGTAGTGTTTACACCACTTCATTAATTGCCAAGCTATATAGTTAGTTTCTTTCACATCAACACTTCTACACACATACATTTCATGGTAAAAACATCTGGTTGGAGCATTTCCTCCCTAAATTAAAAAAATTTGGTTTAAATCTTAGGCCCATATGTGAAAAAAATAGAGAAAGTTCCAGAAATTGTTTACAGAAATCAGATTTTTTCCTTTCTGTTCCTTTATTTCCCAATAATCTTGTCATGACCCCTAAAAATGTATGTTGTGACCCAACAGATGAAGCTGTATCTGTATTCTGCAGATGAAATGGTTCCACTTGTTATATAATGGATCATACTGTGATATGACAGTCATGGCAGATAATGTGGGACAAGTACATTTACTTCTTTAAGTATCATAAGTCATTTTTTGACTATTCACACAAGTATACTTAAGGCATTTCATTTGTCATTTATTAACTTGATATATTTCAGTGGTGTGTGACTGTCTTTTTTAATGTTTACTCACTTCAGAGACTGAGACGAGGCAGGGCTCCAGCGCTGAAAGTGTGAGAACACAAACACCCGTCAGAGGGAAAGGTCAGAGGTCAACAATCTATATGACTATCAGGAATAAAAGCCACTTTTGTGCTTGAAATACTTTCATAATGAATTACACAATTGAACTGCTGATGTATGATTTCTCTATCCTGCAGCGATCTGGCTGCAGACGTAACACTGAGCTTGCAGTTTGTGTCTTCATGTGTTTTTTTCTTTCTATATGTGATTTGACAAACAGTGAAGGACCCCAGTCCAGAGGAGCTGCTGAGGCAGCTGCAGGAGGAGAGGACCTGCAAGGTGTGCATGGACAAATTGGTGTCCATTGTCTTCATCCCCTGTGGTCATCTGGTGGTGTGTGGCGATTGTGCTGCCAGCCTGCGTCACTGCCCCATCTGCAGAGCCGTCATCAGGGGCAGCGTTCGTGCGTTCATGTCCTGAAGCTGCAGTAGAGAAGCCACTGCTTTACAGGTGTTACATGAGTGGCCTTGAGTTTTCTTCTGTACTCATTTTCCCCTTGTACTGATCAAAATCAAGAGTGCTGGTTGCTTGTCACAGATTATTTTCTACAATAAATGGTAAAATAAGGTAAAAATCTTTACGAAATGACACAACACATGGTCGTTAAAAGAGGACATTCTTTTATTAACAAACACCTTTTTACATGAACACAAAGCACAGTTCAGGATAAATAGGATTATGCAATCAGATCACATGGGAACAGGCCAACACAGGACACAAAATAAAGAGAATACAAAAAAAAATCCACTTTTCCACTTTCTATGCAAAGAAAAGTAATTATCTACAAAGAGGTGTTTTTATTTCTCAGTGGGGACAAACACTTTGACAACAATACCAGGTTTTAGTCTGTATTGCACTGAGAGGAAGACTAGTGTTAACGTAATGACTTTAGTAGAATTTTACTACTTATACTGATTATGTTACAATATGAGGTGATTCGTGTTTTTAACTAACCCACACACCAGATATAAACCACCAGGAGTGTGCCAACTTCAAATTATAAAGACAATAAGGACATATATATTATTGCATCTATCCAGTATAGAGAGGACCAATCCAAATCCATCATTGTGACATTAGCCAGCAGAAAGTGGTCAGCCGATTTTCAGAATCACAATTGTAGAATATTAGGTACAATGAAGTCGTCCTATACCACAGGGGATCAGACAACCAGCAGAACTTTATTTGTAGCTGCTAAATGAACAAACAAATACTTCTTTGTTCGCATCTGTTTTGATTATAGCAATGATTCATATTCTAAGATTTTGCAAGTATATTGCAGTCAAATAAATAACATACTGAAAACATTCTGGATTCAAATTCAGTGGCGAAAAACAGACCTTAACCTGAGTGATAAAAGAAAAGGACTGAATAGTAGTATTGAAAAAAATCCGGGACATTTCTGACTCTCTTCACATGACAGTTACTCTTAAGTCCACTTTGAGATGCAGATCTGTAAACCATTAAAAATCAATGAATGATAAAACATGGAGAGTTATGGCAGTACAGGCTTGTGGCAGGGGCCTTGTAACCTGTACATGAACACTTTGGCCACCAGGAGGAACTAGTGATTCACTCAAATAGTGAGGCGACAGAGTATGACCATAAGAGACTGTATAATCCTGATAGATAAAACAAAGAAAATAAAAAGTGCTACCAATCAGTTCAGAGATATGATGCACTTCTGCCTATGTCAAATTATAATGTTACTGGATCCTATTAAAAGAAATGTGAGTAAGAAACTACTCAGCAGAAGATTTCAGATACAGATTCACCAGCTCGTTCACTGTAAAGTCATCTGAAGATATCGGTTTTACTATTTTGCCATCACTTAAGATGTAATACACATAATTACAATACAAACCCTGTAAAAAACATGCTATAAAACAATCACAACTGAGACTATCACCATCGAGAATCTAAACTGTTGGACTGACGGGAGACGAATATCTGATCCACTCACGTATAGCCATGCTACTTCTACACTGAGGACTATACCCATACAGACTCAAACACTGCTGTGTGCAATATGAAGTAGTAAAACAATCTCTATTGTTTCGCTGAAAGTTAAAAATACGCTGTGCAACCCTTGCTCGAGACAGTGTGAGAGTGTGTGTGTGTGTGTGTGTGTGTGTGTGTGTGTGTATGATCGGCCCTGATGTGTCGTCAGTAGTTAGGAGGAGAAGTGAGAGGAAAAGCTCTCGGCACATCATCCGACGAGGCTGAAAAATAGTCACAATAATAAGACTCCAAAAATAAAAAGGTAAAACTCAACATGCTGTTTCCTTGTGTCTGAACACCACTTGCAAGCTAAGCTAATGCTCTTTCACATTCTTGACACAGCTTCACATGTCAGACTCTCAATCCAAACCACCACCCCCCCACCCTCCCTTCATTATTTACATTTTCTATTTTTGACAGATGCCACTGAAGGTTTCGGAGCTTTTGTTCCATCCCCTCCCTCTGCCTCTTCCTGCTTTACTCGTGTATTTATGCACACAGATCCTGGCCTAAAGTAAACAGGCGGCACACAATAGCTCATTCCACAGGCTCCACTGTAATTCAGCCCTCCGGCCAAGATCTGAGCCAAACCGGCAATGACACGCTAAATCACTGAGTCCTCTCGAAGACACAGACTGGGAATGCTGGGCAATTCCTGGTTACATACACACTGTATTTATATGCTGAACATGTTCTATACAGTCATGTTCTGGGGGAGTTTTAAGACGATTATGGGGCAGGTCAGTGCAGCAATGGGACCTTAGCAGAGAACTCAACACAAAGAAAATGATTGATACTTCCCTAAATACACAATATGAGACTTTGTTCCAGTGCAATCCGCCCCCCTCGTTCTCAGGACCCGTCATCTCTCATGGAAAACAATGGACCCTAACGGAGAAGCGTTGGCTTTTCTGGGCAGCACATCAGTAAATGACATGTTTAAAGAACTGAAATCAAGAAGGGGGAGGAATGTCTGGCATGCCCCGGTGCACTGGGGACATTTGCGTCAAAACAGCCATTTTGTCTCCGTGGGAATCTGCTGTCACCTCCCTGCTGGACGCTCTCCTATTTACGTAGACCTGGAGAGGAGAGACACACGTGAAGGAAGAGCAGAGGGTTAGCAGCCATTGGAAACACACACACCTGGATGAATCTATCCAGAATATAACTCCCTGTGGATTGAAGAGACAAAAACTTCCTCCCATTAGAGACAAAGCTGATTAAACTATTAATAGGGCTAATAAAACATTCATTTCACGTTGGCTGAGACCTATCACATAACTTCCAAGGCCTATTGTTATTAAATTATCTGCAACTTAATTGATTAATCCAATAGGCTGGAAATAATCCAATATTTTTAGTATGTTCTTCCTTATGTGCTTCTTTCAGCGGACGCAAAAACAAAAACAGCAGCGTGAAAGGACTTCATATTCCCAAAGCCCTCTGACAGGATGTAGCATGTTTCACAGAGTGCTGTTCTCCCCAGACATGACTCAAATCTCCGAAAACTGAGCAAGGACCTCCGAGTCATTCTCCTGTTGTAACCCACATTGCGTCCTAACCCAAATAATAAAAAGCTCTGGAGCAAATTGACCTTGAGTTGATATTACTTTGTCAATTCAATTCAATTTTATAATAATATCAGGTGAAAAGGGAGAAAACAACCCCACACAGGCAACTACATTAGAACATCCCAAAATGCACAATATCTCAAACGTCAATGGTGATATTCACATTTACAAGTCACAGGGACACACAGTGTACAATGGGATGACAGCACCGTCATACTTACAGGTACATGGGCTTTAAGAGTAGATGAGATGGTTTCTCATTGACATGGTAGAGAGGGAATGGGTCAAATCCACCAATAAAATCAACTGAAAACAAAGAATTACACACATAAATTATGGAATAAATAAAAAGACAATAAATAAGACGATCAACAACAAAACAAAAACATGTGTGACAAAAAACACCAAACAATGAGTTGAATGAGATGGAAACAAAAAGACACAGTGGGAACAGGAGTAAAACTGGGGTGTGTTGACAGCTTGCCAAGAACAGGACACGCTTTTTTCTTTCTTTTTAGTTTTAACTTTGACAAAACAAACAAAAAACTCTGCTTTACTTTTTTTCATCTGTGCATCTGCCCTGAGCCCGAGGGGAAGCTGGGGAACAGGTGTAAGCTGGCCAGCTGTCAAAATAGCCAAGTCCTTTTTATCGCTCAGAAACAGAGGTGACCTTCAGCCGCCGACCAAACTCTCAACCCTCTCTGTTTATTTTCTCGCTCTGAAGTTCAGACTCCAGGCGAGGGGCAGATGAGCCGACGAGTGTTACGCCACGCCAGAACGAGAGGGACATGCTGGTACCAAAGTGCTGCATATTATTCACAGATGCGGAGAGATGTTTTTTTTTTTTTGAGATGAAGGAAAGTGCTCGCGGCTCTTTGGGGGACACACACAAAAGGCTGAGTGAGAGAGAGGGAGGAAACACAGGGGAGGACGAGGAGAGTCATGCTTGTCGGTCTGACTGACGGAGGAGAGGGGGAGGCGAAGAGATTAAGTTGAGGGAGAGTTTGTCAAAGAGGCCAGCGAGTCCAGGGGGCTGAGAGACTCCTGTAAACATCACGAGAGGAGAAACCTGGTTCAGTGGAAAAAGACACAGACCAAACAGTGAATCCTGGACCAAGAGGAAAAGGAAAAAAGGGCAGATCTGTGACTTTCTGTGGAGACAAACAGAAAAACACAAACCGGCCATGGAAACTACCGCAAGGCCAAATCTCTTTCATCCTGATAAGAGGAGGCCGGGGTGGTCTGCTGAATACTGATAGGTGGACAGGATGAGCACAGAGCCACAGGGTGCTCTGACCCTGCCCTGCTCCCTTGTAGGATTCATCTGTACACACACACACACACACACACACACACACACACACACACACACACACACACACACACACACACACACAACCCTATTCCCTGCTCTTTTCTGTACCAGTGATTTTCTCATTATAAGCAGGTGGGGATCCATCTCCTGCCACGATAAACTGTGCTGAGGAATACACTCAGATGATAATGATGGCTGCACTTTTTAGATAATCTGCCGGTATATCTGCCGGTCTCTGTCAGTGTGTAAATCCAACACTTTTGTTCTGAGTGAAATATCACAACAACTACTGGATTGTGATATTTTTCAGACAATCAGTGTCTCCAAGTCGAGTCACGTCAGATTTATGTATAAAGCAAATTAAAAACAACAGGAGTTGAGCCCCAGTGGGTGAAAATACAGGCAAAGGAAAGTAAAACAAATGTTGATAAAGTGCCAAGAAAAAAAGTACAAAAAGAAACAAGAGGCTAGTACTAAAGGATCCCACACAGGAGGAGTCCTACTGAGTCTTTGTGTCCAAAGAATTTCCAACTTTAGCACAAAGAGGTGATGTCTCTTGAATAACAATCACAGGACAATAATTGGCAGAGTCTCTACATATATCTTATCTTGTTCCAAAACACCTTGATCTCTATCCCCTGCTATATAATGTACGCCAGCCAGTCATGCTTGCTTGTCCGTCATTGAATGTTTCCCCCATTTATTAAATACAATTTCCCTGATTTTTACATATAGTATGTTCTAACCCTGAGCTTGATATTTCAGTGTATATTTACAGGAGTGAAATCAGAGAAAACACTAACATACTGCATGTTGGGTAATGTGTCTTTGTAAAGTTTTGGGGAATATTTGAGTCTTTCTGAAGTAATCTGTCTTAATGGCTGTTGTGTAAATAGCAAAAAAACTTAAAAATGAATGCAAAAGGCTGTTCTTGGTATTCAAGTGTGGATACCAGCACCTGGCAAGATGGAAAACTCAGAGTATTTAATGTGTTCTTTCACGAAAAGGTCACGATTTTGGAAACTGATATTGGCAGTTGATCGGTGCTTTTGCTCTAAGGGACGAGCTCGGCCTCAGGGAAGTCATTGGTTCTCACTTGTGGGGACACACGCAAGGACTGAAAGGTATGTAGGTCGACACTGAAGGCATGTGTGGGGTGCCCCTTAACAAGTCGGGAATAATGTCAGACGATTTCAGTTTCAGTCAAAGTGGAAACCATGTGACGTGTACTGATCCAGGAGGGACACTGACAGTCAATGTACAGTAGACTGCTGAATCTCAACCGCGTGTGTGTGTGTGTGTGTGCGTGTGTGAGCACAGAGGTAGAGGGAAAATCGGGGTGCGTGAGAATAAAAGTGTTTGAGGAAGACTGAGAAAATAGAGGGGAGACAGGACAGAGACAAAGATGGAGATAAAGAGACAAACAGCTCCAGACTTCACAGCATATCTGTAACAATCTCTATAAGATGAGATAGAAGACACAGTCGCTGTCTCTCTCTCACTCTCTCTCTGCCTCACACACACTGTATTTAAGGGAGCTCCAGCACTGACCCTCAGTCCCCACACACCATTACACAGCCATCATCGCTGCACAGGCTACTCATCTACTTTAAAGACTGGTTTAGTGGTTTTATGCTTAGTTCATTTTGCATATGAAAACTTCAGCTACGTTTGATGGACACTGTATTTAAACTTAATCATCCATGAAAACAAGAGGAAGGTTCCAGCCAACAATTCAGCCCCTCTCACGCTGGACAAAAGAAGCCACTAACTAACACCCGCTCACACGTGGCGTCTGTCTTCAGAGGGTCAGGCCACCATCAGCGTTCATTAATCGATCAAATGACTCTTCAGTGATCTCAGGTTTTTATCTGCTCCAGCTCCCAATCGGCAGGGATGGAAACGTGACCCCAGGGAGGATGTGCTAATGTTCGGCCCTTTTACGACGCAACAGATCGGGGGGCCACTTTTAACAGCAGCTTTCATGGAGGCAATGAAGACTCGACTCCCCTGTCGGTAACTTCTGCGACTGTTAGGCTTCTCAGCCAAAAATTACACCCACGTCTGTGTCTCTCTGAACATGGTTTCATTGGCATTGATTTTAAAGAGACTGATGTGAAATATAAATAAAAAGTAACCACTGTTTCTCTGCTTTCTACTGTTTAATAACCCTGTACTCTGGAGAACAAGAGACAGAAAGGCAAACGCGTCCACTGGCCATGTGAAAGGAATAAATACCCTTTTTTCCTGCAGGTTTAATCACATTTAGAAAACCCACATATTTGTGCTAATTTTGGTTTAAAAGGGGTTTATGGAGAGGTCTGACTTTAAAGTCTGTAAAGTAATGGTTTTAATGTGACAAATACAATAAATGTTCTTGCCCTAATGTCCCTTAACTGATTATTTTAATAGATTAATAAACTGAGGATGTCTCCAGGAGCTATAAATGAGCAAGAAAGCAAATAAATTGTGGAATAATTGACAATAAAATGAAAATAATACATCTATAGGTCAAACATAATATGATCCCATGTGCAAATACTGTTCAGATAATTTAATATGAAAAATGTATTTTATGTGCAATAGAGTTTTAATAATCTTCTCTTTTTGGCTTTTTTAAAATTATATATTATATTTGAATTGTAATCGATATAATATTGTTTATGTAGGTGTTTCTCTTTCAAACATGAAAACACTTGACAGACATCCCACTCTGGATTGAAACGTTGTTTAATTAAAATCTCTGTGGCACCGAGTGGCATTAGTGTGCAGGCAGTACTTTATTTTAGTCAAATACTGTGATGCAACAATGAAATAGTTATGTTGTGTAAGTGATTTAGTAAAAACTATTTCATGCACAAAGGGTTTAACATCGATAAGTCGATAAAATTGTCCTGCTCTTACAGATACAACAAGGTCAATCAGGCCCAGTCTGTATAAACCCACACAGTCCTGAGAGAAGTGGCAGCAACAGTGTCAATCCATGTGGACTGCTGGTGTGCAGAGGCTGTAATTTGTTAGCTGGAAAGATAATATCAGAATTTTAAAAAAATATCATATTCCACAAGTACAGTATGAAAAAGTTTAAGGCTTTTTCACAAGAATTTAGGCTGGAAATTTGACACTGCAGGCCACAATCACACACCATCAGACCGCTAATTTTGCAGAATAATGCTATTTGTTAAAGGGATTTTTAGCCACTGGAAAAGTCTTAATCAAGAAAACATCATGTGTATGTATAGACGTGACATAAACTCAGTGTAGTTTATAATGATATTATGCCAAGTTAAGTTAAGAGCTGTATAATTTCCCTGTCACCTTTCCAGTCTGATGAGTCTCAGATTCATTCTGCAGCATGAGACCAAAAAAGAAACTTCACAGACAAGACGATGACTAAATAAAACACAAAGGAACTATTTTCACAGTAACAGCTCAGACTTTATCATCATTAACAATAATTACTTTGATTATATCGACAGTGAATTGACGCTAAAACCGAGCAAACCAAATGGAGCTCAGCCATTACACATTTTGTCTTTTGCTACAGTGACATATTAAAAGGTCTTCTGTAGAAAAATCCTTGTTCTACTTGGATTTGTGAGGTGATAAAGTGAAAACCGGTTCAGGCTTTTACTTTATTTATTTTTACCTTTTCACTCATATGCTGCCACCTACAAATTAATCCATCCCTCCAGTTGCTCCGTCTGCTGCGGAGGATTTTCTGGGGATGTGACTCAGCACACAGGGAGGCAGCATAATTAGCAGACATGCTAAAGAGAGCTTATCCCAACGCTCGGCGGCTAACTCCATGACCTACTTTACAAAGAGGATTTTCCTCACCACTCACTCTGCCGGTGTGTCTGCTCGCCACCGATAACTCTGTGTAACAAATTAACACACACTAACACCTACACACCAACACTAATTCATGGTGGGGTCCAAAGGTTTGAGACCACGTTTCCCTTCACTTCAAATGGAAAGACTTTTCGACCCCACTGATGTGTGTGCACGTACACACAGAGACATCCATTTATACAGTGAGAGAGGAAGAGATGAAGTCCTGTCACACACACACAACCTAAGCCGATGGTGTATGATGCTTGTTATTCTTCCTATTGTGTCTCTATTTCTTGTTTTTCTTTTGTGTGTGTGTGCACGTTTCATCCCGCTAGTCTTTACGCAAGCCTGATCACTCTAATCTATCTCACCCCTCTCCCTGGAGAGCGAGGGAGTGCTGGTCGTGAGAGGAATTCCTGTCTCGTCTCCTTTAGTCGTGAAACGCTCATCTTATCTTGTGTTGTTTGTTCCTGCGTATTATTTATTACTTATTTTCCCCTCCCTGGCTCGCTCCTGATAAACACCTCCCTCTCGTACTCCTCTTTCTGTCTTTCCTCCCTCTGTTTCTGCCTCTCCCCGAGGATCCTTCCTGTACCCGTCTTCTCTCAGTGAGGTGCAATCAACAGCGAAGTTATTGACCAGCAAGGCACTTAATGAGGCTGATACAACGAGTGACCAGAGAGCTCTAACTTTTTTACAACGTGCGCACCTCGTTACAGCTCGGAAACCAGAGACGGGAGAGAGAGACGAGAGAGAGAGAGGAAAAGAGACAGTACTTCTTAAACATACTCAAATTGGATTCTGATACTTCTGATTCCATCTACCTGTGATGAAACCACAAGGCCTGCAAGGGAGAAGTGATGGAAAAGTTCTGAGTGGGAGGAGAGATGCTAATGCAGCCAGAAGGCTCACTGCAGAAACTTGCTTTAATCTACAGATCAAATGAGAAGAGAAAACGAAAGCAGCAAGGGGCCTTGGCTGGTTTTTTTTTTTATTACGTGTGTGTGTGCATGCAGGCTAATGCACGATTGCGATAACAAAGAGTAGGAAGCATTTTTGCTCCAGCACGGCCTGGATCAGAGAAGAACTACCAGATGATTAAAGCCAATAAAAATCACATCATGTTCTGCAACCTTTCCTTATTTCTCGTGGGCTATTTTTTATCTCCGAGTGTGGACGACTGTCTGGTATGATTTTTAACAATCCCTCTGCACCAACTGTCCACGCTTTGAGCTCAAAGGTCCCAAAAAAAAACAAATGAAAAGTCATTGAGGAGAAAAGTCTTTCTTTTTTAAGTTCCAGATGAAATGGTATTATCCTCCAGGGATTACTTATGGGTGATTAAGTGGTGCTGCCCAGAGCTGGGAGGGGAAATCAGTTGGACATCAACGCTAAACAGTCACAGCCAGTGAGTCTCTGGTATGTGACCACCAAAGAGCTGCTTGGACCCGTGTGCCACCGGTCAACAGGAACACACAAGGACACCACATCAAAATCCTCCCCAATTACAAGACTGTTGTCAAAGACACTTTTAGTACATGTGGTGCTTTGTTCGTCGGGCTGTTTAAATCAAATTACAGTTTTGTCTACAAAAGGGACAGAAATGATTACAGCCAAGAACCATATTCTTTACACTTAAGCTGTTTTCAGATATGAACTCCTGAAAGTTTACGGCCAATTAGGACAATTACATAAGGAAATTATCCCGACTTTAACTTTCACACTTTCCAGGTCTGGGTGGAGCATGCAGGAGGCAGAGCATAAAGTAAAAATTCCACTGAGGAAATCCCATGTTTTTATAATGCAACTTTTAAATTAGATTTTATTTGTTTCTTTATTTTTTATTTCCTTTTCTCTTAAATGTCATTTTAACATGTTCCTGTTTCTTAAAATCTGTTCTCTGCTGAATTTCAACATGTTTTTATTTTCATCTATACTGCATGTAAAGCACTTTGAGCTGCACTTCTTGTATGAAAAGTGCTTTACAAATAAAGTTTATTATTATCCAACTATCTGACACCTGCACCTTCCTGCATTCGGTTCCAAAGCACTGCTTGAATATATCTGTAATGCATGTGAGTAGCGATGAGACGGGGATAGCTCTGCAGTGCTAATCAGATATTTATGACTCCCACCGACCCTTAAGATCAAATGTTTCCTCTCATATGATTGGCTAACCTTCCGCATGACCTCTGATCTTCTGCCTTTGAGGTCACAGCAACTGGGATATTAATCACAAGTGTCCGTCTCTGGTTTCTCCTTCTTCTCTTTTTTTTTTCCACACTGTCGGCCGTTTTACACACGCAAAGGTCAACACCATATTTAAGGTTTAATACAGAACGACAGGAGGAGGAAACAGAGTGAGGAGCCACTTCAAAGAAACTATGAATATCTTTGAGTAGCAGCACGACACAGATGTGAGGAGCGAAGGTGTGTTTGTGTAAGAGAGAAAGTGGGGGAGGTGCACCCCTGCAGAATAAAAACACCCACCCTACGCAGGCTTCAGACAGCTGGAGTGACAAACAGGGGGTGCGTGGAGAGACGGAAGTGAGAAAAGTGAAAGCCAGAGTTCATTAAAGGAGAAAAAAAAAACAGGTTTGCGACAGCGAGGACCACACAGAACGTCGAGGGGGCGCGACGAGGCGACGAGAGGACACGCGAAAGAGAAAGGAAAGAATGGGTTGAAGGAGGTGTGGAGAAGGAACACATGGCTGCTTTGGTTCTGGAGGGAGAGGGCCCAGCTGGTGTGGGGGAGGAGGGGCGAGGGAGAGAGAGAGAGAGAGGAGAGAGCTGGGAAGAGAGGGATTGGTAAGAAAGATGCTCTCCTCAACTTGGGAGTCGTCTATCTCATGTTAGTGGGTGGGTGTGATTCAATCATTGATGCAAGGCTTGGTTTCAGTGTGTGTGAGCGTGTGTGTGTGTGTGTGTGTGTGTGTGTGTGTGCGTGCGTGCGTGCGTGCGTGTGTGTGTGTGTGTGTGTGCGTGCGTGCGTGTGTGCATGTGTGTGTGTGTGGGGTGGGGTTGAGCAACTCACAGCTGTCCTCCTCCTCAGTGATAGCGCTGACAACGTAGCAGGCGTACACGAAGCCAAGGAGCTGTGGACACACAAGCAAACAGGAGAGGTTAGAGTCCGCAGAGCAGCCGATGAACAACAGTGTGTTGGCTCTGATGGACAAACAGATAATACAGAAAGAACCTGGAAGAGAACAGACAGTTATGACTCTGAGAGATGGAGGCTGTGTGGTCTCGGGGGGGGGGGGGCCTCCAGTTTGCGGCCGGTGCAACACTATAAAGAAAAACACTACAACGGAAATGATTGATTCACTCAATTATTTTCTTGAAGCCACACAGGTTTATTTACTTTTTCTGAAGTTACTTTTCCTGCAACTTTTATGTTTTACTCTGGTCACTGCTCTCATCAGCATCAGGCTACATCCAAATACATTTTTACTAATTACTTACTAATTAAAGCACCACCAGACACTAGTGGAGCACTTGGCAGCTAAAGAGACAGATGTTCTCCTTAAAAGTTGGTGCAGACCAAAGACATTTTATTAGGGAGCTGGCAGGAAAAGTTCTGGAAAATAACCAATGCATTTGAGTCAGATATTCAAGATATTCTAGAGTTCAGCACATGTCTGAGAGCATCTTATATGTCATTTTTTCTAATATATTTACTTTTACAGGTTTTCATTTCAAACGTAAATGTAAACCGTCCAGACAAAAGTTTTAGGTCCAAACCGGGAATGAGGACAGCAGTGTTTCCAAAAGTAAATATTTTAGTGGCTTGAAACCTCCAGAGTAGAAAGGATGTCAGACAAATTTTTAGTTTAAAACAAAAATATATTAGTGTAGATGTGGCATCATTTCAACTGCGGCAGGCAGCGTTTTTGAGCAAACAGCTCAAACCCACCGCACACAACCTGCCCAGCACCAAAAAGACAAAGTTACAGTGAAACCACTCAAGCACGTGGCAGCTCAAGCTATAGATATTTCCCTAAAAGCCAGTGGAGACCAAAAACAAAGCAAAAACCAAAGGGACCACTGGACTTACATCAATCAGGCAGCCAGAAACACAACACCAAATACACTGTAAAGTGCTGGGCATGTAAACAGACAACTGTTTACTGACATGTTCAGCACATCAATCTGAAGGTAAAACTAAGTCAGTGCAATGTGTTTACAGCTCTCATGAGTTTTGCTGCAATATCTGTGTTGGCAGTACTATAGACGTTGACAGGGTTTCCTCAGTGTACATACAGTAGCTGCTCAACCGAGTGGGCACACGCAGCACTGAGAATAGCCTGTGGAACTGGCAGATGGCTGTCATCGACTCAGAAACGGACACGGTGAGAGACAGTCTCTCACCACCAAGCCATCCATCCATCCATCATCTGGCACTCTGCCATGCCAATTAAAACAGCGCCGGGCACGCTGCCCTCCTCACACACTGGGTACACAAACACAGAGCCCATGTGGGGGGGGGGGTTGACTGGCTATTTATATAACATTGATTCAACCTATAACTGGGCTTGACCTGCGTAATTATTATAGGAACAGTTTGCACGTCTTTATTCCATTTTTCATGCGTCTAATATATGTGGCCTTCGCAGAAGTTCATCCAGATGTAGATTAAATGTTTTATTTATGAACGAAACGCAGCTGTGGTGTCTAGTGGAGAAGAGAATGGGTCGGTCTCTGTGTGGGCACGATAAGATTCCAAACTCTCCTCTCTCTGCTTCTCTCTCACCTGTTCTCCTCGCTCTAGTATCTAATTGCTGGTCTCACCCCATCCATTACTGTGGCAGTGAAATGGAGGTGAATTAGCATATGTATAAAGCCAGTGTCAAACACAAGATGGTGTTAACAGCAGGGGGCACACCCTGTTTTTCCAATTGTATTGTCGCTGTGTGTGTGCACGCATGTGTGTCCTTGTGTGCTTTTCCTGCACAAGTGCACACTGAGTGTGTGCTCGGACAAGTTAATATCTAATGCATGAGTGCACGTTTGTGTGATTTGCATAAAGGGTTGCTGTTGTGGTCTGAGTCAAAACATTATACAGCCAACATGTCACAGCAGAGGAGGCTTAGAAAACAATGGTGTTTGCATATTATACTGTATATACAGATGGGGGAACAGTTAAGGGCAGAGCTAATACTAAGTGTAGGAGTAAGGTATTGAGCTGTCAGAAGAGCTCTCAGATCACAATTCTTACATCTTATATTCCCTCATTCAGTGTTTTGATAATGGTGGTGGAGCCAGGTGCAGTGGGCCATGTTCAGACCTGCTATTAACGGCCATCCTGAGTGATTAATGTATGGGAAACACTGAGAAGTAAAAAATACTTTTGGTATATTGTGAAACTGAAGCGTGACAGACGACATCAGCTAAGCACACAGTTTATAAATGTGGCCCAGAATGCATTTGTGCTCACACAGATAAAAGAATGCAGCCACATGACCACCTCCCAATGCAGTCTGAGGGATTGGATGTCTTCATCACCACTTGTATTCAGATCACTCAGGACGGGTGTCAGGTCTGAAAATTGCCACAGATTGAAATTGGTGTTTCACAAATCACTGCTGCTTGAAAAATAGGAGAAAAAACTGACTGTGTTCACGTGTGGCTCACGAGAATGTTTTGTTGAGAGAAAGTTGAGATTTAAAATGAGAAGAAAATCACCTTTTGTTAGAAATCCCAGCAAATCCTCAAACACCCACATCAGCCAGTTTCTGGTCTGAACCCTCAGTCAGGTCTAAAGTCTAATCGTTGTTTGTATCATAGCATAGCACATCGTATTTCTATTCTAATCAATGAGGAGGCACTTGTCACCGTCTGTATCTACAAATGCTCGTGTGAGAATGAAACAGAATATAGGAGAGGAAAGAGTGTATCAGACAGATTTAGCCTAAAAGATTTTTAGTCTGGTACAACACAAAGCGGCTCAGACGTTGACGAAAGAAACAAGACAAGGCCAGTTTTATATCTAAAGCTGTGCTGTCGCCCCAAGGGAAAACAAAACACAATACGACTGACATGCTGTGGTTACTTTTAGCCGCAGCTCACATTTATAAATAGCACTTGTGAAAAGAAAAATCCAACACAGCGCAAATTGACTGAAACTGAATATTTCTAATCAGTGAAAGCCAAAGTGTGAGTGTTGCTCAGCGACGTGAAGTCACTGTCTCTCACCTCCACTGATATAAAACTATGACGTCTGGACAGTGACTCTGGAAGGATTTCTGCATCCCTCCACACACCGATATCATCCTTGTCTTCCCGTTTCCTTTTCTGAGGCCTCAGTACATTAGTGTTACATAAAGGAAGCTAATAAGATCAAAGAAGTGACCACTTGGTGGTTTTTCCCTGGAGGCGCTTCTGCCCTTAAGTAATACAGGTCAGTGTCCTCAATAATAAGTGACAAGTCCACTTATAGCTTCCTGCATATTTAATGGACTCCCACAAACACACACACACACGTGTGCGCACAAACACGCACGCTCCTCAGCTGTCTTCTTTGACTCTGATTCATTTTGAAAATTAATGTCATAATAATTAAGCTCATAAAGCCCCTGCATGTCCTCCGAGATTGGATCTCAGTCCGTCTGTGAGGACGTGTCACACTAAAGCCAACTCTTTTATCTGCCAATCATTTCTTGCATGCTGCACAGTCTCTTCCTGAACAAGTCTCCACCTCTCTTGAGGTGTTTTCAGATATGAACTCCAGAAAATGTCAGAAAAATTGGATCCAGAACATTCAGGGGAGGGGTGGTGCCTGGGTCAAGTATGTAGGGAGGACACAATGTATTATACTTCTGTTTATCAAAAACACTCTCCAATCTCGTTGTCTTTTCAAGTTGACATCTTTATGTGTCTTCTAAGTGCATGTATATCCAGTATCGTGTTTGCACATATTACAAACATTATCAACATTAGTTTTCCAGACATTTAACTTGGGGGCTGGCAGGAAAAGTTCTGGAAAATATCCGAAGCAACTGACTCAGACATTTACGTTCTCCCATGCAGCCCCTCCGGATAATTTCCGCAGTTCAGTTCAGGTCTGACAGCAGCTTGTGTGTCCTTGTTTTATTGTCTTTCTAACAAATTCCAGCCTCCTCTCTCTCTCCTCCTCTGCAGGTTGCAGGACAGTGAACACTGGACAACTGACTTAAGGAAGCATGACAGCAAAAACAGAGGCACAAAAAGTTCAGCCCCGGATGAGGACAAACATCAAAAGCAAAGCTATCCTCCAGTGGACCCCTTCATTTACTATTCACTATGTTGCAGAGGAAACTTAAGACGGTATTTGTGACCGTTCAGCATTATCTGAGTTTCTTTTCCCTCGAAAATAAGGGCGAAAGAGAAGTTGAATGCTCGGGCATTAATTTGTGTGTGTGTGTGTGTGTGAGAAGGAGGCCAGCTGCTGAGCTAAGAAGGAAGGCTATTTGTATTTGCATAGGCTAATGAAGGTCAGGTAGAGAGAATGTGCCGGTCCACAAAAGACCCATAATCACCTTTGACAGCACACTCTCACTCATAAACGTCAGCTCACCACGCATGGCTCTTCCTCATGATTAGAAGCTTTCATTCTTCTCAGTTATTCTGGGCGACTACAATAAATCAGAGCAACATGAATTCATTTAACTGTCAAGATGTAATTACATTTGACAGGGTTTCTACGAAATGTTTACATTAATATTTTACAATATTTTCCTCATCTATTAATTCAGCTATTCCCCTCGGTTTCAGCTTGTCACATGTTGTGTTTCTTAAGTTTCTCAGCTTAATAAATTAAACATTTTAGATTTTAGACATCAGGTTGGACTAAATAAGCCGTTTGAAGAAGCCATTTTCTTGGCAGTTTCCCCACAATTTACTAATTCTAACTGTGATTAATTAGTTGGTCAAAAATAACAGACAGATTAATCAATTATGACAACAACTGCAGTTTCAGTCTGCATTTTGCCTGATTTTCACACACAGTTGGAGGTACCTCTGGTGCACAGCCGCCGGGCCTGTGCACGTGCCTGTGCAGTGATGGATATCTGAGTCGATCTACAAGCTAATTAACACACTATTGATCGTAGCTCAGTGTCATGAGAAAAATCAGAGTGAACTCTAATAGCAGGAATTCGTAGGTAGAATATATCGCAGGGGGAGATGGAGTGGGGGGTGCAGATGTCTTGTAGGTTAATTACACTGGACTTTCTGCCCGACAATGAGACACGAGGCTTCACTGCACAAAATTAGATGTGTGTGTTTGTGTGTGGCCAGCTGCATGTTTAATGACAAAACATGATGAGATAGGGACTGTGCCGGGCACATCCACCTGTTCTCTTCTCCCAGCCCCCTCTCAAAACACACGCACACACAGGCACACACACTAGACTATTCATGCATAAATAAAAAGCTGTATGAAGAAGCTTGTTCCTCCGTGCAGTCCCAGAGAAGAACAGAACATTTTAGATGATGTCTTAGTTAACTGGTATTTTTCAACTTGGGCCCTATGTTTATAAAGGTGTGTGTGTAAATTAATAATATCCACAAACTAGCCTCCAACAGCAACTGCATCACTGGCTATAATGTAATCTTATGGTCTTTGTTGCAGGAAGATGGAGGTGGAAACGTGAGTGAGAGTAAAAGAGAGAATGTTGGAGAGTAGAGGATATTAATTAACAAAATAATATGCGGATATGAGCAATTTATTGGCATAAAAATATGGGCATTGCAGACTGTCACTGTTGCCCCATAAGATTGCATTGTTATGCATAGTCATACTCAACAAACAACAAGTTTGTCGGGAGAAGTTTATCCCTTTAATATTGCTTGTTTTTCATTTCTTTTCAGCTCCCTCCTCTTTTTGCCTGTATACTCTCAGAAGTTTGAAAAAGAGGCCAAATATTAGAATAAAATGAATTCGAGGAAAATCCGTTTCGCCGCAACACATATTAACAATTAAAGCTCTTGGCAGAAACAGCCTTTGAAGAACAATAGCGGGCGGTCCTGTTTTTATAATGTACTGCGAGTGGCCTGACACACGTATGCGGTGGCCAGTTAGAGACTTGGAGACTTTTCTCCTCTGGTCTTGAGGTCTTTCTCTTTTCCGCTCTGTTTTGCAGCAGCAGAACTAATAACTGCTCATGACCGCATCATAAGTCTTTTAATCCTGGGATCTTTATAATCCTTTGAAGCAGATGCTGTAAAACTTACAGCGCAGGCACAACACAGTGTCAGGCCTGACATACTGCAGATGTACTTTATGCTATTATTAAACTACACAATTCATGGCCACTTTTGATTGTGGACAAATTACTGGACTTCAAATACAAGCACATCAAAGATCCCTCAGCTCTCTGTGCATCGTGCACACAAAGAAAAAACACAGTGGTGTTGGCTCTTCAGGATGAGAGTTTGAGAACACAACATGGACTTATCAAAGCGAGGACCTCGACCTTTTGGATGAGTGAGGGGTTGGGTGGGGTGAAGACGCTGTTTTCATGCTGCTGAACTTAGTGAATCTGAACGACCACAAGACACACAACCAGCCTTATTCTGTAGGCAGGCACAGCCCCGAGCTGCAATCACAGGGGTCAGCCACACGAGTCCCACTGAGGGAACCCTTCTAATCAACCTGGGGGCCGCTATCCGTCCCCCACCCTACCCTGGCCCCCGGCATACAACAAGCCCCACTTAAACGCAGACGGTATAGACTGACATGACAGAGCCCCGAAGCTCTGGAGAAAATGAGAGAAGGAGCTAAAGTGACAATGAGTGAGAAATGCAGGGTGTTGTTTTTGTCGTTTGAGTTGGTGAGAATTTGATCGGCGTGAAGGTCAAACAGTGTGACATCTGGGCGGGGAGAGGAGGCAGGAAGACAGACAGAGCGGAGAGATTGTGATGAGGGGAAAAATAGCAACAAAAAAAACGAGGAAATGAGCAATGGAACGAGAGAATGACGCAGGCTGCCGTTCCTCCCTTTATCAACTTCCACACGGTGCAGGGACAGAGAGGCGACAGAAGAAAGCATTGCCTGAGGCAGCAATAGTTTATACTAAATGATGTGTGTGTGTGTGTGTGTGTGTGTGCACTCATTTCTATTGCCTCTTTAGGTCCATATCCAGCATGAACACTGACCTTGTCAGATTCATGGGGACCAAATCCTGGTTCTAATGAGGCAACACGTCATTTCCGAGGTCCTGGTAGTGGTTAGATGTGAACTGTGGTTAGGTTAAGGTTCGGGTTAGGAATGAATTGGTTATGGTTGAGGTTAGGAATAAAGTTCTGTGTACAATGAACGGATGTCAATGCAAAGTCCCAATAGATGTGCAAATTGTTCAGGTGAGATATTTTCATAATCATAATGGTAAAATATTTTGAATATTCAGGCAATGGGTGACGCCTAAGTAGAGCATGCAGGAGGCAGTGTGTGTGTTAGTGTGTGTGTGTGTGTGTGTGTGTGTGTGTGTGTGTGTGTGTGTGTGTGTGTTCACCAGCTCTGACAACACTTTGACATCTCTCACTGTTCCCTTCAGCATGTAAGACTTGTGTCTGGATGTAAACTGAATCTCACATCTTGCTCCGTTTATCTTTTCCTCTCTCATATACCTTTCTTCCTAACTACCCTCCATCTCACCGGAGATGTTTTCTCAGACTCAGATGTTTTATTTAACAGCGGAGGCGGTGCACATGGAGCTGAAGCAGACAGGATGGAGGAAGGATAGAGAGAGGAGGAAAGAAAGAAAAAAAACTGGTGGATTTTCCGCTGACTGTAATGACGGGGGAATCATTAATGATCATGACACCAAAGCAATTCAATAGCAATATGCCCTGTAGGATGGATGGGCAAGTTGGTGTTTCAGTGAAGGCAACAAAGAATACGGTACAATGGCAGAGCAAAATATTCCCCTCAGTGATAAATGAATAATTCATGATCGCAGTTTGAAAAGGTTGCCTCCACTTCAAGCTCATCCTTTAAACCTTGACGTTACTTTTTTTTGCTGAATTTTGCCCGAAGCCTCAATCGGCAACAACACAGGTCTGACTCTCCCAAATCCAAAGCTTCACTTCTGAACGGCTTCAGTCTCACTCAATGACGAATCTTAGCAGATAAATGACAGTGATGCCTCCATTACTGCCCAATGGATCCACATTTTTCATCTTAATGAAACATGCTTGTTGGAGCCCAAACTAAATATTTAATGACCTCTCACTGCAACCTTGAAACCCCTTGAACAAAGACAAAGAGACACCCCACTTTCTTCCTTTTCTTTTCATTCATCCTTTTCTCTTTCTGTCTGTCCCTCCCCTCAACCGGAGAAGGAAAAAAAGGAAAAACTAAACAAGAGTGGGCATCTCAAAGGAGTCCAGTTCTGTTTTTAGTCTAAGAGGAAGTGAGGATCCAAGGAAAGTGACACTGGGCTCCTTTAATGAGCTGTTCCCACAGAGCTGCAGTTAAATACTCGGCTGGACAAAATGCAGAAGTAAGGGTGTTAGCATTTCTTATCTTGGAGTAAAAGCCCAAGTGGGACGAGGAATGAACCAATTCACTGTCTAAGAGCTATGGTTCAGTGAGAGCTGGGGTTGTAAAGTAAGGGCAGTGTTTTTATCACCTGCCTCTCTCTGGAATGAATGGTACGATCCAGTGCTTCTCAACAACTGTGTCTTTCTGCCAGTTTTCTAATGTGCCATGTTATCATCTACATTCACAGCACTTAGCACTTTTCCAGGTGTAAATTAGTCCAAGATTTAACAGTAAGAATGAAAATCAACCAAATTCTGAAACCTGAACTTAGGTTCATGGCCGTTGACGATGCTGTGTATTGGCTTCCTCTTCCTTTTAAACGAATATCTGCGACCATTAAACATATAATTAAGCCACTTGGAGTCTCTCAATCAAAACAATAACAAAGGACCTGTGACGACATGAGGCAGCGTGGGATCATGGGAGTTGTGTTCTCCACCATTGTCGATGAAAATCTACCTGACGCAACTCAGGCGCAAATTGAGACTTATGAGTTAATGTATTCAAGTTTTATTCCAGTTATGCAGCAAATGCAATGAATTATCATGATCCATTATGAGTGACCAATACAAACAGAGAAAGGAAAAACTGCTGACTGGCTAACTGGCTATTGTGTGGTTTACCTTAGTCATGCATCGTGTTCCCTAGGAGTTGTAGCAGAGACGGGCAAAGCCACGGTAAAGCGGTTGCAATTAAAAGACAACCAAAAGGAAACCACGAAGAATTGTTATGTATGACATGTTTAAATCCACTTCACATAAAGTGACTGGGTGTGTGAGTGTATGTGCACTATGGAGTCAAAGTGTGTGTGAGTGAATGTTACTGTGAGTTAGTGTAAGTGTGTAATCTGCATGTCTGAAGCCAAATGCCTGCTGTGCTGGCAACTCCAAGTGGCCCCAGTCCAACGCGATGTTAGTCAGTCTTACACGAGTGTTTGTAAATGTGAATGCTGGCAGGATGTGAGTTTGTGGTGTATTCAAACCGAGCTGTACAAAGAGGACAATAACAGACCTTCCAGTGTTTGAGTAACCTGTAAGCAGCTGGCAGGTCTGAGCCTCCGCCAGACAAAACAACGGATCAATTTTTCATTCAGCGACCGGGGCAGAGGAAGGGAGGCTGCCACAGACCAAATAACAGAGCGCTGTGGAAGTGTACTTAGAGAAGTGATTGAATGGAAACAAAAACATCTCCTCTCCATCGTCTTCACCTTTCACACACATGAATCCCACAGTGAGTGCGGTCGCTGACGGTGTTAGGCAACGTAATACGATGAGTTCCTGGCACATGTTCAGACGCGCACGAATCAGCATGTGAAAAATGTCAACTGTAACTTTTACTCACAGCAACAAGGATCTGCGTGCCGCTGTGCACGACCTCGATGTACTGGTAGTCCATGAGGCAGCCCATGACAGTGATGTAGGAGTGGCTCTCTGTGGTGCGGATCCCTGGAGCCTGCGGCATCTCTCTCCTCACACAGCCCGGCCCGTGCTCGCTCCACCAGGAGTGATGGGCTGAGATGTTAAATGTCAGCAGGTCACTGTCCTGGAAGGAGAATAAAAAAGTAGAGAGTTACTTCTTTGTTAGAACTCGATTCATTACTTATGAAGTACATTCATTTATTCTTTATGAGAAAACCAAGACTGAATCACAGGTCAGGTTTGTCATGACACAGGAAGATTATCTCTGGGCGGAAACAAGAATCTTTAGTCCACTTTCTTGAGAGGACATTTTTCAAAATCTTTGTTAATTTATCTGAGAATAATTAATGGATCTTAATGAAAAAAAAAATCTAGCGTATTGTGGGAACTGATATACATGAGTGTGTGGAATTTGCTGCAGCTTGATTGAATTCAAAAGGACCGTTGGGTCTTGGCAGAGGTGTGTACTCTAATGAGTTAGAAATATATTCACCTATACTTATATCTCTCCATGTGATAGTTTGGGTCTTGATTTTATTGGTTATTTGTTTTGAAATACAAAAATTAAAGCACTTACAAACAAGATTAACAGTCTATAGTCATGTTTGGGGTTAACTGAGTCTGTACTTTAGCACCATTGTACTTCGAGCTAATGCCAGCCTGCTAACAACAACAATGCTAAGTTGGTAGGCTACTGTTTACGTACATCATCAGTTTCATGTGTATAAATGATGGTTTCAGTTGCCCAGGTTACCCTCCTTTACAATTTCTGCTGTCACTCTAATTACACTGAGATGGAGAGACTTCAGTTTGTTGTGCTTAAAAGATTTAAAATGTACATTTAATTGAGCTATGTGTTCCTCACAGACTCAACAGTCTTCAAGTCTGTTTGGAACTACTTCCTGGTGAAAAAATCTAAATATGAAAATTGTCGACTGTGTGTTCTGTGGTTGCTCAATTTGCACACAGCCATATGAGCCCGTAAACACAGAAATATAGACGCTCACACGAATCAATACCCGAATACAGCAATCTAACCCTGTATCTGCCCCTCAGTGACAAGACATGCATTATTAATGGACATATTTCAACAACACGTACATAAAAACACTGGTCGCATCAACTTCAACAACAGGGAAGATATGCAGCACGAGTCATGAACGATATCACATAAAGCTGCTGAATGTAATAAGTCTCTCTCTTTCTCTGTCTCAGAAACAAAGTCGGCTGAAGGTCAATAGGTAGGAGACTAATGACTTGACTGATGCCATTGATTGAGCCCGCGAGCCGGGGAAACCATCTCTGCTCAAGCTGTGGCACAATGTCAGCAGTTGATATCGAAGAGGCTTTTGGGCAACGTACTGTCAGGAGCGTTATTGTTATGCTCCCGTGAGCCTAAAAGCCTGAATCAATCTTAGATTCAAGGTTACTCTCCTGATATCGCTCAATCTACTTTGTTCAACAATATTCAGTACGTGTTTGGACACAAATCCTGTTACTGGAGTCACTGGAGATGATGAGGTATTAAACATCAAATGATTTAAATCTTACTTCTGTGATTCATTGTGTCTGAAATACAGAGATAATTTGTGTTTGTGCGATCACACTGGGGAGTGAACACGAGTGGCTAACTGGATGTTGTAGACTGTGCTGTTGGGTCTCATATTTACTTAGATTTCATAAAGATGCACATGCAGGGTGGTTGCATATTCATCCAGGAGCTGGAGAGGCTGAGCTAAACCGAGAGAGGCAGAAAAATCTAAGAAACATAATAAACTTTGCCAAAGAGGTTATTTGTTATCTGTGTTTGTTATTAAGAATTATGCGTTATGGAGAACTGGATCAGGAGGCAGATCAAGGAATTTCTTTAACATTGAGAGTTAAGTATTTTTTCAACATTTTCAATGATTTCTCAGAGAATAATTAATCTTGATGAATAAAATGGGCAAGTTTAGGGGACTAATATTTATTCATTTTAATAAAAATCCAGAAAGAATCAATTTATATGTGGTTTCAAAGGGAAGCTGTTGAACTTTGGTGGAGGTTATTACTCTCTGAGCGTGCTTCTACTTCATTTTAAATAAAATCTGATCTTTCAATTTCTTTAAGTTTGTTTTTATAAATGTCAAAGCAATGAGAGGATTACTAAGTTTATTTTTCTCCCTCTGCTCTAAAAGTCACCAACCACAATATCTTCATCTCATTCTCCCCTTTTTCTGGTTCTGTTATCAGACAACCTGTGAAGTCAAGAACTGTGATTTGATCACGGCTCATAAATGCTAATCGAGCAAAACATCTGAACCTTTGCAAAAATGTCCTATTAATGCATTCGCTAGCTGTAGAAACAACTTGAGTCTGGTCCAAGCTCAGATCCACTGGGTCATCTGAGAAAAACTGACATTCAAAGAATTAAAGGCAAGGCTGTTTTATTTGCAAAGCACCTTTCATGGTAGATTCAATGAGCTGTACAGAAACTAAAGAAAGCAGCTGCCAGACAGTAGCATTTTGTACACTGTTCTTTGTTAATACCACAAGAGAGAAGAGAAATAACATTTTTAAATTAGAGTAAAAGCTTAACCAATTTGGGGAACATGAAGAGTCTTATTTTTATTTCCGAATAGAGTAAAGAGGCTTTTTCATATTCAGATAGCTCAGTGAGAGTGTGTGTCTCTGTGTTCGGAGTGTGAGCATGAATGAATAAAAAGAGAAGTGGTGAATGATTAAAAGTGTTTAAGACAGTGGTGTGTGCAGAGTAGCAGGGGTCCGTCTGTCAGTCTGACTCGCACTGTGGGGGAGGGGATAAGGGATATCAATGGGAGGTGACAGAGCATGTGGCATATGACTCTGACAACCCTGCACATTGAGGGGCTTGTCACCCACACACACACACACACACACACACACACACACACACACACACACACAGTTCATTCACATATAAATAAAAACATACCCTCCAGTGATGTGCTGTCAACATCGGTCAATGCAAGGCTAGACTGGTTTAAAATAAAATGTGTTGGGGGGTCCTCTCAGAAAGCGTTGCATCAAGTCTGGTCATGCATGTGTACATAGGGCTTGTGTGTGTGTGTGTGTGTGTGTGTGTGTGTGTGTGTGTGTGTGTGTGTGTGTGTGGGCACTCCATTAGCCAGCTCTCCTCCTGGCCACCATATGCAGAGCTGGGAGCCCAGGCTGGCTCCATCTGTCAGGTTAATGCCCAGTCTCAGCCCCGAGCAGCTGGCCCCTACAAGCCTCATTATTCTAGCAGGAACTGTGCAGGAGCACACAGCTACACACACACGCACACGCACACGCACACGCACACGCACACACAAACTGGACACATGTAGACATACGCGTTGAGAGACAGACACACTTGATGGAGCCAAGATCTATCACCCAACGAAAAAGTCATTGGAGCTTGGGAAGGTGTTTCTGAAATTCATTTTGCCTCTCCGAGGTTGTGCTGAGGAGGACTGTTGCCAACATTATTGTCAGTGGTCTGATACGCAACCGGGCAAGTCACCCATCAATAACTAGAGAGGCTGGGGGAGGGAGTGAGGGGGCTTGTAGGGAGGAGATGGGAAAAGAGAGGTGCTGTCTTGAAAAAGACAAGATGTGGAAGTTGCAAACTTGTTGTATATTAGAAGAAAAAATAACATCAAAAGGATCAGCAAGATTAGGGAAAATACTGTGAGAAGACAAGTTGACAGGAGGAGGGAGACAGAGAGGTGACAACCCAAACACTTGTCTTTGTCTGGATAAATACACGCTTAATCTGCACTTAGGAACCACAGGGAGTCCATAAGATTTAAAAGTGTGTGAGTGAGTGAGTGTGTGTGTGTGTGTGTGTGTGTGTGTGTGTGTGTGTGTGTGTGTGTGTGTGAGTGAGTGTGTGTGTGTGTGTGTGTGTGTGTGTGTGAGCGTGGTGGTTTGGAGTGGGGATTTTTCCTCTATTCACCTATTAAGCCTCCACTTGAAACTTGGCAGGGAGGAAACAGCCCCCCCACTGCTAAGGTCAGTAAATGCACCACACAGACAATTTAAAAGAACATGGTGCTTTCCTAAAAGTTCACTGTTGGATTCAAACTACATGTCTGTGTCTTTAAGCTCGTCACAGGCAGAAAGGACCTGTGGCAGTGCAATATATCTAATTATAGCTAAAATACAATATAGTACTGATAAAGTTTGTGATTTCATATTTTATATCAACAATACTCAATGTAGCTGTATCTGTAGATCAGATCAGGTCAGAATTAAGGATGAATACATTTAGGAAATTTGCCAATAAGAGTTTGATGTGAGGCTTTTCCTGGCAAAGACAATAGTGTGTGTTTCCCTTCATGTGTCCATGTTCTATTCACTCTAACTCATTAACATCCGGATTTTCAGGAATGGGGATGGATACAGTGGACATTCTCTCTCGGGTGAAATGACTGTCACCGGTTTTATCAGCTGTGGCTCTGATCGACAGTGATGAAAACATGACACCCTAAATTCTTCTTCTTCAGCTTTATTTTCTCAGTCAAAACGAAGCTGTGCACATTCTCCAGCGCAACATTATGACGTAAATTGGGTGGCTGTGGCTCAGGGATAGAGCTTGCTGGCCTTCAACCAATTATTTCAATAATTTCCCAAATTGGGATCAATCTATCTAACCAGATGGTCTGCGGTTTGTTCCCAGTTTTCCCCATTCCACATGTCAAAGTGTCCTCGGGCAACATACTAATCCCAAATTGCCCCAATGCTGTTCTCAAAGAGAAAGTGCTGACAATAAAAAAATGAATTGTACTGTAAAGTGCTTTGAGTGGTCATCAAGACTAGAGTGCTATATAAATACAGACCATTTAACTTCTCGGCATTGGCGCGTAAAAAGCCATGAACATTTGTTTACTTATTGTTTTTCTTATGTCTTGGGAACAATGTGCTACAGAGATTTTTTTTCTCCGTATCGACAGCAAGGTTTGTCACATGTAGGTTTTTGGCCCATTTGTGATGTTGAACGTGAGTTACCTGTGGGGAACTGCGTGAATCCCCTACTGTTGGTGTAAAGAGGTATACTAGCACATATGTGAGTGTACATTTTACCATAATCCTCTACCAAGGGCAAAAACAGACAAAGCTGCTGAAAGATGGTTGAGAGATGAATGACGGAGGACTCAGAGAAAACAGCAGAGGGGGGGTCTCACCTTGGACAGGCCTCCTACGTCCAGGTAGTAGCAGATGATAAAGACATTCCAGGCGACCCACAGAGCGGCCCATACTGTGTACTGCAGGGCAAAGACACACAGATTATAATGGAAACTCAACAAGCTGAACAGAACAGGATATGACAACTGTTGAAAACGTGGTGGGTTTAATGAATGAGCCCCTCAAGCAAGGTGTCCTCCAACAAACACACATGAATAAATACACACCTACACACTCTACACAAACACCACACATGCACTTAAGTTTGTATGTGAGACCTCATTGTTTTCAAAAGGGTGCCGGTAAGTTCAGCAAGTCTCTTTATGGCCTGAGGGAGATGCAGGTTTATAGACGGCTGAAGTTCACAACTCAAGCGTTTGCAAAATTGTACAGTGAGACAGTCGACTGTTGAAAGAAACGCAGTGGTAGAGAGGTATTTACTGTCAGAGAGAGAGAGTCATCAGTGTGGAGGTTGTGAAATCCTCTGACTGCCGATGAACTGTGTGTTTAAAATGTCAGAGGAAGAGCGGAGGAAAAAACAGCCCCTTTGCAAAAACATACATGTTGAATCATGAAACCGCTGAACTTGCCCTCTCACCAATTTTCCACTTGACATGAGACAATAGCTCTACTTTCCCTCCTCCCCCCAATCCCTGCTTCCTCTGTTCCTTCATCCTGTGTGGCTTCCATTTATTCTCCTCCACCTCCCCTGTCTCTCTTTATTCACTCTCCCTTCCTTTGTATCTCTTTCTCGCTCCCCCAATCTTTTCCTGTCATTAACATCACCATCTGCGCTTCCGCTAATGCAGCTCAAAATAGGCTATTTATGCCTCAGATGAATGTTATGGTGTCAAATAAAAACTGAAGTGCGTAAAAAGCACTTTGGTGGAGCTTCATGGCGGCGCTTTCTAACAAAAGCAGCGAAGCAACTTGTGGCACGTGCTTTTCAACGTGTTTCAGAGAACGACCTTCTCCGTCCAGCAAGTCGGAGCAGAGTATAAATCTGATGAGCTCCTTAGCCAGCCCACCCCTTTTTAATTAGCCCTAATTACCATGGGATTTGAGTGATTTAAGGGTGTCGCACAATGCCGGAGAGACTGCAGCACAATTTGCAATTAGCAAGGAAAGTCAACAACATGTCCAATCTATGAGCACAAGCACAGACGCAGGACTAATGCAAAGTGATGTGACGCTGCTTAACAGAAACCGTGAAGGAAAGGATTATGTGACTGCACCAGGTTTTCACACGTTCTACCAGTCGTCCGCGACGTGTACTCACCACCACAATGTAGCGCGGCCGGTACTGGATGGTACCAAAGAGGCCGAGGATGACGATGATGATGTGGACGAAGTTGGCGAGGATGGGGGCCCACTGGTAACCGAGGAAGTCAAAGACCTGTCTCTCTAAAGCCAGCAACTGAAGGGTGAGAGAGAGAGACAGAGAGAGAGAGAGAGAGAGAGAGAGAGAGAGAGAGAGAAAAGGAAAAACAATTGTCATCAGGTTCATATGTTCTGGAAGAAAAAAACGTCTCACCTGCTGTGAGAGTGAACCGAGCAACATGCTGGGATTGCACAAACCAAACATGGCAGAATACAAAATAAACTCTGCCAACATGTCCATGCACTGTTGATACTTTATTGAAGACAATATACCTCGCAGCCACTACCCACCAATGAGGGGAATGTCATGCACAGCCCTGACGACAGCATCGCCTCGAGGTGAAGACTAAAAGTTCTAGAGAACAAACATCGACAGATATATCGATTCGTCTCCCGCTGAGCAGAGGAGACGCTCACTGTTTCCAACAGTCCTGCCAGTGGCCTCCAGGAATAATAAAGTTCTGGGAACATGGCGGGAGGTGAGAGCCCTGCTTCATAACACCACTGCAGAGAGCTTAGATGCTTATTAAAATATTTGCTTGCAAACAACCTACACACATGCACGTGTACAAGCAAAGTTAAACCCTGTGAAATGAAAAGCCACCGTTTTCTCATTACAGACTCAACCATCTTTACATCATTACTGATATATAGTTCTTTTTAGATAGAGAAGTAATTGTAAAATCTACCTAAAATGAAAAAATCTCAGTAATTTGATATGTTTAATACATTAATATTTTATTTTCTTACTTTAAACCTGGCTTCCATAACACTTCTTTGTATTACGGTTTTCAGGTCCCTACAACAGAGATGTTTGGAAACACTGCAGCCATGATTCATATTGAAAACTCCCGGGTTTTGTTTAAGTCTCCACTGAGACTTAAAGAAAGAACACAACGTATTACAAGCTTTGTTCACCCTAACTGTCAGTGACAGTTCCACCTTGTTGTTAGTCCAAGTATAAAGATCCTTGGTCTTTCTTTTAACCTTTGCTGTTCCTCATTCGTTGTATCTTCTGCAACTACAAAGTGGACAATCTGCCTCCTGTTTACAACAGCACGCGCATGCCCAGTGTATGTGAATATACAAGATTCATGTGATTTGCCTTTTCAGGTGCATTAGCATGGACAGAGATCAGTAATGAGATGCAGGTAAAACACTTGTCTGGACTGAGTATTAACCTACGACTGTGAGTCAGTTGAATTAGCATTCCATTTGGGGCAAAATACAGGGATGGGTGTGAACCATTTAATTTAAATTCCTTTGCCAGTCCAATTCCAGTCTATCCCATTCCAAGTGTGTGTGTGTGTGTGTGTGTGTGTGTGTGTGTCCTGCGAGCAATGATTGTGTGTCGACATGTCATTCCCAGCCAAGCGCTTGAAGATGGATGAGGGAAGGAGGAATCTCTTCTCTGCTGCAATGATAGGAACGCACCAATGAGCACGCGCACAAATGCGCACATGCACACACACACAAACACACACACACCAAATGCTCGATACACAGTGATGGCTGCTCTTCCAAATGTAATGGATTTGTTACCAGCAACCCGATGAAACATTGTGACAGGCAGGGGAGGGTGATGATCAAATCCCAAGTGATAATTAAAAATGAACACACTCTCACATGGAGGGCGGTAACTCCACAGACAGGGTGTGAAGTGACAGGGGGCGTGGTGTGTGAACTGCCACCTGCACCGAACACAATCATACAAAAGTCAAAGAGAGAGCCTGTCAGTCAGAAAAAAAATAATCTAGTAATGGCAGGAAAACAGATGGAGATGGATGGAGAGGAAATAATGAAAATGGAGAGATGAGAGAAAATCACAAATGAAGTATGTGTAGAACGACTGAGCTTCCCTCTCCCTCTTAATAACCTCTGTCTGTCCCCTGGATGGAGAAGAGGCTGGAGGGAATGAATAACATCACGAGTCGTCTGGGTCAATGTTTGAGAGCTCAATAACACTCACGCAGGAGGGTGTCAGCAAAGATGGCACACAGCTGGCCTGCAGGTAAACGGGCTGAGAAGACCTAAATGGTTTTCTAAAAACATATTTTTTTTATTTTAACAGCCTCACGACTTTTAACTCATCCAGTTCAAACATCCAGTGAACCACAGCTCTACAGACAGAAACACCATCTTCATAAGACATCAGAGGAGACAGGTTGGTTGGAGCTGACAGAAAGAAGATGATAACTCAGATAATCATGGTGAGCACAACAAGTTAAACCTTGCAGCCAATGGCAACAGCAGAACAACAGTCAACCAAGAACAGAAACCTGGGGCTGCAGGGGACACAGACTCAGCAGGACTGGGAAACAAAGACTGGTCTGAAGTATCTGGATTTCTGCTGAGGCTGCAGATATGATCCTAACCTGTCTTGTGTCAGTCCACACAAGGTAAGCTGGAACAACAGGATTCAACAGTATAACTGTTAATTGATTATAAAACGTGTTTTTGAATATATGGTCTTCTGCATCAATTTGTCATGTCAAGATCTAACAAACTGTGGCTCCCTCCACACGATTACAGAAAACAGATATTTTTTAATTTTAATTTAGTGTAATTCAGGTTTATTGTTTCAAGTCTAAAACGTCGGTCACAATCATTTTTCTTTTTGTCAAACACAACTTTCTGCTCACTACTATTCAGACAACAGAAACACACACCATGTCCTTTGCACACGTAAAATCCCACATGGATACCGTCCCATTACAGATATATTGTCATGTTAAAGTCCATGAACCCTCATCCATCCAACTACACATTCATTAGATCCCAATACATTCATTATACATGGCCATGGACCCTTTCCCTCAAAGATTTCAAACAGTTGTTGAATCAGAGAGGCGTATATGCTTCAGGGGCGTGCGTGTGTGTGTGTGTGTGTGTGTGTGTGTGTGTGTGTGTGTGTGTGTGTGTGTGTGTGTGTGTGTGTGTGTGTGTGTGTGTGTGTGTGTGTGTGTGTGTGCGTGCATTCTTTCCTTTGGGATGCTGCAGTGAGCCTATCACGTTCGCTGCTAACTCAATAATCCACCAAGATGACAACAATCAATCAAGGACATAAAGGTCTCTGCCCACCCTGGACACACATACACACACAAACACACACATACACACATAAAGCCATCTTAGACAATTAGCCCACAATTCATAGGGAGCGGGTTACTGCAGAGTGGGGTAGAATTTAATAAAGAGATACCAATGCTCTTCCAGGAATAGTGATCCGGCTACATAACGGCCTGTAAAAGCCTCCCGCTGACCTCCTGCCAGCACAAGTGACTCCCACTGCGGTGACAGAATCTCTCAGTGTGTATTTTGGTTTCGGATGTGTACATGTGGAGAAGCATGTTGCCCACACATACCAAGCCCACCATAAATATTTAGCAATTAGGGGGTTGAGAACAGCAGCAGGAGGCAAAAACCTCCTCTTGCACCCCCACTAGAGCCCATCCTCTATCATTCTGTCTATTCTATAGTTTTATTTTCTACCAACTACCTTCAGCCATGTGATAACAGATCATTAACAGAGATCATAGAGCTTAATTTTGCTGCGTCTGTTAGAGGACACCAGCTTGTGTACATTCACTCAGTTCTTTGAGATGTAGAAAAATGAGCAATGAAGAACACACAAGTGGACACGGCCTTACACCATAAATCCTCCTCTCCTTAATGCACGAATCGTTAATATCAAAGCCCCAGAACATTTCAATCATCACCACCTTCCTATACAAGCCATGAAGAAGAGAGATACACAGATGAAAGAGTGATGAGAGGATCAGAGCGAACGTGTCTGAGAGAAAAACGACGCTTGATCCACATCGTCTGAGAGGAGCTAATTAAGATGTGTGTGTGTGTGCTCAAGATAAGTGGCTGAAATGCAGGAAATAACATTTTGCATGGCCTCAGCATCTAACAGGGATTTCAAACACAGACTGAGCTTAGTGATATGCAAAACTGCCATCTTTAACATTTGGAGCCAGAGTCCTTGCAGTTGACTTTTTAGTTTGGTCACATCCACTAACATGGAGGAGGCCAGATTTATGACCAATACTTGTAGCTTTGTAAAATATAGAGATTATCTGCACAACAGCTGTGTGCAAAGAGAAGAAAGTTAAGGTGAATGGTCTTTGTGTTCTTTCATAAAAGAGTGACGTGATAAAACCCCATTAATTAATTGTCAGTTGATGAGACCCAATCAAGAAGAGAAAGTGTGAGACAGTGTAATTCAGGCATGAACAGAGCAAAAGTGAGGTGTTGTAAAAGTAACGTATTGAGGACGTAGACACAGAGGTGGCAGGTCACTCATACTGAGACGGTGTGAAAGTGTGAGGGGGACCAGACGACACTCCCCCAGAGACAGAAGACAGACTTGACTGGTGACTCTCTCAGCTCTCGACCGTCGCCTCCAGATAATATAACTCACATCAGTGTTTCTCCTTCTGTGTCCTCTGTGAAATGTCCTTTGATAACATGTTACTGAATGTGTCATCCGGATCTGCGGATTCGAAAAGCAGGTGTGTGTCTGTGTGTGTGTCTGTGTGTGTCTCTGTGTGTGTGTGTGTGTGTCTGCGTTTGTGTGACTTCAGGCTGCATGAGTCAGTCTCCCCTGTGTTCAAGCATATCATTCTGACTCACACAGTTGAGCATAAGGACGACATTGAGGAGTGCCAGCAGATGTGAGCGGTGAATTACAGTTACCACATTATCTCCTGTGCTTTATCTTAGTGTCTTCCCTAATGCGTTGTTTTTATTTAGACGTACGAAGCATTAGCCGATGAGCTGAGCCAGACGGAGCGATAGGATTCAGACGGGCAATTCGTCTGCAATATCCCAATTACCACTTCTGTTTCATACGGATTTCACCATCTTATCTAGATAGAGAGACTTTACTGCCTGTCTGGAGTCCCTGGAAAAAAGACAAGCCTAGACATTATCTAGTGCTCATTCTAGATGTGAGCCCTGTGAATCAGGTTAAAAATTAGAAGGCAACAGAAATCAGGACACAAAGATCATTAACAAGATAGAAAATAATAAAGAATATGGTTTGTTTTGGTTGACTTTGTATTTTTCTAGTGAATGACCTGATAATTTTACCCCTGAACACAACCAAGTTGTTGCCAAGTTCTAACAGTCCCTTAAACTCTAACAAGCTGCAGCAAATTGCTCATAAATACCAGTTCCCTACACATGCCTGATATTTTTCCATTGCATTTTCTGCATTGATTCCTGTGGAAAACAGCAAAAACGTCCATGTGATCTGTGTTGAGAGGCTGCGAGTACACACAGCTTCGTTACTTCAAAACATGTTCCTTTCCAAATATACATAAACAGAAAAACAGAAACAGTCTATAGCTGTATTTTTATGTGCCATGCTCTGTCCTGGCTTGTCTTCACCCTGTGACTCCCAGCAGCAGTAAAGTACTTCTCAAAAACTTTCTCCAATCCAATTTTTCACCTCTCGCCCGAGTAAAGTTATTATACTCTGGTGCTTGCTTGATCTGTGTGTAACTAATGGTGCCAATCTCAATATGTGTGTGTGTGTGTGTGTGTGTGTGTGTGTGTGTGTGTGTGTGTGTGTGTGAGAACATGGAGAGTTGGATAGATAGATAGCCCGTGGTGGTGCCTGGTCGACCACCGCTGAGACAGGGATTAAAAGGTAGGGTGCCTGTAATAAAGCCTCTCTCTTCTTCGCTGTTTGAAATATGGTCCACACAGTGAAACTCACAGCAGCTACTCCCCTTTGTACTTCATCACTGGTTTTGGGTGGTGGTGCGAGTGCAGAGCTCCATGTACTGTGGCTCTTGATTTTTTGAAACATGTCTGCTGAAAGCCTTGATGCTTTTAGTGCTAATAACATGCTAATCTCTCAGTGCTTCTGGGAACACACAACAAACAAATCTGTCCCACTGAAAGAAACATAAGCCATCACTTTGAACTGAGTGTCCCTCTGGAGTGCTGCAGCACTTCTTTCACTTCTGTGGTCGGCTCTGTGCTGTAACGTGCTCTCTGATACCGTTTACTCACTTTAAGTCAATGTAATGAACATCTAATGGTCTGCAGTCCAAACATTTTCAGTTTGGTCAAATATTGAGGGCAACTGTGTTAAATTCATTTGAGTTGAATCAGTTCAGTTGAACGAGGCTCAACAACAAATTCCGAGTCCTCGCCTGACCGACCTTCTTAGTGGTTAATGTTACCCCTCTCTAAGACACTCTGATCTCCTTTTTTATCTCTCCATCTGCTGCCCAGTTTCCTCATCCCACATCTCATCTGCTTCTTTTATTTCACTTTGCATTTCCCTCTCCACTTGCTTTACTTTCAAATCATTAGCATGCCCTCTAGAAAATCCTTCAGATGGACATTACATGTGATGTGACATGTGACTTCCTCAAAGCCAGAATTCAAACAAAAACATAAAACAATTAATTCAAGAAATATTATGCTTCAGGTCAGGTTAATAATCTTGTTCATAAATCCATTGCTGCAACTCCTCTTTTCAGCCTCTGTCTGAAACACTTGGTTTTAGCTCCTGTCTCTTTAAGGCCCCCCCTCCTGATAAAGCTTAGTCTGCTCTGATTGGCAGATTTTAGATAATTTAGATACACAAGAACTTATGTAACACCACAGGAAAGTCAAAATAACGCAGCTCCATTATTGTGTCAAAGTGAAGAAGTCTGTCGTTGTGGGGCTAAACCTGCATGGATGCTTTTGCCACTGGGCGCTTTGCAAACTAGCTTTTGCAATTAGCTCCTCAACTAGACATAATGCACATGGATGTCTGTCTGTAATTTAACTCTGAACACTGCAGTGTGAAAAGATAACACATTTTTAATCTGTGAGAGAACATAAATGAGTTTTACTTTGACAGTATTACTAAAAATGCCAGAGGCCCTTTTCACCCATGGACATTTTGACAGGTAACAGCATCTGTGTTGGTGACAGGGTCCTGGTCCTGTGTATGATTGTTCACTGTCTCACTGTCATGGCCGACTGGGTCACAATATTATTAGCAACATCTGTCCATTCTATTGTGAAATGTTCAAATGTTTACTGTTAGAAGGCTACTGAGCCCCAATATATTGACAGGAGGCAGACAGTGAAATAAAGAATAGAGTAAAGTGATCTTCTATTTTTACTCAACACATCGTCGTCAGTGTGTATGTAAAGTAAATATGATTGGCATTCCTCGTTAAGTAGATCAATAAGTGTGTCATAGTTGAGCTATGATTAGGCTTTAACCCTGTGAGACTTTTTAACAAGTGTTAATTAGAGCATAAAGATCAGAGCGACCACATGGGGAAAAGAGCATTCCACAAATTCCCTCTAAGTGTGAGAGTGTGTGTGTTCTCCATCAGCTTCTTAACATGAGTTATTATAGACGCAGCACTGGTTGTTTCACATGAGACATCTCGCTGTTTCTATTTTTTATTCTTCTCACTGAAGTTTGAAGTCCACAGGAAACCCATCAGGATTTAGGAACATGTGAGTAAGAGTCTGTTGACAGTCGGTGGGCTGCTGGGACACTGTCAGTCAAATCTGTTCAAACCACCCACACAGTCCTAATAAATCAGTTTGATTCAGCTTTAATGGGGCAAAGTCCCAATAAAACAGATTAGCTGAGTGAGTTTATGAGCGATCAAATTTATAATGAATAATAAAAGATGTTTTTTTTCATTAACTGTTGCAAATTTAGTCATGATTATTTAACGTTACAGAGATCAAATCATGCAACATTTTTAGGGGCTTTAAATTTGGTTTATATGGTAATATCCATGGGGAATCTTTAGCTAAAAAATAAAAAGGTCCTATATTATAGGAAATAAGATTTTCATGTTTTTTTTAGCAGGTCTTTTTACAAATGTATCAAAACACTACATTATATAGGCCACCCCTTCTCCTGGTAAACCACTCAAGATGTTCCACCCATATCACCCACCACAGTGATGTCCCCGGCTGTCTCACATTTTGCAGCTATGAACACTTCCCTGACACAAACTGACACAGAATTGGTTCCTCCAGAAGGTCGAGCAGCCAACGAGAGTGAGCTGGAGGCCTGGGTGCTCCCAGAACAAGATCCAAGACTTCTGCTTACAGACGAGAGGCACCGAACCTCTCTCCTGGTCGGCTGTTCTAGCTTGAGCTCCACAGAGAAGCCCCCGACAGGAGATGTGAAATATGGGACCTTTTAACAGTTATCCCACATCTGCCAGTGTCTGCTGTCTGTTTCATTCTCACTGTGACAACAGTCTGCGTAAAAGTGGCCAAGCAGCATTTAGAGGATTCAAGCACTTAAGTCAACCAACTGAATTGATGGTGAAGTAAAGTTCACCGCGATATGACCCAAATTTGTTCACTGTGACAGCAAACACCCTTCCACACATGGCTGGTATCTCTCCTAAGACGCTTATTCTGCTCCCTCCCTCTTCTTCCCTTTATCTCTCTTCCTCCTCCTTGCCGTCAGCCAAACACTTCTTTAAAGTTTATCTGGTGGCAGCAATGTTTGGATTATTAGGAGCTTATTTGGTCTTTACTGCATCTACTTGAGGATGGATGCAGCAGCAGCAGCGGGTGTTTTGATTTCAGTCTCAACCCAAAGAGATGAATGTCACTTGTGCAAGTTTGTCTCCTTGCATCTTGTTGCATGGGGGTGTCACATAGAAAATGAGAGATGCAGCAAACTGAATCAGTCACAACAAAGAATATCAGGTAACATTAACAAATATTCATTGACAGCGACACAAAGGAACACACACACACACAGGCTGATTTTAGTGAGGATATTTCCCCCACAATTTCCAAAGGCAACACATATGAGAACGCAAATGTCAGAGTCAGTTGTTTCTGGCAATGTTTCCTGCCTGCCTCCTGGTAAAGTGAGTTCATTTGAGAATAGAATAGAGCAAGAAAATCTAAATTTGCAGCGAGCAAGTGGCTGTATTGATGATGTTTCTAACATGCAACGGAGAAGACGACATATATCCCAGGATGACAAAGAGTCATCGTACACATAGAACACCTTCCGACAAACATTTCAACTATGGAGAGACAACGAGATTCAAGAGATTTGGCGATAAGGGCCGTTGTCGATGTGCTGTAAACAAAAACTTTGGATTTCCACAGCAGAATTTATACTTTATGTCCTGCCTCCTGCAACCTCTATAGGCACCACCCCTTGCCTGAATTTTCCGGATACTTTCATAATGTTGTGACCCAACGCGTTCGTCATATGCAAAAGTAAAACACCTACAAGTTCATGTCAGAAAATCACTATACATAAACATACTTTTGATTTCTCAGGGGTGCAGAAAGTGGAAAACGGTGGATAAAACCAGAACACAGAAATAATATAGGATGGAGGGAAAGTGGCAAAATGATATAAGCTTAAACCAGCCAATCCTCTCTCCATCTCTGTCTCACCATCTCCCAGATCGAACAGAATGGTGTTTGGGTTTTAGCCTAATTAATGAGTGATTTAGCTGTGATAGGAAATTCTCTACAAGAATACACAGTCGAGAAACAACTGTCAGCAGTTTACAACCTCCAGCTCTGTTTTACATATTAATTTTCCTTTCATCATAATACCATCACTCTTTATCAGCAGTAGAGAAAGTTATACTTTGTTCATCCTAAGGCCAAGCAGTCCCCTTAAATTAAATCAAATTCAACCAACAAACAAGGAGACAGGGGTGAAAACATAACCTCCTAAGGTTGGGGATATTACAGCAAAAACATACTTGAGGTCATCAGCCTCTTGTGAAACAAGGACTAAATGTCAAAAAATAGTGGGGAGGATTTTAGTGAGACGAATATGCTTTGCAGTCATTCAACTGATCTGTCAAGATAGTCATTCTGGCTGTGGTGCTCCCAAAGCAATTTATTCAATGCCACACTATAACCAATGACACAGATGGAGACACTGGAATGGAAACAGAGAAATGGGCTTGCAAATAGTTCTAGTTTTATCTCCATTACGGCTTAATATTGCAGTGTCATTGATGCAGAACACACACACACACACACACACACACACACACACACACACACACACACACACACACACACACAGACAGACAGACACACAGACAGACAGACAGACACACTGGATGGTTGCATGCACACACACTCAAATCTGCCAGCCCAAGGTTTTTGCTATAACCACATAATTAATGGTCTGTTAAATTGAAGACATTAAAATGGAGAATAGAAGTAAAAAGGGCCACCGGGGGAAAAGAGGGGATGGTTTTTCCAACAGCATATGTAGTATCATGAACCAACATGCACACAGAAGGTCAGGAAACAACAGCAAGGTCATCTCCTCTTCTCAATTAGCACAAAACCCGACTGTTCTCATCTCTGTTTCACAAGTAACCCCAGATAAACCGTGACAATAAACTGACTCCAAGTAAAGTTGGACTCAAGTAAACACATCTCAGCTGCATCTGACTGGGCGGGTCGTTTCTGTGGTGAGGTTAAAGGCTATGTATGTGAGTAGAGCTATCTTTAGAGTGACAGTTGTCCTGAGAGCAAGATGTCTACTGAGCCCCGTGTTCTGTTGCAGCCCAACCCTGAGGTCATCTACCAGCACGCTAACTCAGATTTGCATCATACTTTCCAATGTTTCCCTTTGACAGGTTGGTTTATTCCCTGCAGGCTCTTCAGCATCTTATAGTACACATAAAGGTTTCCGTGGTAACAGTGCGCCAGAAAGAGGGAGGGAGATGGAAAGAATACGAAAGAAAGGGGGGGAAAAGAGAAAAGCTAAACTCAGATCTCAGGTCTCTAGGGTCATGCTCATAATTGGCCTGGAGTGAGAGGTCGAACCTCCGCCCATCCCCCCTGTTACTCTGTCTTTTTCTCTCCACCTTTCGATTTGCATCCCCCCCCCCCCAAATCTCCAGTGGCTCTGGCCTCGCCGATAAATCGGATGGTGATCAATAATTCAAACATATTCCAACCTGGAGTCCCAGTAGGGGGAGAAAATGGAGGAGAGGATTTCCCTGTTCCAAAGAAAATGGGATTGGGAGATGACACACAGCCTTGTTGTGTTTTAACAAAGGATACACATTATGGGTGGAGCATGAACACCCATTACACATTCAAGCTGTGCATCTCGTCCCTGTGTACCCAGGATGCATGAGGCTCTCAGGTGAGATGATGACACACTGGGAGAGGTGGGGACTCCAAAACTCTTAGCTTTTCATTATATAGTCACCTTCCCTTGTGACCCACAACACACTCACACACACAAACACGCACACACAACATAGCCTGTTGTTCAATCTTCTTCATGGTGCTGGTGCTGGCTCTTGCAGCGAAGGCCAGACAGGACCTGTGAGGGTCCACTCTTCTGTGGATGAGGGCCGTTCAAACACAGCAATCAACACAGTCTAGGTCGAGACCACAATCAGTGTTGAACAGCGGGGGTCCATTTGACAGCACAAGAACAGCACTCACACACATACAATACCTAATTATGGCAACCTGCATGACCTTCACAAAGAAAATGACAATCAGACAAAGACAACGTGAGACAAGGTTAAAACCTTCATTCCTGAAAACACATGGATTACTGCAGCCTCTTCAACCAAGGATCACATACTGTTAGAACCCTCTTCACTCCATCTCCCATTTTCAAGACATCTTTGCAAGAAGAGATGTTCCATTGTTCTTTATTTGTATTGGAACAGTTCCAATACAAATACCAGCATCAGAAATGCATCCAGTATGGCTGAAAATGCCATGTTAGGCACCTGCAAATCATACACACATCTATGTACTGATTCAATACCATGTCATTAAAGTATATTCCTTTCATCCAGATAAAACTGCAGCTTTCTTCACCGATCCAAAACAGAACTGTGCAACCACTGGCAAGTACCGTTTTTAGAGTGGTGAAGAAGAAATTATTTCTTGTAGTGTAGCGTCATTTATTCTTTTAATGAACTGGTATCAGATCAGTACTCTGAATTGGCCAATATGCAAAGTGGTTAAATGATATTTGAACACCTAACCTAACTGCAAAAGAACAGAACACACAACCCCTTCTTTAAAAGGCACAGCAGACTAAAATATGCATTTTCTTGAAGTAGTTGATTTTGTGTGTTACCCTAAAGAGCTGAGTCTTGCAGACAAATCAGTGGTCGACTGATTCCCACCATTAACACAACAGCTTTTAATCAGTGGTCATGTAGCTTTAATTGCCTGAGCAGCAACTTGTAATGAAGGAATCTAACCAGGTCCTAATGACTTACATTATTTCTGTCGGTGACCATGTCCTCGCATTTCCTAAGCTGCCGAACAATTTCGGGTGTATCAGGCTTACTAAGGTTGTGCCGACTGTTGAGATAGTGCCTTGGGACTCTCGAGTAATATATGTAACTTCCAAACTAGGAGACAAGAGGACTAGTAACACTTCACCATAAATACCATTGCTTTATTTTCCATTAAATCCTTACTTGGACTTGATTTTGGATTAATTTGCCTCTACTGCAGTAAGTGTAGATTTTGTTCGTCTGACTCACCGGATGCAGACTGTGGGTATAACCCTGCTTCTGGGCGTATATATTTCACACAGCATTCTCCGCTCTATCCGCTGCTGGTCTGTAACCATTTTCCCAATCCTCTTAGCCGCAGGAAACAATGAGAGCAACCTCTGAGCAAGCAACTTACACGCTGAAAATGGCACGAAGACAAATATTTGGATTGTGAAATCACACACTCGTTCCTTTTTGTGGTCTTTTCTTTGTGGGAAATGACCCATTTCATCAACTGTGTTAACCTATGTACATGAAACTGTTCCACAAAAACAAGTTCCCTTAAGTATATTTTGCAGGTGGACTGTTGGTTTAGTGTCGTTCAATTGTGATGTTAGTGGTTTTCCTATACAGCAGAATGATAATGCAGCAGAGATGCATTTGGCAATGCACGTCTAAGGCTTTGGTGGTGCTACCCTAGCTTGGCTCACTAATGTTACTTATGATGGGAGGGTGTTGTTATCATATAGATCAAAAAGTATTTGTATCATTAAGTTCTACAAGAGAAGAACATACTGTTATTATATTTCATCAGAGATAGTTTGAGCTAGAGTTCAGTCTGGTCTCAGTCTGGCAGAAACCCTGAGCCCAGTCCACATCCCTGTGTATAAACTGTATGTTAACAGTGATAATAAAAACCCTGAGCCCTGAGCCATTTAAATCTTCATTCTCAAGTAAGAAACGCAACAACATCAGTGTCGGCATCTGCTGGGATTTGGTGAGTACACCTTGCTCATGGGGAGCCTGTCTCTGTACAGCACACTGTTTGTGACACACACATTTTGCATGGATAATTCAAATAGGGACGTTATCTTACTCTGCCACCATCTGTACGCGCCAAAGCAAATAGTGGGGGGAAAAATGTGTTTCAGCTCACAACGATATGAATCACAGTCCAGAGAGGCTTTATGAAAACTTAATAGCAGGCTCAGAGAGGCGAGGACGAAACGGAAAGGAACAGAGATAAAGGAGCTGTGACCATCCACTCTATCTAGCCGGCCTCTTGCTTCCACCGGTGGCAAGGAAATACAGTTTAATCGTACTAGACTCCATGCTCATACAGACACTATAAAGAAGTCAGACACATACACTGAACAAAGCTCTCACATAAGCTGTAAATAAAACGTCTGTAGCATCTGGATAGCTGGCGAAATTTAAACCCTCCAGCCCGTGCCAAGAGATTTCATGTTAGTTACCAGGTTTTGATGCATCACCTCTGGAACAGGCAAGACAGGACAGGATTATACAGTAGCAGTAACTCACACACCCATGTCTGACAGAGTACAATGTTTTATTACCATGCAATTTGCCTCAGTGGCAGTAATGACTCTTAATTACAGTTGTACGGTGCATTAATATCAAAACGGTGGGCCAAGACCTTGTGTGTGCGCGGGGGTGTAGAGCTGCCCTCCGACATGCTCTGAATAATCTCCTGAAATTCTGAAAAGCCCAGAAAATGCCTGGACCCGACTGTGCGGACATTATCCGGAGTTCGTGTTTGAAAACAGCTTAAGCGTGTATGTCGACACACAAGCACACGTAGAACCTTAAGGTTGGAGCGGCAGGATGTTGATATGACATCCAGCATCTCTACGCTCATGCATATTCCAATGTTAGTGCTTCTATACAGCAAATATTAATAGTGCTGTGGAAAAGAAACAGCTGAAATCCTCTGTAACGTGTGGGAGATGACGTGATGCCTGCCAAGGGATAATGTCGTGCCTTCAGGGTGAGGCGCTCTGCCTATCTGCTAAAACTTTCTTGGAAGCACTTTGGTTGAACCCGATTTTCTTCTCTGAAGCCTTCACTACAGAGTTAGTATATTCTCTAGCTATGTCATCAAACGAGTAGAGGAAAAGTGGGCCGGGTGATGCAAGATATGACACACGTACATTCACACCAAGTTCATGAGTATGTCGGCCTGTTATATTCCCCCTCTGATGAAGGTGAAACTTTCAGATCTCTCCTGTGTCTGTACCAGGGGTCACCAAATTGACAGCCCTGAATCCCACATAGGCACAAATCAAGTGATCGGCTGCGACAGCACGGACGACTTTATCTTCTCTGTCTTTCAGCTCATTCCTTCTTTTCTCTCATCTTGTCAGAGGCCACCAGAGCTGAACTTCCACCCAAAGGCTATAATCTGTACCCACCACTATACCTACTAATCTATAAATCACAGAATGTGCAGCTGCGTCTGTGGGTGTGTCTGCGTGTGAGAAGACGGATCCATGAAATAGTGTCTGTGTCTCTGTGTGAGGTCGCGGTCATCAGCGCTGCCGGTGCAGTTACAGACAGACATTTTCCGGGTCAATGTTCAGCTCTGAGCTCATTACCCTTGTTCAGTATGATAATGTGAGTGTGCGTGTGACCGTCTGCCCTTTCCTGATAAACCACCATGACCCATGAAGAGGTCTCCTGCATCAATCACCTACTGTCCACGGAGCCGCATTAACCACCAGCTCCACTCTGGAGCACCTCCCTCCTCTCTGCTTTTCAATGACATTCACACTATGTCTGGACAGGTTCCCGGATCTGACCGATTGAAACACATCCACACCGGGTCAGCGTCAGGTCAACGCCTCAAACAACCCACTCATTGAGACAAACGGGTTTGCTTGTTTCCCGAAGTACAAACAAATCGTTAGACAGACAGGGCTCCCTGCCAACGCTCGCCGTTCTCTGGGACTGACCGGCTTTTTCTGACAACCAGCCAGCCCTACTGTCTGGAACAGTTAGGCCTCAGAGGGAAGAGGCAACTGAGGCGATTCAATCAATACCGACTCATTATCTGTTGCCTTCTGTCCCACAGAGATGAGTCTCACCGCTCGGCCTGTTGATGAAGAAACGCACCACAATTCAATTAGGGGATGGCCGAGATGCCAAGAGAGGTTTGATCAAAGCACTCTGCCTGGCTAATTAGCACACACAGCGGTTCAGAGGGGCTATTTTTACATCTGAGGAGCAGAGTAGGTTGTTTTGTTAATGGTAGTTTTACCCCTGTAATGGACTGGGAATAAGCCGGCTCATTTTCAATGCATAGGTTTCAGCCAGGGGAGAGTGGAGGGGCCCCTTGGCCATGCTGCTCCACACAGACACACACACGCACGCACAAGTATATTCATGTGGACACATATACATGTATATGTATATAACCCCTCTTTTGCAGGTTTGACCCATCAGAAGTGTGCAGGTGTGTGTGGGACCCACAGTGATTGGAGCAGCAAAAACAGCTACCACCCCCCATACTACTACTCTGATTGCCAGACGTTTTTTCTGCAGTTATATATTGTTTGTATTTGTTATTGCCTGATTGATACTGGATGGAATATCAACACTGGTTGCATATTATTATTGGCATTAACATGGTCAGAAAGGTTGATATATGGACAGGCACCTTATGACGCCCCGGGGGGTCCTTGGGGCGTGGTCGGGCTATTAACTAGAAGACTGTCCCAGAGTTAGCTCACATGTAGCAACAGGCTGATGGTCATGAAAACGTTTCTGTGTTACAGGTAAGCTAAAATAGTGTAGCTGGTGCATATTGATGGAGTACAGTAAATTGTATGTGCATTGCATGTATGTCATGATGCAATGAAATAGTATGAACGTTACATTAGACGAGTGGGTGTGTTGCCATACTTAATCTGTCCATGATTGCCTATGATTAACGATGTCAGTACCGTGGTATATGCTAAACCATCATATAGGATGAATGTGTCTTATTCTGAGTGTGTCAATATCTATTGATGTAGTATAATTATTGCCATGTACTTCATGTGAGTTAAAGCGGAACCGGGAATGTTGGATAGATACACTATTAACTAGAAGACTGTCCCACAGTTAGCTCACATGTAGCAACAGGCTGATGGTCATGAAAACGTTTCTGTGTTACAGAATAAAACCTGAACCCCCCGTGATAACTCATGCACGCCTGGAGGTGTATTTTGTCTCCGCGTGTGCAACATGTGTATATGTGTGTGTGTATGTGTGTGTGTGTGTGTATGTGTGTGTGTATGTGTGTTTCCGCAGACAGGAAGTGTCAGGTCATCCAGAAATAGTGCCTGGGGAAAATAAAGCTGTTTCCAGGAGTCTTCAGGGACTTTTTAGGAAGCCCACTGACAGCTTTATAAACCTCTTTACAAATAGTCGACCCTCTTCTCTCTAATGAGGCAGAAAAAAAAAGTCTGGAACTGAAAAACAGGTGTGTCCCTCAAGGTGGGTCCAGACCCCTCCGTTTGTGTGTCTTTGTCATTAGAGAACAAATCAATTTCAATAAGGAAGTAACATCACATTGTTCTAAAGCATACTAACCTCTGAGTTTCCTCTCTGATACATTTACAAAGCTGAAACTTGACAGACGCACACAAGTATTGCACAGCAATACACACCAGCTCTCTTTTAATTTTGAAGTTGAAGAGAGGAAGTATCCGCAGGAAACTCAGGCCGGAGGCAGCAAAACTTCACTGGAATGAACTAAAGAAGAAAGAACTGCCAAGAAAGACTCTTTTTAATCCCTTTTCTCTGAAAAACCTCAGGCAGAAAGACTCAAATCTAGATCAACGGCATCTTATATTTCTAAGAGCATTAAACTTGAAATTGTATGTAACCGCAGCAAGAAACCAACGCTGGCTCGCCCGGAGAACATAACATTATGAAATGAGAGGTGTTTTTACTTTTCGAGACAGTCGTGGCTGATACCAGCTGCCATCACACGTTGTCCCGTTCAATTTGTTTTTGGATTCCCCCATGCATGTAACAATACATCAAAACTTCCCCATGTGACTCTTTGTGTGAAGGGGGAGAGATTTTACTGCTCCCTTAGCTGTTAAAAGTGGCATTTACTCGGGGGCTTATGGTGCGAGCAGGCTCAGTTTTAATACCATCATAAATAACAGCGTCACACTCTGTCAAGTGAACTCCACTCTGGGATGGTGACAAAGGCAAAGCTGGCCCGGGAGTCGATGGGAAGCATCATCTGAAGCTGCACGGTCACCATCAGTGAAAATGTCACAGTCCACACTTCACTGATCAGAAATTGAAACGCTCCAACGAGCTATAATTCAATGCATCCACTGCTTTTAATCTGGATAAACACTTTTCATAGATACAGCTGAGAAACAACACCTCAAACATTAAGATCAGAGCCAGATGTCTTAAAGACGCTTTCCAACATGAATCTGGATGTTAATCTAGAATGCAGACAAAAGCCAGTGTCTGTTTTCTAGATTAACATCCAGAAGATGCCTCAGTCAGAACCATATGATGCTGTCTTCAGGTGATTTATCTGGATCTGAGCCTACATTAAGTCATTCACAAGAGAAAATCCATATATCTGCTGATGAATCTCATCACAGATCACCACACAGCATATTCAGGCTCTAACTTGCAGCTGTGAGAGCTGAGCTGACTTCACGACCATATGTTTTCTGTCACAACAACCAATCTCCTCACGGATCAGACAGGGAAATAAAACAACATTTGCTGTAATGGAACAACTTGTTGTGATTTCTGCTCAAACACGAGAGCAGCAAATATCAGAGCGAATGAACTGTGGCAGAAAATATGAAAACATGGATGTGAGCATCTGTTAGTTATAGTAGTTAATGAGTGTTTCTGTGAAACGTGAGTCTTAAACACTCCAGGAGAACATGACACAGCTTCTGGTGCCCAATTAACATTCCTATTATATTGTTAAAGCATCATTCTAATTCATATCATGTCCACATTAATGTTTTGATATAACTTGAGTCAACTCACCAACTGTAAAGTGCAGATAAAGATGAGGGTGCATCGCCCGCTGCAGCAGCCCATTGTGTTGTGTCAGCGGTGAAAACGTGAGTCTGAGTCGGGAGACAAGGAACCTGGAAGCGGGTCGGAGGAGCTCTCAAATGCGCCGAGCGGACTCCAGGCACCGGTGTCCCATTCTCCTCCCCCTGGTCCTCCTCTCTTCTCTTTGCCCAAACAACAAACCCCGGGTAGGGAAGGATCTCTGTGCCGCTGTGGTCCGGGCTCTTGTCTGTGAAGTGCCTGCTGCTCCTGCTCCTGCTCCTGCTGCTCCTGCCGGCCGGTCGCACATGAGGTGACTGACTGGGTGGAGGGTTGGTGTGTGGAGTAGTAGGAGGGGGGGGGAGGTGACTGTGGTGGTGGTGGTCTGGGATGGGGCTGATCTGACCCGAGGGCGTCAACTAGTTCCTGAAAGCTGTCTGTGGAGAGGCAGAGCAGAAGGAGCCACTTAATTCAAAACTGTTTAAACAGAGACGGTCAATTTATTGTCATGGTGACCAATGACTCTAATCAGCCAATCGAAATCCTGCACATATACGTTACAGCGGTGAAGCTGACGTTGAACAGCTGCACCGCAGTGTTGTCAGATGTTATAGATCCATATTGGTGTTTGTTTATGTTACGTCCCATTTTGAATTGAAATGATTTTCATGTGATTGTGTTGAGGAGTTAAATTAGCTGCCACTCATGAGCAACTGGCGCCATCTGGTGGTCGTGTGAGGCACACACTGACAAGCGCCATAAAAAAAGCTCTGCACATTTTTAGTCCACAGGGTCATTATTCAAAATGGAAGCCAAAGCATCAGACATGTGACACATAAAGCTTTTACAGCTTCTACATTCATCATACAATTTAAATTAAAAAAAAAAAAGTTCAATTCAAACAATTTAATTGGATTTGATGGCTCTACTTTCCCTTCCAGTGGTACTTCATGTAACATACAGACAAGTAGACACATTATTCTAATATATAAACATGCATGCATATAAAAACACAAGTTATTACTGGAATTAAAGGTAAGGTCTTTGAACAGATGAGTATGTGTACTATATTGCACTTAAAAATACTGCACATGCAGTTGAATATCATTTCACTTGATAAATAATAATAATAATAGTATTTTCATTGCTATTTTATGTAATTGTAATGTAATGTATTTTATGTTTTAAGTTTATTTACACAGAACTTTCACTCTCACTCTGTCCCTCCTCTTCTGCACAGGCCTTTAGATTTCCTTCTGTAGCCGCTGCTTAGTGTGATATATATAATAGAAAAGATCTTAAAAGCTGCTCTCACAGTCGCCCTCCTCCTCCTCCTCCTCCTCCTTCTCCTTCTCCTCCTCTCTCTGAGTGTGTGTGGAGGGGCCAACCTCTCTCCTCAGCAGCTTGATAAATGTTTTACACATCTGCGGCCTAACTGAGGGAACACTTCACATCTCATTTTGTCACACACGCTCCTCTGCTCTGCCTGTTTTAAGAAGCCTGTCCACCCTTCTCCTCTCCTCTCCTCTCCTCTCCTCTCCTCTCCTCTCCTCTCCCCCTTGTCCCACGCCGCCCTGCCCACCTGCATCCAGCTGGGACCCAGGAGAAGCCCCTCCTTTCTTGCCAAAAATAACCTCAGGGTATTAATGGAAACAAGCTGTTTTTTCTATTTGAAAGAAAAAAGCATTTCTTTCATCATGAAGACTCAAAAAAAAGAATTTGCATTGTGATCACTTTGAAGCCTGAGCATCACTCCAGGAGCCCTGCAGACTTGCATCAGTCTATAGTTACTTCTATTAATGATTAATAGTTTGTGTCACTTTTATACATTTATTAATGTAACAAGTTTCTCAGACAGGCACATACCTCAATGTGTTATGTAATATAACATAGGGATACTCCATGTTGGAGTACACACAGGCCTATAGCCCATTTACCTTTTCAAGACTTTAAATGATTTGATGCAAAGCTGAAGTGTAGTCATTTTTATGCCAGTATCATATCTGGGTTCTGTTTTTTGGAGGGCACATACATTTTGACTCAAGATCCACTTATTAGCTTTTATGGGACATTTTTTTCAACCATATCTTTATCAAGTGATGCTCAAGACAAAAAAAAGTCCTTAGAGTGCAACACTGATGAAGAAAAATCTAATTTAGGATTTAATGGATGCAAAATCCATTGATTCTGTTTGTTCCATCAAACACATTAAACAACAAATCCAGGAGAATCCATTTGCCTAAATCATGGAATGTGGGTTGAGGGTGTGTGTGTGTGTGTGTTGAATTACCCAGTTGGTCTCTAACAGCTGTTCCATCTTACTGTTACATGTGAAGTCAGTCAGTGTAAGAGCTTCTAGTAGAATACATTAGTGACTGTCCTGCACTTCCTGAGCACATGAAGCTCACTCATTCACAAACCCATTTCTTATGAGGACATGCTTTTTGAACGTGTGCCATAAAAATGTCGGTGTGTGCATATCTGGGGTGGTGGGTGGCAGAGAGTGATGCTGGGAGAGTATAGAGCTGAGGCTGAAATAAGGTCACTGTTATAGTTCTATTAGAAGCCCTGATGGAGGTTCTCCTTGCGTTCCCATTTTGCCCAAACGCCCCCTTATTGACTCACTCAGTTTGTGTGTGTGTGTCCAGAAGACTTCTTTCATGACAAGTGTGTCCAGGCCCTCGGGTGCTGCTGTTCTTCTTGGAGACACTAACATGAAGTGACAGGAGAGCCAGCAGTGTGCTGCTCTGAGGGGACCTGCATTGTGGAGGAGACCCAAGAGTCTGGCTCGTCGAGGACAACAATAGAAAAAAGGACGAGGCTTTTCTCCCTTTCAGAGCACCCGAGGCTGTCGCTTCTGGTTCTCCGCTCTTTCTTTCTTTTATCCTTCTTTCTCAGTTTCTCTTCTCACACATTTTAGAGCCCAAACACACAACAGGAAATTCCTGATGCTTTTTTCACTAATAACAACCAGGTCAACATGTCTGAGGCCGGCAGAAACCTGAGAGCAAAACAGAATTCATGTTATCTTATCCCCACATCAGCCTGAATGACTTGATTTCCCCCAAATGATTGTGGAGCTTTTTATTCAAACTGAAATTCTGTGTCACCTGAGAACTGTTGTTGAACAGGACGTTGTTTTTTTGCATTGGTGCAACTAACACACACTGAGGCAAATAATACTCCCTAACATGACATCATCAGCAGAACGAGCTGCTTCCTCCATCTCTGCTGTTCATTTATCAACACTAACACAGAGCTGCAAATTACATCTTCCACTGCTGTCCGACCAGCATATGAAGGCTTTCTTTATTTAGATCCATGCTCATAAAAGATTAAGATTACCCATGTGCCCTTGGAGGCAGAGTCTCATTTGGTTTTTTTTTTCTATTCTTCATTATCTTTTCTGTGCCATGAAGAGAGTTCCAGACTCGATGAAGAATAAACACAGAGGCTATTATGAGGAGCATGTCAATAATTTAATGTGGGATGAAGCTCTGGTGAAGAGATACTGGTTCCCATTATCATTTTTTTCAGCAATTGGTGTTATTCTAACGCTCGCCACCTGGAGGCGCTCCTCTGTGAAAGGGTTTTAATTGAATGGACGCCTTCACAGCTGTGTCAAGCTAGACACAAGCTGGGAATCAGCCGGAAATCAGGTAGGTTTTCTTCAAAATAAAAGCATTCTTGTTGGACTCATACAACAGTTTGACAGTGAATCTGTGTTTTGTGAAAAAGATTTTCCTATTTCATACAGTTAAGCTAGAAATATCAGTAGAACACTCACCAAAGAGGGCTCATCTAAACCTCTGGTGTTTGCTGTACAAACTGGACCTGTATTTCCAGCTGCTGTTTCATGCTGGATGGGTGGTGGTGACGTTGGCAAACGATTGGCGAGACCATAGCCTAAAACAGCAGAAAACATGGTATAATTATGTGATTAAATACATACACATGTATGTCATTATAGCCTATACTTCTAAATATAGTGCAGTATATCAGAATCAGAACAAATTCTTTTTCATTTTGAGATTGTGATTTCATCCTTTTTGCCATTGCTGGAAAAAAAGTGAAAGCTTTATATAGAATATTGCTGAAATTAATACAAATAAAGCAGCATTATTTTGCGATTTGAAGCTCCAACTTTCATGACCAGTTTTTCCCGTTTCACTATTTAGCTGTAACTTGCTGTTATTACCTCGACCAAGTGGTTATGTTTTCATCTGTGATTGATTGTAAGCAGCATTGAACAAAAACTCCAACAGAGATTATAGCAAAGTTAAATGTGGTTTCATAAGGGAACGGTTTGGCCTTGGTGGAGAAATGTGCTCCGCTGAGTACCATTCTAGTTTTTTTTTAATTTTATTTTCTCAGACTTGAGCAAACATTCAAAGACAATTATGTAATTCATTTGTTAAAGGTATAGTTCACCCAAGAATGAAAATTCACTTATTATCCACTCACCACTATGTCGATGGAGGGACGGGTGAAGTGTTTGAGTTCACAAAACACTTTTGAAGTTTCAGGGCTAAACAGCATTGCAGACAAGTCCAATGTCGACCACTTCTTCAAACGTAAAAAACAACTGATAAAAAACAGAAAATGGCTCCATACTGCTCCTGTGGTGTCATCCAAGTGTCCGTCAGCCCTGACGTTCAAATTCAACTTGAAACAAGATCATTTACACCGTGTTTCTCTGCCTGAATGTCTGATCCACAGGAGAACATGGCTCCAGAGGATAACAGAGGACATTATACCACCTGTACCTGAATGTATCAACAAGATAACAACATTTACAACATCGATCATAAGAAACAGTTTGTAACACAGTGGGAACGTCTGTCAATATTATTTAGTTAGTATTTGTACATAACGTGACTTCACCAAACACACAGACCCTCATGTCATTCATTTGTTAAGACGCGTGTTATTCTGAAAGTCAGTACAGGAAACTCATCACTATCAGTGCATTGACGGTGGTGTGAGTCACATGGTGCTGTCTGACGGAGGGAGCTGATGGAGCCAGATGAGAGAGGCAGGAGGCGAGCCCCTCCGGTCGCGCGTCAGCATCCCCTCAAATAGAAATCTGCTGCTGTCACTTGTGCTCCACATTCTGAGAGGAGAACCACCGAAGCCCCCAGAAACTACAACTCAAGACCAACTCCGCCTGGCAAGCAGCAGATTTTTTTTTTTTTTTGTATTTTGCATGTGATGCCAAAGAAGAAGAGTAAGGGGCGGCTGTGAGGAGGCTGGAGCTCTCCAAAGAATGATAGTGAGGACCAGGGCGCGCTGTCCCAGGAGAACTCATCCGAAGAGCTGGCACCGAGACACCGGGATGCTCCTGTGACGCACCGGCGGGGGGGGTGGACCGGTGAGTACAGAAAGATCTGTCCCTGACATCGCGCTTCCACTTTTGGTGACATGTGTGTTTCCATTGGACAGTCTCTGCTTATCGCCTCTGAATCGACCCCCACCTGTCTGGTCCATCATGCACGAGCTTCTCAGCAACACAGATCGGCCAGAAATGTGTGAAAGTTGCGATGTTAATTTGGAATTTGTTTTCACCTCCCACCTCCACCCCGCGCACACCCGCAACTTAACACACGCATCAAATGCCGTGCAGTGCGCTTACGCGGTGGGTGGCGCCTGGGTGGTCCATGGTGCATGTTCCCTTTACAAGTTTGTGATTAGAGGAACATGTGTTGCACGCTGCGGTCACCACCAGGCTAATTATTAAAGGTTTTATATTGGAGGGGAGGTTTCTCCTATCACAGCCTCTCATCACTAATCCGCTGATGGGCCGGAGGGCGTGGGTTTGCTGTGCGTGATGATAAGAAGGATGGCACCAGCTCCACTCACACAGCAGGGTTGGTTAATTATGATCTCACTACTGATGAACTCACTGAGGTGCCAAAGAGGAGGCACAGGAACAGAAATCTTGCCTTTTAATATCAATTAACTGTTGATTTTCCTAATTGATCCATGACAGTGAGGATGATTTCAACCAAAGTATAAAGACACAACAGTGGCGTCGATTAAAACTGTTTACCTTGAAACAACTGTGATTGCCAGGTGAGTCAATAATCCTCTCCACAAATATCTCATGCAGTCTGGGATGGGTTTTTCCTCCTCACCTGTAATAAGCTGCTTCCTGTGAGCTGCTTCCTGTGCTGCTGGATGTGTGGGTGTGGGTGTGAGGAGAACTTCCACAGCAGCCTCAGTGCATGTAGATGAATGAAATCCACTTACTATGCACCAAGGGTTCCCATCTCCAGTGTGCATGCATGTGAGTGTATGTGTGTGTGTATTTCACCTCATTACACTCATTGTGTTGACTTAAGCAGGAGGGTCACCCCTGAGGCCCGTTCTCCTGCCTTATTGAGGAGTGATGCCCTGAATTACACCACCCTCCCGCTGATTGCAGAAGCACACGAGCACACTGGGAGAGGTCTTTCAGCTTACGTGTGAAGTTCACGACTGTTATTTCAACAGAAGCATCATGTGTGGATGTGACATGTATTCCTCGGTGCAGAGACACCATGTCAGTGCATTACACAATCACCAGGTTTAGGAGGCAGCGCCCACCCCAACAACCAGCGCCCCCCCCAACAACCGCTCACTACACGTGATTCCTGCTGGTGCTTAACTCTCAGATGTCGTATGTATTTCGAATTTGCGACGGAGCGCCACAGCTCTGGTTCGAATCCCGGCAATTAAAGCTCCTAGTCTGCCTACGCACACTTTGTACAGGAGCTCCTCTATTCTTGTGTTGTCCCCCCCCCCCCCCCCTCTCCTTTACAGCCTGTGTGCTGCATTTCTCCCGAAGGCGTTCTCAAAATTCTCCCTGTGTATGTATTAAACATCAAGCATGTCGAACTGCAGGCGCCGGGGCCGAGCACTTAAAGGCAGAGTCAGCCTTCTGTGGAGGGTGACAGAACAGTCAGATGGCCCCCACAGGGCAGAGAACAATTCCTGCTGCTGATGCACCCAAGGCGACAGGACTGGAGCACTCCCCTCTCCTCCACCCGCTCTGCCTCCCCTCTCCTTCACCCGCCATTCCATCATCCCTCCCCACCTTCATCTCATACAAATAACCAGGCTCTCTCGGGTTGACACACCTGCACCGCAGCTTCTTCCACTCTCCCCTCCAACATGTGCACTCGCACACACATGAAACATGTATTACGCTCTTTCATAAGTCGACATTTGCCTCAGGAGTCATATTACGATCATAACTGCTGTTGCACACACCCTCTTATATCCACAGTCATGATTTCTTGTGCGCACTGTCATAATCGAGGTACACCGCTATTCTCTCAAGCACACATATACCCAGTGGTCACTGTAAAACCTGTTTCAACTGTTCTGCTATAGAGTCGACTTTGATGATGCCTGTATTGCTCAGTTTTTATAGGGCGATTTATTGAATTCCCATGTTTTACCTCTGATGTCATAGTCAGAGATGGTGTTGTACTGGACCTCAGGTCTTTGTAATATTATGTAAGAAAATAAGGACAACAAAATTAGGAACACCTCTCAATATGAAGTAGTCCAGGACATCACAACCTCTAACTATGACCTTGGTGACATGTATAATTGCAGTGGACTGTAGAGTTGTAGGGGCAGCACGGTGGTGCAGTGGTTATCCTGATAGCAAAAAGGCTCTGGGTTTGAACCTGACCAGGGCTAGTGTGTCAGCATGGGTTTTCTCTGGGTGCTCCAGCTTCTTCCCACAGTCCAATCACTTTTACCCTCAAAGGATTTGTGGTATAAATAATGGATTGATGGATGTAGAGATGTACCCATAAAGCTAATAACGTACCAAATAAAGTGTCTTCTGAGCGTAACTAGCAGATACACAGCATTAATCTCGCTTACACATAAAACTATACTCTTATTTAAGCTACTGCATCCAGATGACTTCAGTTCAGGTTTGTTTTGAGGTCAGTGACACAAACATACAGGTACACTCATGTAATTGAAGTGAATGTGTGTGTGGGGATAACAGTGGCTGCTTTGTGAGACCTGATGTACCATAATACTGAAATGCCAGATACATTTTTTTGTGCATGAGATTGAGAATAGTAATGTGTGCAAAGCTGAATGATAGTGGACTGTATCCAAGAGAAAATTACAGTACGTGTTACTTAGAATAGCCGTGTGTGCAAGAGAGGGAGTTTGATTGAAGTGTAAATAGCATTGAACCTTCGATTCATTGCCTGCAGCTCTTACAACAGTGAAGAGGAGAAAATAAATAATCAGAGAAATCATGCTGCTTCTGACCTTCCAACAAAACCTGACACATTTTTAGTCGTAATTTAAATATAAATATTCATGTCACTGTGTAGGTGCAGGCTTCATTTATAAGGAGTCTGTGAGCCAATCAGAAACAGAGAATTTAAAATGAAAGTGAAACCCTTTCAAATAAACCATGTCTTAAGCATTGATATGTCCCAGCATGTGCACAGTCACCCACAATCATTCCCTCTTTGACGTGGGTTACCATATTGACACACACTTATATTATCTATCACACATACACCATCCGCACACACTTTAATATCTATCAGACATGTTTTTAATCTCAATCAGACACACCCACCCACACTAATACAAACTACCATTATATCTCATATACACAAAGTGTAAGATGGCGCGTCTGTGATGTTGTTTTTAAGAGACAACAGTGAGTCATAGTAACTGAGGGTTTTGAAAACGTCAGTTGTCGTTCGTTCGTGAAGGGTGCATGAGTCTCACAGATCAAACACCAAATGGTCCATGAATCTCCAAATATGTGTTTGTGCACAACATGCGTACGTGCATGTCAGCTGTGTGCATAATAGCTCAGGGACCGGGGGACGTAGATTGGCCAGCCAGCCAGACAGATGTGCCCTAGCCCGGACCCGGAGCGCGGGGGCCTGAAACCAGCCTGCCACCCAGCATTAGTGCCATGGATCTATGACCAAAGGGCTCAGGGCACCGAAACTCACTGTCTGCATAAAATGCTCTCAATTATTAATGCTGTGTACAGGGCAATAAGAAGCGGTGCTGCGGCCATTGAAGAAAACAAGGAACTTGGCACGGAAAAGAGAAAGAAGCAAAGGAAGAGGCAGTAAGGGTATGACGAGCAAGGGGAAGTGGAATATATGAAGTGTTGGAATAGTTTTTTACTTTTAGGTGTAATTCTATAGTCAACTTACAATGACAGTGAGTACACATAATACCACACATAAACAAAAAAAGATCTCCATAGCAACTGGAGATAAAAAAGAGTGATGGTGATGCACTTTGGTGATAAAAAGAAAAAGGACCAGTTAGACCTTCATCTTTTTTCATACACTTCACGTATCCTGACTTTTCAGTCCACGCATTCATACATACAGTCACACAGGATCCTCCTCATTCATCGTTGAGTGCGCAGGTAGTTTAGTTTCCGTCATGTCAGTGTGCACTAAATACATCTCAGACTGCGCACACAGCATTGCAGTAGGTTGCCATTAGAGCAGGAGCACTGTAATTCATAAGTATTGATTGATGTCCGAGCAGCATTACACCTTAATGCCCCCGAACACGACTATACACAAGAGTAAACACTATAAATACAGCCGCAGAGGAAAAAAGCAGCTATTTACAAACATGTGCTGTTAACTCCACATTATGTCCGATGTGATACAATCATAGTACAAGAATATTAAATAATCTGCTTGTTCTGAACATTGCAGCAACATTATTACATGTAGATAATGAACTCCATCCTCCGCTCCCCTTCTCTGAAGGTTGTGCTGCTTGCTGCTCTATTATCTTGAAATCTACATCCAGTTTTATTCATTATTATCAGACCCACGGGTGCTCAGCACTGGATTTGATGTGGGGAACAGGAGCCCACTGTAATCGAATGTTACATTGAGCATCCACCGACATGTGCGTCCTAATCGGTTGGTTTAGAAAGTCTGAGTATCAGTTACAGCTGAGTTTAACTGAGGAAATATATATTCCCTCAGCTCTCATCTTATATTTAGTATTTATCACTGTGTCCTTTGATTTATTGGGTTTTCTGTAAAGACTGTTATCGTCGTACATGGTGTTCTCAGTTATCATTAATCATGGTCACTGCCACCTACATGCCCCTTTTCTTTTTAACTTTCAAGCAAGTTAGGAATGCACTGTAGTTTGTTCACTTATTACTCTGCCTAAATCTCTTTTTACATATTCAAAAGATTTGTCATTAAAAACTTCCCCTCATGGCCTTCAAATGCCTTAAATGTAAATCTACATCTTCCGTCCTACCTTCGTGACTGGGAGAAATATGCCCAAACGTGCCCCACCTCCATCTCCCATCACCCCTGATGGCTAACAGGGAGTTAGTCAGCCCCACCCACAAGTTGCCACGATTGGTTTCTTAGGTTTGTGACATCACAAAGGCTGGCTGTTTGAATACAGACCTGGCGTGAACAGATAGGTCTGAGTGCGTTCACACCTGTCCACTTGTGATTGAATCACAAAAACACTTGGTGTTAACAACACCAGCATCTCCCTCTGTTCTTCATCGTACACTTTCTCACAACCAAAAAAAAACCATCGTCCAGCAACAACCTCAAACGGACTACAGACCACAGAACTGACTCCCGTGTTCGGAGTTGGAAGTGTTCAGCCATGACACTGACTGCTAATTTAGCTAAAGACAACTCGGAAGGATGTTACCATGTTTATAATCTTGATATTTCCTGGAGGGAGACTTTTAAGGTACAGTGTGTAGAATTAGTGATATGTAGTGTTGAAATTGCATGTTGCAGCTGAACACCCCTCACCTCACCCTCTCCTTCCAAACATGAAAAAGAACCTGTGGTTACCTTTAATTTTCATAAAAACTCAAAAGGTGTTTAGTTTTTTCAGTCTGGACTAATGTAAAAAACATGGCGGCCTCCGTGGGGGGCTCCCCTCGATGTAAATATAAAGTATTTAAATATAAAGGGCTTTTTCAAGGGTAAAGACAACTACAATTCATACAATTTAGATGAAACGAACTAGTGAAAACATCATGAGGATTATTCTACATCAAATTTCTGCCAATAGTTCCCTTTCACCTAAATCTTACACACTGAACCTTTAAAAGCCCAAAGGGGAGTCACAGCAAAATCAGCAGCCACAACATCCATCTCAAAATCTTAAAGAACATGAAGATATTTCTGAGTGTACAGCTTCACTGTTTAAGTAAAGTTAAATCACTCACGTGACATATCATCACTTTGAGTTCACCGCACTGGGACCTCAATTCTCTGCTGTTGGCCTGTTCAGCTCAGTGTCTTTCAGCTGCAGCAGGATTCTCTGTGTTCCTGCTGAAAAGAGAGCAGACACTTTTATTTAACATTGTGGACAAGAGTTTGTCACTTCTTGTAGGTGGAGAAGTGTTTTTACCAACAACAGTTTAATCTGCGCAAACAGAGCGAAGCATCTGGGTCTCATTAGCAGGGATGGGACGCTCTTCTTCATCGCACCCCGTGCTTTGTGTTTTACTTTATGCTCTCAGATCGGCACACTTTAACATAAAATACTGCCTGCTGCCGCTTTAAGGGAGGGATTACATAACCGCCCCTCATGCTCTGATTTAGGCTGAGTGTCAGATCAGCAGCTCGGCGGTGGCAACAGGTGTGTTTCTTCAACACGATACCCAGCATATATAAGATGCCATCAAGTTACGGAAAAGGCAACAAAGCAAAACCAGCAGCGAATAGACATGATGCAAGTGAAGCTCCTTCTGTCAGCCAGCAAACACAGCTGCAGTTGTTGCATCATCAGACGGAGATAATTTAAGAAGGTGCCACAGTTTGATTATAATATGAAAACTCTCTTGTTAGTGAATCTCAGCAAAAGTTACTTTCTACTCAGTCAACTGGATAAGGGAATACCTACCTCTGTCGAGGAGGTTATATTTTCTCCCCTGTCCCTTTTGTTGTTCGAGCTATCAACCATTAAATTGTTACCCTCCACGCAGTCAGACCTCTTCTGTGTACCTGTCACTGGGAATCTGTTGCACATTAGAGCAATGTTAGTGCTCCTGCAAATGTGACCCTGCTTCTGCCATAGACTTACATAATTCTGTGGGAAACACTGCAGAGAAGATTTCTGGATCTGCCCATTTACCCATGAAAACATAAGCTGGCAGAGGTAAAATGTGGTGAAATGTATTCAGTTGATAAAATATTCTGTTGCAGTTTAATCTTCATGTGTTTTGTGTTTTCGTGTGGTGACGCATCGCTTCTCAAACCTGTCACATATTAGGACTGAGCACAGTAGGTGAGGAACATGATACATTACAGAATGTAATGTTGTGTGTATGTGTTTGTTCGCGTATGTGTTTCTACACCTCCCTGAACCATCTGTCCATATTTGCCTATGAACAGTGTTTATGTGTTACTGGCATCACAGTTCTGATATAAACATGAAAACGAGCTGTGTCGCTCTTGAAAATGTCTCTTCCTGTTGAAGCCAGTGAAACCACGGTGCTGGCTGAGTTCACCTTTGAGACAGTAGCTGTTTATCGATCTGTGTGACAGTCACGCAGGTGTTGGCAATGGAAGATCAGCCTCTGCTTTCAAAGAGAGCGAGGACAGCGTGGCAGTCACACTGACTGGTGGATTTATTTATTCATTAACAGGCGGTTTGCTCCTCAGCTCTGCCTCTGAGGACCATTTTCACCCGTTTCACCTCCTGAGGTTTGAGATGTAACCATGCATTTGGAATCAGATCTGTCTTGGGTGTGCAGGATCTCAAAAATCCACACACGCAGTAGCATCCACCTATGTGCCCCACCATGAATGAGCAAGACTGTAGGGACATTGAAAGCTGGAGGAAGAATGAAAAGTGGAGTCAGGGGCTCTGGGGACCATGGCGAGGCAGATCCCATATTGATTGGTTTAGTAAGAGAATCCTCTGGCTTTAATGGTGCTGCTTAATAAGAGTGGCTTGTGGAAAGAGAGATCACATCAGCTGAACTCCACTCCAGAGGCTGCCTCCACTCTAAAGAACAGTTCACAGCAGAATCAGAACATTGTAAGAGGGGGCTAATCCATTCAGATTATGAGTTTTGGCACACAGCAACTTTCCGATTTGGAAATATCTCATATGTATTTTTCACGAGGGCTGGCGCTAAACACAACAATGACACCAATATTCTGACTATTGACCTTATTCAGAATAAGATTTTGTCTTTACATGAGTTGCTAATAAAACATTCCATCCATATTCCTATATGTTACATGAAAGTATTATGATTTACATCATTACATCTGAAGTTATTCCCCCAGATTTAAAACCTCAACCTTTATATTTTTCCATCTTGCATCAACAACATCTTGAATGCTGATGATGCGAAATGCTGTGGAAACTCTAATAGGATATTATAATCTGATTAAGACATATACATGTTTACATTATACATCTCAACATGTCTTGAGTTTGATCTTATTCGGGTTAAGGTAACCAGAAAATGCTGTTTGCATTGCAGAGTCTTATTCAAGCAATTGTCCTAATCAGGTTAATATCAGAACATTGGTAGACGTGTAAACATAGTCAGTGACCTTTTCTCTGGGGTTGGTTCAGGTTTTAAAAAGTGAAATAAAAGTCCCAAACTTTTGTCACAGGGCAAAAGGTTGAACAAAGTAATCATCTATCTTCTAAACGCCTAAGCAGCCCTTTCAGGTAGTTTGCTACGTGGCAGGATCAGACAAAATCAAGCTGCACATCTTGCAGAAGAGTTGTAGAGCATGTCGCAGCATGGATGTTGTGGTTTTTGCATTGACGGTCCTTTTTTTTCTTAGCTTCACACATCTGTCAGTCTTGGTGTTATGTCAAGAGCCTGGCTTCACAGAGACACTGAGCTATTTTAGGAGGCAGCACATTGTGTTAAGTGAGGAGGTGAACTGGCACGACGGGTTGAGACTTCTTGGTTTCTGAAAACCTTGAAAATATCTTTATTTAGTACTTTGCTCCCACGACACCTTGCAGATTGCATGTAGCTTCCATCAGATAATGGATAGCTACACAGGCAGGTAGCAAATCAAAGCCTGAAGATACTGAACCACAGACGATTACTATGTTGCTTTTTATTGCAAAATGACATTTTTAGTCAGCGGGACTGATATCTCTGTTAATTCCTGTGAAACATCATTTGACATTTTAATACATAGATTATTAAATTTGAAGATGTTTACCAACTATCATAACTTTGAAGAATGTGGAACGTATGATACGATACTTAGTGTGTGTGTGTGTGTATTTCTTATTGAGAGAAAGGCCGGGGCTATTTTGGGCTGTTTTTGATGATTTAATTTTATTATTTATGTATTCACCTCCACATGAAAGAGAGCTGAGGTCCCAAGTGGTCTCTGTCTATTTCTCTCTCACACACTTTCTCTCTTTTATGCAAACACACACATAAATCCATATATATTTAGCCATTCGCAACCGCTTTTTTTAAACACTCATCATTACTTCCAACGTTTTTGTATGATATGGTATTACTGTATATTCTACTATATTTGGTATCATATTTGATGGGATATAATCACCTCCACCCTCCCTCTGTCAGAAATGTTCTAAAGACCCAGTGTAATCTGATACCTCTATGTGTGCACGTCTGAGTGTGCATGTAGTTCATTTCATCTGCCTGTGCTTCCACGTGTTTGTTGAAAGCACCTGCTGTGTTTGTCCCCTCTACTCACACATCTGATCGATAGCAAGCTGGCTCTGTCAGCGTGGTCGCTGTCATGGAATCGCCGCTAACCCAATTAACCAAACTGTGCAGCAACCTAATTAGCAGAGCCCCTGCACTATGTTAACCTGATTCACACTGTTGCAAGCGTGCATCTCTCTGGGATCAAACATAGAAGGCCAGCAGGTCAAATGCCAAGTGAACTAACCACTGGTAGAATTTCCTTCTTCTAAACATCAATACCTGTAAAATATTCATGTAATATCAGTTTTTAAATGTTTTTCTCATTGATATCTAAGCACTGCTGAGAAATGTCACATTAGAATTATAACCACATATATACATAGGTACAGTGCACAACTGTACACGACCACTATGTACTGATTGATTGAGGGACTCGATACTGGGTTCCCTGGTCTGAGTGGTGCTAATATCTCAGGTAACTAAAGTAGAGCTCCATGTGAAGCCACGATGCGATTTTATTCATCCCCTAGCTCTCACAGATTATAAGTGAACAGAAGGTAAAGGTTCGCCACTGAAACATTTGCCACTGGATCCATGCAGAGAAGACAGTCAGGTTCCTGTTTTCACTGATACATGATCAATGTATGTGGATGATCATGTGATATGCGTTTTCAGTGCCCTTAATAAGAGCAGCGATTATTTTATTCAGCAAAAACACTCGTCTGGACAAGTGTGGGTGTAGCCTAACCTCTAGACAGCAGCTTAACATTGCTGAACCAGACAGATCATATAATATTCTAGCCAATAAACATTGTGGATATCGGCTTTAAACATTAAGTATCATTTTCAGGCCAGCAGCAAAGATGAATGAATGAGCGGGAGTAGTAACTTGGCAGTAGCTGAGCCAGAGTGGAGGTGTAAGGTAGGTGGCCTTGGAGAAGAAGTGTAAAGAAAGGCAGCATGACTCACCAAGAGAGAAGCCTGCACACTCCACAGAGAGCAGCCCACAGAGCTCTCTCCTCTGTCTCCTCTCCATCTGTGGTGCTGTGTAGGATAGTCGGAGAGAGAGCGAGAGGGGGAGAGAGTGATGGCAAACATGCATGTAGGTTCAACGTTTCAGAATTCACCTGCAGTAATGGTTTTTCCATAAGCTGCCATCGTCGAGGCCGACCTGGCTTTTAAGACTGAATCAAATCGATGTCTTCTACATCTGAGGCTGTAGAGGAGCGGGCGGCCTCTCTCTGTCTGCACAGCCTCGATAACACCGCTCAATGGGCCCGAGCCACCTTTCAAATGGAAATGGAATATCCAGTGAAAATTAGACACACTCATCGGGACAGTGCTTAGCGCTGGGCAGTGAATGGGAGACAGCAGCATGACTGTTGAGGGGTGTGTCGCGCTTTGGCCTGGTCGTGTCACAGCTTAGCTTCTGCAGAGCGTTTGGAGTTCATGCTGGGCTTTCTTCAGGGTTTGCTCAAATTTACACACCCAAACACACTCCCACTGAAACTGTTGCATATTGAAGCACGTAAGACTGGATGCAAGCTTGCAAGTGCAGAGAGTGACTCACCCAAAACCACGGGGGCGTATGCTACAGACAGCCTGCTAACTTACAGTATACACTCATCACAGTGCCAGTTGGTTCTTCCTGTGTCTCCCCCTCGCTCCCCACATCTCCTCTTCCTACATCTCTCTCTCTATCTCTCATTAGCATGCTCGCTAACATGCATGCACACCTGGAGAAACTCAGGCTACGGGGGGGGGGGATTCATAAAGTGCTGACACAGAACGCGAACGCTGTGATCAGTTCGAGTACTGGCTCAATCCGGTAAAACCCCTGGGGAACGGTTTAAAATACATCACTCCGCCTGTCCTAAAGATTAAAGTGAAGGGACGTGTGTGTGAATTTGTGTGTGTGTGTGTGATCTGTCAAAATGAGACAGCCAAGTTTGACTGTGCGTTTGCTTTTTGTGAATTTACAGCTTGTATACAGTTTATATGTGTCCGTGGGTGAGTTACCAAATGTAAAGCTGATGAGAAGAGCCACTGGGCGGGTGAGGTGTGGTAAATGGAAGTGTTGACATGTGTAACTGCTCCAATCGGCTCTCCGGAGTCGTCCTCGGGGGAAATAAGGGCAGCGGCGCAGGCCGAGATAGGCTTTCACCGACAAAGAGTTATGTGTTTGTCCTACTTGTGCACGTTCTCACTCAGATTGATGTCAGGAAACGCAAGAAATTTGCAAAATGTGCAGATACAGACACAATGTTTGATCTATGTGTTGTGCAATTGTGTGCATGCATACGTGTGTGTGTGTGTGTGTGTACGTGCATGCAACAAGGTTTAAATTTGGATTGCAGCTAATAATTTGTGTGTGAAGATTTGTCTTTGTTTACATGGACATGTGCATATGTGTGCATAATGTCTGCTTCTGGGGGCTGTGTGTGTGTGCAGTTTGTTCAAGACTTCCTAGGACTCCATATGGTGTCAGGGGTGATAAATGTGCTCTAGGGGCAGCACTCAGCAACTGTTTGTGGACTCTCAACAGCGCACACTGAGTCATGGCCTTAACAATCTACTGTGTAAAGGTCTGTGGCTTCTAAGGCATAACACACCCACCATGTTGCTGGTTCAAACTACCAGTGTCACCACCACATGCCGCTAGTCAGACAAGAACTTGGTCTTTTACATAATAAGAATGCAGAAATTCTCTCATGTGCTCTCTCATGTGAGATGTGACGTCTGGATGGAGCATACAGGAGACAGGACATGACGTATGAATTCTTCTGTGAAAATCACCTGTTTTTATTTACAGTACGTCCACATCTGCGTCAGACTCTGTCACCAAAACTGAAGCTTTTTGTCTTTCCAAGTTGACATCTTCTCCAGCCTCTTCTCCTCTTTCTCATTCTGAGATATTTGTATTCTCTTTAGCTTTTTCAGTTTTGCGTCTGGTGTGTTAGAAACATCATAGAGACGCCCACTCAGTCCTTCAGACTTATCCAGCTGGATTCTTACATGGACCTGTGGATGTTCTCCAGAGTTTTTACCAGGGGGCTGGCAGGAAGAACTCCAGGAGAGCAAATGACTCACATTTTCGCTCTGACATGCGGCCCTTGCAGATATTTCTGGAAGATGTGCAGTGCACGTCTGAACGCTGCATATGCCTCCTGACCTTTATGTCTCGTTTTCTGCAGTTTCTGTTGAGGTACAGATTGAGTTATTACCAGAACATTGTGTCAGTAACACACTAGAAGCGTTCGTTAACATGCCCCCTGTGCAGAACTGTTGGACGCCGAGTCTCCATTTTGCTGCTATATGGTTTATTTTTATTTATTTATAAGCATTTATTGAGCTAAAGAGGATTGGAGGCTGCACAGTTGGCTTAGAGAGAAGATAAGGGAACTAATTCCTTTCCTCTTCTCCTTCTGCTCTTTGATCCTCACCTCCTGCCTCCTATCTCTCTGATTGCCATGTTTATGACAGCTCCCTTTGCTTTTCTCCTCTCGCCTCCTCCCTCTGTGTGGTGTGGCATGTCAGCAGTGCATCTTTGGTCGGCGCAGGTCTTTCTCGCAACACGCGCTCGGGCGCACGTGGGAAGACCCACTCTGTGCGAGACACACCCTCCCCCTTCCTTATAGAGGTAAAGTGAGTGCACCAGCATCCGCGATGAATAATTGAGTTATCTGGCTCCGCGCAGAAATAGCATTCTCCCCACACAAGTGTGAAAACATCACTCGCCACCCGAGACCTAGGATCTGGCGCTGCCATGTGGGTCTACACGTGTACACGCATGTTTCTGTTTGCATACAAGTCTGAGTTTTCTGGGGGGTTACAACATTTTAGAGATATAATCCTGAAGCCGTCAGATGTTGTGACGTTTATGCATCTAAACTGAAACCATGACAAGGCAAAGACACTGTTAGAAAAAGAAAACCAACATATCTGTGAATTAAAACTAAGGGGTCACAAACTGAGCCCCCCACCCTTCACCCTGTCACACTGAGTGGTGAGTTTGATCCCTGCAGGCTGTCATAAAGGATTTGAAGGAGCATGGGACCCAGGGATGCTTCTGAGTCAGTCTTGAGCAAAAGAAATCTATTTGTTTTTGATTACAAAACACAGAGCCTGGAGCACAGAGGGTATATATTGAGTTAGTTTATGAGGCAAAGCTGTACAATCCAACACAACGGGCCTGCAATAATTCCATCGTTCTATTTTTCTCTGACACTGTGTTAAAGTGGCGTTGATTCATTCTGTTATCATTTCTGTGGTCATAGTTAGTTTCAATGTTGTTTTTCATTACGGCGACTGAAAGGTATTTTATCCATCTCCTGTTACAAAAAATATGATTTTACAGGGAATGGTGAATGGACTGTATTTATTTTGTGCTTTTTCCGGTTTTATCGACCACTCAGAGTGCTTCACAGTACAAGTCACATTCACCCATTCCTGCCCACTTCTCTATAACCCACCATTCATACAAAGCAGTCAGGGCCAATTTAGGGTTCAGTGTCTAGCCAAAGGACAAGGGAATCAAACCAACGACCCTCAAGTTTCCCACAAATCACGGATCTGTTCTGCAATGATACAGTGTTTTAAGGTTTATAATAAAACATTTCTTGACAGTTTTGTGCATCTTTAATATTAAATACAAATTTCCAATGCTACACAAAGAGCAAGACCTATTTTGTGTGATTGTCTCTTCGATTGTGTACCTCAGGAGATTATCGCAGCACTTTTAATAACTAGTGGTATTGCTGGAGCTTTAGTGTTCCGTTTGTCTCATCGCGTGGACTGACCTGATGTAAATCAGCTACGAGGCCTGGCATATACTCTGCGTGGTGGGGCGACTCCCAGGAGCCCCTCTGAAGCAGTCGGTATGGTGACACGACACAGCCGAGGGAGCGGGATCACAGCGAACTGACAAATAAGGCCAAGTCTGACAGGCGAATCCTCAGAGCAGCTCCACAGCCTGACAGATCCTTCAGCGGAGGAGCCAACGCCCCTCATACTCATTCATTAATGCTATTTCATAACGCTACAGTAAGAATGATCATGTAGCGAGGCTGTGTGAAATAATAAACCGAACGTCACATGTCGGATGTGATACAGACGCATTTCGTCGTACCGTGTTCGCGTAAATCAAGGTTAAATAATGTGGGTAGTGGGTTTTCATAGAGAAGTGGCCTGTTAGTTCTCTACGTGGAGCAGTAACGTGGGTTCAGGGGTAGACAACCAGCTGTTAGGTCTAAAAGCTCCGAGCTCTGCCATGGGGAGACAGTGGCAGATTAAACAGCAATCCTACTGATCCAACCCACACACTTACCAGCCCACTCCCCCTCCCCCTCATACACACACACATCCGTCACAGTGAAGAGCCACCGCTATGAGTGACCACTTTAAACTCCGCTAGGCGTTAACGTTAAAGAGGTCCGGTCTGTATATGTGTGACAGCCTGCCGCCATGACAGGCAGCAAACCTGGGAAAAAGGCGGCGAGGATGAGGTGGGGGCGGCAGAATGCGTGGGGTTAAATCTGGGGCAGGTTGTCCCCCCCTGACAGTTTCAACAGCTGCCAGCGCGGATGTGGCTGACTGGAAGGGATGTTGGGATGATCCTGACATTATCAAGACACTTGTAGATAGTATAGCTGAGGAAGGTGAAGCTGCAGTGCTGTGAACAAAAATTCCCGGCGTCACCGCGCTTTTAACGGAGGTGCCTATGCCTGACAGCGTGCTCGCGGTGGCATTTACACTGTGACTGAAATGCAGCGAGCAGTTTGGTTTCGGGCTACACGAAGTGAGCTTCAGGCCCGAGATCTTTGCTCCCTCTGTGTTTTTGACAGGGTTAAGACGCTTTAGTGTGGAAATCGTCATTAATCTGCTCTGCGCAGACAAGTCAGGCAGTGCTGAGAATATCAGAACACGTAGGGAGAAGTGTCCCTGGCTCATTTGAAATCCTGTTTGGATGTTTCACTACTTTGCAGCTAAGAGATTGAGCCGCTGCTGCGTTTCTGCGTCTGTCGTACTCGTTCTTTTGTTCTGGTGTTTTCCTCTCTCTCTATCTCTCTCTCTCTCTTTCTGTCTGTCTCTCTTCTCCTAACGTTCTTGCTGCGACTTCTTTCTCTCTTGTCTGCCTGTCTCTCGCTTCTCCTCTTTTTGGTGCTAGCTGGGGGATTGGGAGGGTTCCTCCAAATTGGCACACAGATGAATAATGCATCTAAAGCAAAAGCAGAGAGCTGGGGTTGGATATATCTGTCTGTCAGCCGCTTTCTCTGTATTACAGTTATGTAGGGACTTAGGCTGATACTTCACAGGAGGAAAAAGTATGTTTGTCGCTCTTTTCCCAGCTTCCAATTTACTTTTCCGTCCGTCATTAATTCTTGTCGGTAAATGTGAGGCGTTTTCACACTGATGCATCCTGTGAAAAAGTCTTGGATTTCTTTTTAGTTTTTCCTGACAAGGCCACTCTGGTTGTTTTCTGCTACAGGACACTGTTTGCATGAGTTTTTGTGTCCACGCATGTGTGCAAGTGTGTATTTGAGCTATTCCCTGACTGCAGCGTTAAAAAGCAAACTGCACTTGTGAGCATGAGCTCACAGTAGCACCATCATTAAAGTAATGAGCAGGAAGTTAGCACTGAAGTCAACCATAAACATGGAGACCGAGAGACAGAGAGATCCTCAATCCCATAAGAATAAATCTTAAATCCTGAATGTTGCCTCTGACTCATTCTGGTTAATTAAGTCGAGTCAAGTGAGAGGAAAATGGGGTCTTGCCTTGCCGGAGTCTGTAGGATCAGCACTATACTGAATCTGCAGCTTATGAAGTCTCTCACTGGAACTGTCCCCTGTGCTCTCTGAAAGCAGCGATGGAACAAACTGTATCCTGTCTGTTTCTCCTATTTTCATTAGCTTGACCTGCACAGCCTCTTTACACACATTTCCCCTCAGGTTTTAAATTTACATACACATCAAGCGTAAATGCTCCCATTCAGCCTTGGTTCTTCAGCAGATGTGTTTTATTTATCACACTTATTCATTTGGCTCCCATTTGTGGTAAAGGTTTTATTTGCACATCCGGCACTCAGTTAAAAGACACGCACGTGCACACACACACACACACACGCACGTGCACACACACACACACACACACACACACACACACACACACACACACACACACACACACACACACACACACACACACACACACACACACACACACACACACACACACACACACACACACTGCGGAACTCAGAGAAACAAAGAAATCTGTTGAGCAACCTTTGGGATTTTCTTTGTTGTTTTATGGTGGAAAGATTTCGCTGCGCGACACAGGATGAGGCAAACGAATGAAATGTCAGAATACTGTGCAACTCTAAAAATAAAACTGTGCAACGGTTGCCATTTGAGGACATCACAGGCACACGATCGGGTGTGGAACAGATAAAACAAACAGTTCTTTATATCCAACAGCAGCCAGAGCGGAGCTGTCAACTGTCCTCTGCTGAGAAAAGACGAGAGTGGATTTTACAAATGTTGTGTATTTAACATTTTTAACTAAGTTCTAATTTTAGTCAGAGGCAAACGAACGAGGGTCTCTAACGTCACAATCACATTGCAGGCCAGAGTGCAGCCATACAGTATGTAACATATGATACATCATTTTTTTATGTTTATATTTTAGCTATTACACAATACAACCACATGTAAAACACTAAATTTGCCTTAATGTTATTGTTAATCAAATCAAATACATTTTGTGAAATTTGATGTGTTCAAATTAAAATCACCCCATACTGTCTGTGGCTCTACAACAAACTAGAATTGGCACTGTGCATACCTCTGCCCAAGTCACACCAAAGTACTCACAGTCATAGATATCAGTCCCCTAAATATGCCTGATTATTTTCATCAGAATCCATGAGTTAGTCACTGGGAAATTGCTGAAAATGTCAATGTTGAAGGAAGTGAATAAAAAAAGAATTAGATAAGTTCTTTCTTGTCCGAAACGAACACCAAAAGTTTTGTAGAAATCTATTTGCATATTTTGGGTGATTCTGTTGTCAAACAAACCAGCAACCACTATGGGGCACAAACGTACCCTTTGTTTCACTTTTTAAAATGGCTTTGCAATTTCCCTAAAGACAACTGTGATTCTTTCCCAAACTTTACTCCAAAAGGATTAAATAGCACATTAGCTGTGAACTATTTTCCGCCAGAGATTAACACACATTATGTGCTCTAGTGCATCCTCAAAATAAACAGTGGTAAGGACCATGTCAGTGCAACAGTTAGTCTATTTCTGAATAACAATGGAAATCTGTAGCAAAACCCCTAATAAGACTTAAATATTTCCATGGGATTTGTTGACAATAAAAAATACAGAACATTATGAGCTTTATCCTTGAAAAACTGTGATCATGATATAGCAACAAGATTATATTGACATTACATTCAAACATGTTATTCAGAGATAAAACCTACACTTGTCACTCATTAAGTACGTAATGTTGCAGGAAGCTTTGAGCAGACTCTAGATCATATTTGTTCTTGTTTATGAGATTAAAGTGTTAGTCTGGGCCAAACATCACTCCATCTGTTATGTGACCGCCTGTTACAGTTCACTTTGGGATATAGGCACTAAAATGCAACTTGAATTCGAAGTGCCTGTACGAGGTCTTAGTCCTTATTGTGTTTGTGTGTGTGTGTGTGTGTGTGTGTGTGTGTGTGTATGTGTGTGTGTGTGTGTGTGCGTGTGAGGCTTAGAGATAGGCATTGCAGCTGATGGCGAAAATGTCAGAGGGTTAAGCTCTAACCTCCCCGCCCACCGCTGCCTCCCACTGCCTTTCTGCCTCTCTTGCTCGCCCTTTTTTTCTTTTCTTCTGTCGCCCCATCACTCCGTGTTGTTATGCACAGCGCGGCGACGTCCCACGGGGCCGCAGATTGCTGCGGACATGATGTGATTTCTCGTCTGCTCTCAGCCGTGAATGCTGTGGTCCAGGCCTCTGATGAACTCGCCCCGCTCATGTTTTGGAAGACATGTTGTCCTCTACTCTCCCCTCACACTTTCTCTCTTTCTATTATCGCCATTTGTTCCTGTCCATCACAGATTGCATGTGCATCGACGAGCGATCGTGAAATAGCGTGATAGAGTGATTTGGAGGTGGGACGTATAAAGGGCAGACTGCTTCACAGGTTGATATCAGTTAGTCAGTGCTGAAGCGGTGATGTGGCCTCTAACTGACGTCTTGGTTGTTTAAAGCTTGTGAAGTGGGACTTGTTTAGTTAATGTAATTATTTCATTGAGCAAGAGTGGTCGTATACACTCTTTATACTTTATACACACTCTTTATACTTTATATACACACGCAGCAGTCGGCGTATCTCGAGGGTTTTCTCCATCGTTGCTCTTGATAATAATCACTTAGTTGGATTTGTCCTAATGTGATGACAGAGACTGAAAGCTGCGTGCAGCAACATGATGGGGACATATCGGCCTTGCGAATCTCTGGCTACAATTAGGGAAATTGCATGGATGCTGGTTTTGATAATCCAAAGTTGGGAGGGTAAAGAGGCTTTATTTTTGGGGGTGGGGGGTCTTCCTGTGTAAAGTACAGGCAGCTTTGTGTGGGAGATGCAAGGGACAGAAACCAGATAAGTGGGATTCTGAATCGAAGAATTGGCCAGTTGTCAGGTAAGTACGAACACAAGGTCACATGTCACAGCATGAAAGTAATTCTGTCAGTATTCTGTATAATCACTCGGCACCTCGTGTGATGTGACCACAGCAGAGTGGAGAAAAAAACCGAACACACTTATTACTTACTTACTAAATACTAGAGAAGCCCTGAACTTCCTGTCAATAAACGCTCTCCACCAATCTGTCTAATCTGTCAGTCATGATGAGTTTATTTAACATTAACTTTGACTTCTTAGTTCGGTCTCATGTGCTAACATGGAGCTTCATGAATTATACTCAGGGGTTCCACGTAGTCTTAAAAGGTCTAAACATTTCTAAAATTCAATAATTAGAATTTCAATATATAGAAAATATATTTCACTATATGTTAAAATATTATGCACCAAGTCTTAGGTCCTACTGAGTACACTCAGCTTGATTGGAGGAAAAACACTGACTTTAGTTTGAAAGATAACGTGGCATTTCAAGTTTTTTTTTCTACCATCTTCTGTAACAATTATAGGGAGGGGAAAGTAATTCTGATAATCCTTCAAATCTGTCATTCTTGACATAGGTCTTAAATTCCTTCCACTATGGTCTTTAAAATGACTCTGTATACTGCAGCCAGCCACCAGGGGGCAAAAAAGATTAATTGGCTTCACTTTTGTGGAGCTGTCATCTTTATATCGTCTTTATATACAGACTATGGTTCCAACCACGTTATGTCATATGTAGTGTGCATGTTGTAGATCTCTAAATCTAAATACTCGGGTGAAGCACTGAGGAAATACAACTTTAGAAATATTTCTTTGTTATTGTGCATGAGGGAAACGACTGAAACACTAACATGAAAATAGTATAGTAGTATCAGTATGTCTACATGCAGCCAGAATACTCAAAAACGTCATCTGCACTTAACATCAACTTTTTTACTGGTAACCGATAACTGGATGTTGAATAATTCCAACAAATACATTGTTGTAAAAGAATCTCCCAGTACACCTCAACATATTTTATTCATACTCAGCCTCTCAAAAGTTGTCCGGCCTATGCTTTGTATATGGCAGTCGAAAATGTACCTGAAACATAACTGAAATGCCCCATCCCTTTATCCAGAGGCAAAACACAGGGTGCAACCACAACAGGCTATTGCAACCTTGCCAAACTGAAATCAGGTTACACTTCTTTTTAAAGCTCAAACTCAGAGTAGCAGTGCTGCGACCCAAGAGTTTTTCATCAAACATTGTTATAAAGTCAACAGGCTATAGATGATGGATGGATTGTTTGTGTAATAAAATACTTTCTTAAATGAAACTGATGATGACACATTGAAGACATTGATCCACTCAGTCATCTTCACAAGACAAACCGGTGTGTTGTCAGGGTCACTGTAATACTCGACAATACTCTACACGTTTCCCTTTTTTGGATTTAATTTACACGTGGCGATGTTGAAGAATCGTGAATGAGAAACAGCAAATTTTAAAAGCTGAAATAAGACTATAAATGAAATAATAAACTTATTATTATTTCACATGAAGGATCTGTGGTTTTCATGACAGTGATCTACTGTATATCATGACAGGAAGTGGAGGCTATAATTAGCACCCTGTGAGCAGTTATTTCACAATAAAGAGGCTGCACAGACCCCCCCAGGTCTACATCTGAGCCTTTAACCTGTACGTTAAAGTTTTACTGTTCATTGTGTAATCCAGAAAATTGTTGTAAGACACAAGTGGCTGGTGTTTTGTGTGTGTGTGTGTGTGTGTGTGTGTTTGGGTCTGCGCTGCGTGCTTTTGTATGATCTCAGGAGACGTTCAGAGGAAACCTTCCACCCTGTGGTTGCGCTGCACTGCTGCATCTTGCTCGCTGCTCTGCCAGTTCTGCTGCCTGCATCCTCCCCTTTTCTTGTTTCTTTGCAGCGCTCACTTTGACCTCATTATCACCATCATTACCGTCCGTATAAGTGCCTGCACCCTTCTTCTTCATCTTCATCATCATCATCATCATCATCATCCTCACCATCACCATCATCACTGATCTATTTATTATAATTGTCGCCAGCAGCAGGCATCAATAGGACTATCACCACCGTCGTCATCATTCTCAATATGCTTCTATTACCACTTTCATCATTTTTACTTATAATTTTCCAAAATGAAGACGGATGCTTGGCGAAGAAACTGTGTGTGTGTGTGTGTGTGTGTGTGTGTGTCATTGTAGAGCTGATGCTGCAGGGGTGTTGTTGTGCGTTGTACAGAAAGTGCCTCTCCTCATCCAGAGCCATGTTCACCACTTGTGAGCTTCACACACTGTTAAATACGCTGCCAGACATGTGCTCCCATCTTGCGTTGTGTTTCGCTGGCGGTTTCCGAAGTGAGCCCCCCCTCGTGTGTGTTTCTCCCCTGAATATTTCAGAAGGGGGCTCACAAAATGCAGGCAGAAACAGACCGCTGATGACCTCCTTCTCATCGCCGCCTCCTCCTCCTTTTTTCTCTCCCTCTCTCCCAACACCTCCCCTCCCCTCCTTTCCCTGAGCTCATCGCACATTCTCCCAGGCTTCCCCGCTATTTCTCTCAGTGTCTTCATCTTCCCAGTCTCATCACTCTCTTTTTCTCTCTCCTCCCTCCCCCACCGTTCACACCCTCCCCTCCTCATTCGCCTTTCAAGTGTGTTCCGCTCTTTTTCCATCTTTCCTTCCTATTTTTCTCGCATCCTCACCCACCTGTCTGTTCTTTCATCCCACTCATTTGCTCCTATAGTTTCATCACCTCTGCGTTACCCTTCCCTTTCATTCACCCTCTTCCTCTTGTTTCTTCCCTCTCCGTGGCGTTGCACTCAGCCTGCCTGCCTGCCTGCCTGTCTGTTCCATAAAGGGCTGTCTGAGTCGTCTGCTCTGCTAATTCATTCGCTGTGCATCGCCTCACATATCTGCAGGGTCAGGCAGACAGACAGAGGGAGAGGAGGAGAGGAAGAGACGAGATCTGGAGGAAGAGAAGAGGGAGAGGGACCGAGGAAAGAGGACATGCATGAGAGAAGAAAAAAAAGATGCAGTTTTATCTGCAAGAAACAGAAAGCCACAGCCATTCATTCTGCTCTCTCTGTTTGCTTTGTCCCTTCGGATGCCTGATGTTCAGCTTTTTCTCTAATCTAATATTTTAACCATATTGCTGCCATTGTCTCTGTGCTGAGAGAATGCACAGCACATGTAGAGTGTTCATGTGCACGTTGTTGTGCCTGTGGGAAATGTGCAGAGGAGCGAGGGCGTGTATTGACAATTGCTCCAGTTCCAAATGTCTTGAGCTGATACTTCAGTAACTGTGAAGGCATTTTAAATAAAACTGAACACATCCTCTAGTCAGGTGACATTTTGGATGCACTGCTCCAGGAGCCAGTTGCACCAGCTCTTTGTGAGTTCAAATGTAAGCCTATATATGTATCATGTAAATGTTAAGTTAGGGGAGATTCATGCATCACTAAAACTGTTCGTACTACATCTACTAGTTGTTGTGCAGAGATTAGTTGCTAAATATCCACACACCCATTATCTGCCAAGTTTTTGCACACTGATATATGAGCATTAAGACTGATCATATGGAACAGGAAGAATTTAGATGCACTAACAAAAGCAGAATACATCACCTTAACAGATCAAATAGTGTCAGTAAGGTTAGCATGATCAGATATTTCACACAGAACTTAACTGCACATATAATAATAACTTCAATACTTCACGTATTGAAAGTTTTACCAATATTCACAAGGACCTGTGTTGAACTTGTGTTACAGGTTGTGATGCTACACTGACTTGGTCTCTGATATTCCTATGGATCATAATGTTACGCAGCCATGTTTGGAAGCAGCTTATGTTAACTGCAAATGTCATTTTAACTCACAGGAGTAAAAAGTGCAACATTTACACTCAACCCACGCAAAGAATCTCAAACCTTTGGTAAAAGTTTTTACCCAATGATTATTTTCATAGACGGTACCTTTAATGCTAGAAAACTGCAGTAGTAATAATAGTACTAACTACATTATGAACCGCTGATTAAAATCTAAATCTTGCTGTGAGTGTTTGAGTCACTGCTGAAAGAAAGAAACTAATTGTTGTGCCAGGAAATGAAGTGTAACAGCAGTGGATCTGATCCTTTCGCCGATAAGCGACGACTCTGGGGAGCTCGGTTGATTTTTTTCGATGTTAAACCCTCAGACGACTCTCTCTGGTTAGTCAAACGCATGTTACGGTATTGTTTCATCTTTTTTAACAAAAAGAAAGAGTGTGATGAAATCTTTTTTTGGGCACGCTGGTACTGGCTGCTTTGTAAGGTGTTCTATTTTCTGTGCATTATTCTCCGAGTGAGTCAAAAATAGAAACTGATATGTCAGTGAGAGACGGTGACAAAGCCAGAGGCAAACCACGACACACACACACACACACACACACACACACACACACACACACACACTTTGTCACCTCGCTCTCTGCAGCATTTCATTTCTTCAGTTTGTTCTTATCTCTCATGTCACTCAAACCTTGTATCTTTTCTTACTCTTCCCTTATCGCTGCAGGTTTTCCTGAGCAGACGGTCTCTGTGGCAGAGTTTTACCTCGAGTGGAAGTGACTGAGTGACTGAGTGACTGAGTGAGTGAGTGAGTGAGTGAGTGAGTGAGTGGCTGTCATGGAAGGCAACAGAGCAGATGTCGAGGACCCTCCCTACCAGAACCTGCTTCTCCTGGGAGCCATTGCAGCAGCGTCTGCCTTCGTGGTCACCATCCTTATTGTCCTCGTCTGCGTTGGCTGCCAAAGGTAAGAGGAACGCTCACAGGACTTGGGAAAGAGTAAAGGGGGCGGACTGAAATAAGAAAAGAGAACAGCCAGAGTTTTATCAAATCTGCAGCCAGCTTTTTTCATGCCCTCCCTGATCCTCTTTTGCTTTTATGTGTCTCTACTACTTCTGAACTCTTCTCCTCCCTTCTTTCTCTTTCTCCGTCCTCTCCATCTCTTTTATCCTCCTCCTCTGAGCGGAGTGGCAGTAATGAATGTTAATAGCGTGCGAATGTCAGATCAGATGAAATGATGTTTACAGGACACTGAGGAGACAGGCCAGAGTCAGAGCAGCCTCGCGTCACCCCTCTTAAGCAGACTCCTCAGCAGGCAGGAGCAGTGGAACACCCTGCAGTTTAAAGGGGATCAGACTCTGCGCCAGGCAAGAGCAATGGAACAGCCCGTTTTTTTTCTCTCCCTCACACACAATCCTCGGGGACCAATCAGAGGCTGCACTGTGGCTTTGTTGCCATGGGATACACAGATAAGGATGTAGGGAAACGAAATGTCAAACCAGCTCATGTCATGGAAATAAAACAACATCGTTGTAAAGATCTTAAGAACAAAATGCATGCTCCCAACTGGATGTCGGTGATGCTGAGGAGCCGAGTGTTCAGAAGCTCACCTGTTCAAATTCACTTTTTCATGCACTAATGCCAAAGATCCTGGAAAGAGAAACCTGCTGCTATTGATTTAAAATAAACCCTGCGCTTTTTGAAGCTGAGGCTTGTGGGAGATTTTAGTCTGAAAATCACATGTAGTTCCAGCTCATTGGAGAAGACAGCAGCTACAGTAACTGCAGTAACACAGAGCTGACACAACTGACCCTGCTACTTGTATTACCTCCACCTAGGATGATAGGATGTTGCCCCTGTCCGATGGTTTGTTCATCAGCAGGATTATTATGTAAAAAAACTACTGAACCGATTTCCACGAAACTTGGTGGAAGAATGTGGCATGAACCAAGAAAGAACCCATTAAATCTAGGGTTGGTCGAGCTAGCAAGAGGAGCCTACACTTTGATAATATGCATCAGATACATCCCTCATCCCTTCTCATCAGACATATATTGTCAAAACTACATAACATACGAACGTGCACTGATAACTTCTAGAACCTAATTTTCCGTGACTAACTCGCTAACTTGTGGAGACCGTCTCTGCTTCAGTGGTGTACGTCTCCCAGCTGAAGACTCTGGTTATGATGATCGGAGCATGAAGAGGATTTCAACAAATACCAACCCTATCTTTTCGCTAATTTCCGAGGGAATAATTAATGGTCACTGATATCTATGAAATTATGTGTGAAACAATTTGATTGAATTTACTAACCTGGCAGAGGTATGCGCTGCACTGCACTGCGTGCCATTCTAGTGCTCAGATATTGTTCAAACTACTTGTATGATAAATTGAATCTGTGAGGTTCTCGCACCATCTTCCTCACTTGAAATGCTATTTATTGCCGTGTTGTAGCAGTAAAATCTCACACATTACAAGGTGCAGATCCTCACCCTCTAAAGTGCAAGAACAGTTCTTGCAGTCACACCTGCACTCTGAAGCTTTTGTCTTCTTACTTCTTCTCATATCGTCACTCGTTCACCATATCAACTGTTTCCTATGGATACAGCCTCCTCCAGGGATCCGCCGGGATCCACAACACTCCTGTAGATACATTTTTCTCACAAGACTGATGCCAGAGGATTGTAAAGTTTAACAGAAAAGAGGATCAGCATAAAGGAAACTACAACATAATTCTTGGTCTTACAATAAAAACTAAAATGGCACTCATAGAGCACATACCTCTGCTTGGTTGGGTGCAGCATCTGGCTCAAGGGGAATTTGGATATTTTTGTGTAATTTTGCTAACAGACAAAAACAAACCAAAAAAGTAAAGTTTCTCTGTGAGGGACATCCTCTACTTTGGCAAAAACCCGACGCACGCTCCCCTCACTGTTTGACTGGGTTGTTGTTATCAAGCAAGGACATTCGTGCCCTAGCCAGCGCCGGGTGCTGATAGTATCTATGCTCTCTGAGTGTGTTTGTATGTTCTCTCTCTGTCCACCGGCTCCTGTTGACCTTCCTCACTTTGATGCTGTGTCAGAAAAAGCAAGAGCAAGCACCCTCCAGCCGGAGAGAAAGGGACATCTGTAAATATGGTGAGACATGCATTTGTTTTTTACTCTCTCCATCTCCTCCTGCTCTGTTCCCTGTGAGCTTCCTCCCTCTTTTGTGTGCACAGATACACGTGCCGGTGTTTGCATGTTTTGTTCCTGTGTTGACGTGTCCGTTTGTGTGTGTGACAGCAGGGCACACTCCGCCATCCCAAACTGAACTCCATGAGCAAGTCTGACACCAGGCTGCATGAGATCAATCGCTTCCCCTGCAATGGAAACTGTAAGTGTGGACTGACAGTTTGTGTGTGACAGTGTATGACAAACAACCCTGAGCTGTTTCACCATTTCAGTCCTGTCCCCTCCTTCCTCCTCTTCCTCTCCGTGCAGCTGTTAGTAAGAGCCGTCCAGCCAGTATGGACCTCCTGCTCCTCCACAGTCGCTGCTCCCAGACAGACCTGAGGCCCTCCCATGGGCGCCAGCTACCCCAGATCCCCACCAGTCCCCAGGGATCTGGCCAGGGGGAGGGAGGGGAGACGGGAGGAGAAGGGGGGGGAGGAGGAGGAGGAGGAGGGGCAGGAGGGGCAGGAGGAGGGGCAGGAGGAGGGGAGGCCAGAGACCACACTTACACCGAGGTGGGCCTGCGCAACAACCCCACCCCGACCCACGGCCTGGACGATGGCCTGTATGAAAGTGTAGGCGTCCGGGAGGGTGAAACAGGCCTCAGGGTACCCTCTGCCCCGCCGTCCACATCATCCAACACGCCAGCTTTAGTCAGGGCTGCCCAAAGCCCGCCAGCTCATACCAACGGAGGCCGCAATGGAAACGGGCTTGGAAACGTACGTATATACACGCAGATCCAACACTTATTATATACCTTTAAATGAAATGGAACATACAGGTCAACTCTCTGCACATGTTCGACAAGTATCAGCTGCAGATTCAGTTGATGAAATTAATGATAAACAGCTAAAACTTCTGGTTCTGTAACAGTTTACAGTTTAACAGTAATTTGTTTGTAACTGACACCTCTAGTCATGAGAGAGCTTATATGTTTATTTTTTGGCTCACAGGGAAGCAGAGGGAACGGCAGGGGGAACGGCACCATTAATGGTCCGATGAATGGAAGAGGTAATGGGGTGAGCGGTGTCAGTAGGTCCCCCCTGTCTTCTGTTAAATCTCTGGCTATTCAAGATCCGACTGCAGCCGAGTACGCTTCCATACGCAAGTTCAAAAAGGTAATTTTAAACATACATATCAGTTATCTCGGTAACGCCCCCCTGTATTGATTTAATAAATAAGTATTTTGTTTTTTATGGGATTTAGAAACTCTACATTATAGCATTTACAGAAAGAAGTTCAGCCTGTTTTTACACAGACACAGAGATAACAAAGATCATTATCATTATCAATGATCTGCAAATTTTAAAACATTTCTGAAAGTTTTGTGATTTGATTGGATGGAAAGTATTAACTGACATCACACTAAACCAGACACTAGAGTTATCAGGGTATTTAATGTATTTTAGTAACTCTGCATGTAGATATAATAATTAATCCATTATCTTGTCAGGCTTTGACTCATTACGTAAAAGTAACATAAATGAAAGATTAGTATCAACTCTCCAGCTTAAGATGCAAGAAAAATCCTAAAATGCTCTGTGGACTTTTTGCTGCGTGTACATTTATAGATGATGTTTTCACTGTTGCCTCAATGTTTGAAGGTTGACAAGACAAGCAGGAAGGAAAACAACGGGGCCGACAGCCAGTCAGACAGCCAGTCGAGCGTGAGTGATTCACCCTCTGCTGCTCCTCCTCCACTGCATCGCAGTCAGGAGTTTCCACGCAAGCCACTGGAGCCATTCCACCTGCACTCCTTCCCAAAGGTACACGAATCATTGGTTCAATATGCTCCCCAACAACCTCAGGCACCGCACGTCATTACCAAAACCCTCCAATTCTTCAAACTGTAAGCCTGCCCACTCACCACCAGAGGCCACTGTCCACAAACAAACTGCTCTTCATGGTTAAGCCTGAGGATTTAGATTATTTCAGTCCCTCAATGGTTTCAAATCAAATTATACCACACATTTATACTTTATTTCATTTACTGTCAGTGTAAGTGTGTGCATGTGTGAACAAAGCTAATAGCTACCTACCTACTACCTACCAACAATTGATTAACTAACCAACTTAAATCAAGCAGTCAGTTAATCAATCAGATTTATTTGTGTAACACTTTTCTTTTTCAAGCAATGCAACACAAATGGATTTACAGTAGAATATAATGCCCCCAAAATAATAATATACTTCCAGCTGGGTTGAGTTTTAACAGTTTAGGGCAGTAGGGAAATAGAGACACAATGCTCGGATGGTCATCAGCCTTTCCTGTGGGTTTGCTGGCACACACACGTCTGCTTTTGTGTGATTTCCAGATCAAAAAAAAAAAAAGACTTTGTCTTTTGTGTTAGTGATTTGAGGAGATTGATATGGTTGTTGAAAAACAATTTTGCTTCAGCTGTGGATGTTGGCCCCTTTGTTGACCTGAACTTTTAATCTGCGTATCTGTAAAATCCTTGATAGTGTGTGCGTGTGCATGTGTGCGAATATGTGCGTTTCTTCCGCCCCTGTGCACTGTGCTGCGCAGCTCGGCACCAGAGTGGCCAGAGTCGAGAGTGGAAGGATGTATTATGTAAGAGCTTGGCAGGCTTCCAAGCTGCCTGTCTCTCTGTGTGTGTGTGTGTGTGTGTGTGTGTGTGTGTGTGTGTGTTCGCATTGAATCAATCAGCAAGTCTATCTAGAAACAGGCTAACAGGTAGCCAGCAGCCACTGTTGGGATAAATAATGGTCACATACTGAAGCCATTTACTCTGCCACGGCTTCTATTACTCCCCCACACTGCACAGGAGGAGCTTATAAACATTTAATCATCCTAGGTCGTATGTGCACATGCCACCTCGTGCTTTCTAATTGTTTTCTAATTGCTCTCGAGCACCAGCAGTGATCGAAATTTAACAAAAGCAGTTACTAGTTCGGTTGTTGTTTTACCACACGCAGCCTGGTTCGTGAATAACTGCTGTTAAAGAGACACAAAATGTAGATACGATACAAAAATCTTTGAATCTCGCTAGAATTACAATGAGCAATTGATGGGGGTTGAGTATTTGCAGCATCGTCTTTGACTAAATGGATTTGTCAAAACCTTGAGGAAAGATAATTCACAGAGTGTGGAGAAACCAATAAAACTCTTAATGAATGTTCAACAATTGAGCAGGCAGTTCCTTGACACTTGCGCAGCACGAGCCATTCAGTAATCGGCTGTGGTGACACTTCACTCAGTAGTAACAGAAACATAAAGCTGTGGCAACAGAGGAGGAAATGTCAGAAGCATCTGATTCCAGTTAGGAGCTGGTTTCAGAGCAGCTGCCAGCTGAAGAGACTGTTTTCCAACGCCCACTCTCTTTATGACAGTGCCACTCGCTGATTCGTTTGTTTGGATCTCGACATAAAAGCTGCCCTTGGAGAGCGCAACAGAAATACAAAAGACAGATCATTTTACATATGTGGATTTGGAAATACAGACTTCTCTCATCAGAAAGCTGCAGAAGTGACACTTATATGACAATAACCCTGTTCCGTCAGTAATTCTGATGAGAGCAGCTCTGACCAAATCTGATTAATAAATGGTCCATATTATTCTAACAGTGTAAGTGTGTTGTCATTCATGCAGCCATGATCTCTGACACCTATACACATACACACACAGACACACATATACAATCTGCTCGTGCAACAATGACTCTATTAACTATTTTTTTAGCAAAAATAACAAATGAAAACTTTCTCAGCTCGTAGGTCTTAGGACAAAAACTAGAATGCCACTCAGTCGAGTGCATTTCTCTGTCAAGGCCCATCAGTCTCTTTGAATTCAATCAAGCTGCACCAAATTTCAAACACTCAGCGATATCAGTTCCCTAAATATTTTTTTATATTTTTTATAAGATCCATGAATTATTTCCTGAGAAATAAACTAAAATGTAAAAAATAAAAACAACCTGCATCTGCGCCAAAATTGAATGGGTTCTTCTCTGACCACATCCTTCCACTGAGTTTTAATGGAAATCCAATCAGTTGTTTTTGTATAATCTTTCTTATGAATAAATTAACATACAAAGCAACCAACAAACAAACGGACAGCGGTGAAAACACAACTTCTTTGGCAAAGGTCAAAAACCGACACACAGTGAAGCAAGGCACTGTGTTATTATTACATGTAATTACATGATTTAAACATTTCTGCATCATTGCACAAAGAATCCGTCATGATTACAACACTTGCCTGAGAACCTCAATTGGTTTTGTTTACCAGGAGGCCGTGTTCATGGGCAACGGGGAGCAGTACATTTGGAAGCCTCCAGAGGACGATGACATCATCACCTTGCACCCACCTCCACACCGCGGCGAGAACGGACAGGGACACCCATCGCCCCCAACTGCAAAGGAGGTAGTACACGTGTGTGTATGTGGTGGTGGGGGGTAGTAGGGAGGAATGGGGAACCCCTCCACAGGGGAGCGGAAGGACAACAGGCAGACGGAAAGACGCATAGCTCTCTGATTTGTGACTGCTGTGTTTACTGAGCGGGGTGCACATTTGATTGGGCACACCGTCATGCTGCCGCTGCCCTTTGGCCTGCCTGTCATATGAGGTTTTTGCTTCCTCCAGAGGTTTCGTTACATCGATCCATGCACTCCCAACCCCCCTGCCTGAACCCTGACCCCAATCTCCCAGCCCCCCGCTTGCTGGTACGTCTTGACTGTAAGTCACAACGCACCCGGCGGATCAGACCACTTTGCATTCATTCGTGTAGGGGTTCGCTGTTTTATCTCCTGGGCTCATGCAGACAGAACGTGATGAGCCCTGTATGTATATACTGTATGTGGCGGAGTGTGTCTGGTGGTGATAGGGGGGAAGCCTGCACTCACCAATCATGTCACATACAACACATGCTCTTCCACTCACAGCAACCCCACTCGATCTCCCTCTCTCCCCCTTTGTTCCCTCTCTGCTGGACAGTAACTTCGGTGGTGTATGTATGATTGAGGACTCACTCTGGATTTTGACAAGTGACTTCACACAGTTTGGGGTTATTAATACAAAAGATAATTTTGATGACAAGGAATTGAATGTATCTATTCAGGGAGACATGTTAGAGTGAAGTAAGTTTTATACAGTTTTAAGCTACTGGTAACTTTTTTGATTAAGTCAGTGTTGAACCAAAAAGTTTGGAAGCTGCTGTATGTGGAGATTAAAGGGTTAAGTCTCTGTTGTTATGCTCAATAGTTAAACTACTCCTCTGCAAGTCAGACTGGTACACAGAGCAGCTGGCCTTGACTGCATTCTGCAATCGCTCTCTCCCAATTTATTTTTATTTCCCTCTAACTTTCTGTCCAGGTTTTTTTCTTCTTTTTTAAACTTTTTCTCTTCCTTAGTGTTTTTCCACTGGATAGTTTGTTGTTGCCCTAACATGCCCATACACTTTGTATCCTCTGGAGGTTGTCAGTTGCAGCCATCAAAAGGTGTTGAGTTTCCACTCCCACCTAAATCTCCTCCTCTCCTCTGGCGCTCTTTCCTTCTGCTCCACTCCCTTTGTGGTTATTAGGAGGCGCTGCCTTCCCCGACCAATCACGCTGCGCAAAGCATGTCTTACCAGATGAATATCAACTGCTTGCAGACCGTTTGGAAACTTGCACCATTTTTGCTATTCATAAAGTTGATCACACAGAGATGCATCACTTATGAATACTGTTGTGTTTCCATGGATAATCGCTGTGTGCCGAAATTAAAAAGGACTTTCCAAAGTCTGGGCAGAGAGTTAAAGCGGCATCAGAGACTTAACGGAGAGAAGAGCAGGCTGAGGGGAGAAGAAAAGAAAACATACAGTGCACAGGCTTCCTCAACAGCTGCAGCCCAGTTTTGAAATCCCCATCATCTTGTGACTTCCTTCCTCTGCTGCACAGAGCTGCAAATTCTGTGTGCTCAGATGCACCCACACTCATGCAATTGCACATATGCACACACACACACAATGCACATTGTGTGCACACACTTGTAGCATACGCCAGGGTCTTTGTTTATCCAAAAAGGTCACACAAGAGATTTGTGGGGGCAGGGTATCCGTGTCACTTGAGGTTTGTCAGTGACGGAAAGAGAGAGAGATCTTTACAGTTAAATTTACAGCGGTTTTCACTTTAATCGCATTTCCTGATGTTATGTTTCTCTTTTGGAAGATTTCAAATATAACGGCTCCATTAAAGTAAATGCAAGGCGAGCACACCAACTCAATGTTTTGTCCATTGTCTGTGTGCTCTCAGGTTTCAGTTTTTTTCAAGCAGAACAAAAATGTGTGTGTGTGTGTGAAAGACAGAGGGAGAGGGAGAGAGAAAGTTTGCATAGCCAGTGTTTCTCAGGGCCACTAGAGCAGAGCTGTTAGTCTGGGTGTGAACACGGAAGGTAAACATGACCATGTCCCACAATCCTCTAGTCTTGTGCTCTCCTTGTGGAATTTTGACACAGAAATGCCAGAGGTCACAGCACTGGTTTATCTGAATTCCCCAGAAGACCTCACACATGCCAGTCAACTGCGAGTCGAAGATATAAAATATGACGCTCTACACTGTAAAGTACACTTGTACAGAAAACACACAGACACTGTATTTACAGACACCTGCAGTGAACACAGTCGAGAAAACAAGTACATTTGCATCATTCAGAGCAAAGTCCATTAATGAACAACAGTTTTTTTTCTCTGCGAGATCCAGATCTTTCACACCATACCCTGCTGTTCTCTTGCCAAAGCAGTTGTGGCGAAATTTTAACAGGTTCATCCACTGCAATGCTAACTTTGTCTCTTTGCCTAGACCTCAACGGACTGATAACACAGTTTACTCTGTCTTATCCTACCCTGTCAAAATAGGTCAGGTTACAGCCGAGAGCAAGCTCTGTCAACACATGTGCAAACTACTGTGCACTTCCACACAATCCATGCTCAGACACCAAATTAACAGCATGATATGTTTACTTTCATGTTAACATATTGTTACTTTATTCCCTGTATACATAAAGATATAAGTACATACATGCTTAAATATAGAAATCTGCACATGATTGAAATCCCAGCACATATATCATGTGTAGGCTGTATCACCTTCACTTATAGGAACAGGGCCATGAATCAAGCAGAGATACAGTCACCTTCTATTTCAAGTACTGTCACCCATAGACTGAAGGACATAGTTGGACTATAGTTCCGTGCCATTAACTGACACCATACTCTGCTCCTGTCCTCTCAGATTGCAGACACTTACTCCATCGTGTGTAAATCCCAGAAGAAGAAACCTCCTATGGAAAACAACGGAGCAAAGACCCTCCCCCGCTCCTTCGGTGGGGAGAGGGGAAACGCAGGTTCCCGTGGGCGAGGAAGAGGAGTCCAGGGCCCGGCACGTTCCCAAGAGGAGCCCTGCTACGAGTCGTTTGGAGACAGGTCCTGGTCCACATGCGCGGTGGCTGAGTCTGACCCTGCGTATGCTACTATCGACAGCCAAAGGAAACGTGAGCAGGGGGGAACCAATAACGGCACAGCAGGGGGTAGTGCCACTCTGAAGAGAAAGAAGCCGACGCCGCAGCAACAACAAGCAGCACCAGCGGCACCTCAGGGCTCAGGACCCACCGCCCTGCCTGCTAGAGGCCTGCCTGGTGGGGAAAACTTCTATGAGACCATCAGTGATGTGAAACAAGGGGCTAACAGCGCCAGCACCACCACCATCTTCACCTTCAATGATGGGATGGAGATGTACGTCACTGGCCTGTAGCTGACTGACTGTCAGAAGGGGCCCAGAACCCTCTGGTACTGAGTCAGGAGCGGGACCCTGTTCACCTGCCAGCAGGTTACTGTACATAGATACAAGGCCCTCTATAGACAAACAACATGAGGATCCATTTTTGTGTTGACATCAGGTACAAACAGGGTCTTTGTCCAGGTTCAGACTTCCCTTGATTGGTCTGCACTTCAGAACCAGCCTAAGCCTAGTCCAGCCCAAATATGGACCAAATACATTTCAACAACCAAGAAAAAAAACTAAGAGAAGAACTGGAATTAACTGTACATCTTTAATCTACTGTGTCACTAAACATACTCACCTGTTTGTGCATCATTTTCCATAATATCTTTATTTTTATATGAACACCGTACTCTTTAAAGAGTATGTGATGAAACTCACAACATGAGAAAGAAAAAAAAACACTTTAATATATGTATAACAAAATAAATTTGCATGCATTGTGCAAACTCAAACACACCTGAACATAAACTGTAGTAGCAAGGAGCCTGGATGTATTAGGAGCGTAAGGCACAACGATAGCTATTGTCACCCATACACACACACAAGCACAAGCACAACACACACCCATAGGCCTCCTCTTGGTGGGACTTATGTAATATAAGCAGATGGATGTTACAGAGATTTGCTGTGCTTAGCTCTCACTAAGCAAACATCTGAAACAGGTTCTCTGTGCACAGTGGCCTATTGCCTGGCCAACTGAATTGTGGTGCTTTGTTCAAACATAGCCCATATAATTTGTAGTTCTCAAAGCAAAGAGGCCAATAAAGCCTTTTGTCACAGTTAGACAAATTACCATCAACGTGCCCTAAATGTATTAGCAATTAACAATAACAGCCCTAGTGATAAATATAAAAATGGACTCTTGCGCAATAAAGTATCTTCACGTAAATCATGAGATTAGTTAACAATCGGTGCTCAGATTTGGCAAACATGATGACACACCTCAGCACACCCCCACATGGATACACTCAGACTTGGCAGAGTCATGCAGGGTAAGTGATCAGGTCAGGGGCATCGAGTGGGTGACAAATTTCACAGTGTGAGATGTTAACTATATTACTGGGATCAAATGAGAGCAGAATATTAAAAACAAAAAATAAATAGGGAAGTGAAAGTGCCCAAAATAACACAGGATGTTTTATTCTATGCAGTTAATATGTCATATCCTTTGGGCTTTGAAAACATACGATCTTAGGACCATTTTAATTTTGCACTGGCCAGCTGCAGGACTGGTTTGCTTAATCGTGCATTAGTGAGTTTTGAAGGGTGTTTTCAAAATGCCGTCCTGATTTGCTCCCTGGTCTCAAGACAGAACCAGAGTGGCCCTGCAACTCACCAGACAGAAGGTTTGGGCTCCAAGCAAAATAAAGAGCTGGGCATGAAAATTGCCTGCAAGTGTCCTTTGGAAGGTTGCCCCTCACCCTCTCCCCCACCCTCACCTCCAGGCAGAGTTCTCTTCCATTGTAAACAATGTCTTTCCCATGTAGATTTGGGCAACATTAAAACAGCGGAAGAAAACAAAACATTTGAGCCTTAATAAATGGGCATGAAGATAAGAGCTGGAGAGGGATACAAAATGCTCACAGGCTGAGAGATGGAGGATGCATTAGAATGAGCTCCCTGAGACAAACATGAGAAAACAAAGAAAAAACGGGTTTAAAAATCTTAGTAGCATACACTCACAAATGCTACTGCATCTGAAAGTATGTAAAAATGATTGCACTCTGTATTTTATGCACTGTTTCTTTTTGTTATTACTTACTGACAATACCATTGGTTAAATAGCTCATGCCACTGCCATAAAAAAAGTATGTTTATGTTGTTGGTGCAATTTTTTCTGCTTGATCAAAAAAGTGCATGCTTTGATATATGGAGATGAAAACAAATATTGTGGTACTTAATTGATCTCTTGTTCGTTGATCTTTTCTGTTGTAATTTTTTGCCACGTGATGCAAAGCAGCATTCTATTTTTTTTTCCAAAGCAACAACTCGAAGGAAGAGAGGAGAAAAAGAGAGAGAGAAAGCACGGAGAGTTTAGGGCCGAGAGTTGTTTATCCTCTCCTCTGGGGGAGCAAGACAGAGCGGCAGAGGTGGGGGAGGGAGATGGAGATCAGCTAGTGTGGAGCTAGATGAGAAACACTGCAAATGGACATGGATGCAAAAGACCCTCCTCCTCCTCCTCATAGCGTGCATGCACACTTGTACACTGGCAGGCACACACACACACAGCAACATTGAGCCATGTGCGTTTACAGTTTCGGGGAAGAAGCACATTTTGCTTCCACTTGGTCGACCCTTGCATACACTCCTCCCCCAGCTGTGTTTATCCTCCAGTAACCGACACAGACCTCTCTCTTCTCTGCTTCACCTCGCTCCCTCGCTGTGCAGGGGAGTGGCGTTTGATGTCCAGTTCTGAGGGACTCTGGGAGTGATATGGGGGATTGTGGGTCAGGCCAACCCCATGTCTAATATGAACGATGCACCAATGGCTCAACCACTGACTGATATGAGAAATGGCTAACAGCTGAGAAGCTTAACAAGCTCTGTTGAGGCTACCTTTAGACAACGCTGGCAGGAAATCACTATCACACTTAATCCTTCTCCTCTGGCTGTCACTTTACGCGTCACATTTTCTTTATCCTCAGAGAAAGCACTGACCTGATATATTTTTTGCTGAGCACTGTCACACACTGATCGAGACCGATGTTCATTGCACAAACAAATACAGTATGATGATGTAAATGTGTAAAAATACTCTGCTGCTGTTCTGATGTTGTTCCAATGTAACATACAGTATACAGTATATTTGTTGAAAAAAAAGATGGTTATCACAGACACATTGTACTTTGTGGATGCAAAATGTTTCATGCTTTCCATACAGATACAGATGCTGTTTGAAAATTGTCTTCAGATATAATTATGGGCCAATACTGCTGTGACAGCTGTAGCCAATGTTGTATGTTCTTAAAGCACAGGGTTTAGTCTAAAAATAGCAAATATAATAAAAAATATAGTGACAGTGCAGATATGCAAAAGATTGTAATGTTTTATATTAACCTTCATAAAATATTTAAGTGAGTTTTTACTTTTCTAATAAAGTGGCACATTATAACGCGTCTCTGTCTTTTGCCTGTAGTGTTATTGCTTCATACACGTTATTATACCAGGTTGGAGCGCTGAAGCAGACTCACAGTAATAACTGTAGCTTACAATACATTCAATTTGCAGTAAAATGTGTTTGTGTAGAATCAAGCAATAAACTTTAATGGGCTGTGCTCTGCAGGCACTTTAGAAATAGTTTAGATTGAGAGAGAAGGAAACAAACACTAATATACTGCATCTTCCAATATTACAATTTGTTTGGTGTTCATAAATTCCATCTTACTATGGCTAATTCTACATCAAGCAAGTTGTTAAATTATACAAATATATTGAATATCACATATATGCATCTAATGTAGGCAGGAACAGTTCAGTCAAACAAATACTTTGCAATGAGACTACATCCTCCACTGTGTATCTACATGACACCATGACAAAACAAATAGAGAAAAATATGAGAAAAATTCCTCCATTTTCTTAGGAAAATACTATATTTTGCATTGCAAGGAAATAAAAAAACAAAGTATCTCTTAATTTGTCCACTTTTTAACTCAACCAAGTCACAAACTAGACCTCAACGTTGGCTTGGATTAAATCAAAAAGTGTACCTACACACTTCGTTGGGAAAGTGCATGGTCTCTGACTTTTGGAACCCACAGCTACATGACAGTCTGTGTTTATTGCAGTCTAATTGTCTCGGGCTCATTATTTAGTACAGGGATTCATGTTATTGTCACTGGTGGAACTTAAGTACATGTATTACGTTTTGTGGTACTGGTACTTTTCCCCTTAATATTTCCATTTTCTGCTACTTCACTACTATCACAGGAAAATATTGTTACTTCCCATTTCAAGATTTTGAAATGTCAAATGCAATCGGTTCAAAAATAGGAATTAAGCTTATAAATACACAAGAGTTCAAACAACATTCAAATCAAAACACAGAAATGGCTCAATGTGCTTTTAACACTCAGAGGCCCTTTTTGAAAACTACAAAAAGTACTTTTCATACTTAAATTGAATAAATGTTCAATGCGGATACTTTTGATCTTGAATGCAGAAGAGTTACTTGTAATGACATGTGTATATACTGTGATATCATTTTTTATCTTGGCTTCTAATACCACTGCTTATTGTTTGCAGACGCCATCGTGTTGAGGTCTGCACGATGACAACTGTGGTTTTTAAAACACTTCTCATAGTAGATTGGGTTTTTAAACTTCTGCTGGAGTAAACACTCTGACTCAAGAGGCTCACTTCATCGATAATAACACGCCTGCACAGTTTACTTTGTGCAAACACGAGCACGACTCGCTAGCTCACCATCTGCAGGCAGATAAATGCGCAGTTACAGCTGAGGCCTGGCGGCTGCCTCCGCTCACGTCTCCGTCCACAAACACCGGCCGGTGAACTGGAGGACACACCCCCCTCTCGTCCTTCCACCCACAGCGCTCGGATTAAAAAACACAGTGATTGACGCAGCGGCAGCAGCCAATCAGAGCTCGCCTCGCCGTGGACGCGTGCCAGAATGTAATGTTTATGCGCGCGGCGGACCAATGGGTGCGAGGCAGAGGGGGCGTGGTGTCGGTTTGGAGGAAAGAGGCAAAACAATCTTGAATCGTCCGGACCGGGCGGCAGCTGGAGATCCTGCTGGAGGCGGCGGTGGGAAAAAAACGAAAACTTTGCATGTAGAGCAGAAAGTTTAAGAGTCCGATCAAGTCGAGACAATCCTGATAAATGTATCCAACTCCAGCAATTTGCACTAAAACCTATAGAAAGCTGGTTTTCTTTCTTTAGTCTCCACTCGCCCCCCGCTCTGAAGAAAAAAATGGATTCCAGATACATTTTGGAGAAGTCGTCGGTTGGGACGAGGGTCGGCGGCGGCGTCGGGGCGGACTTCAACTGCCGGGCAGGCCGCTCCGTGCTCCGCGACGCCCGGGTCCTCATGGCGGAGAAGAACGGCCCCGTGATGCCGGTGTACACGCACGGGCCCGCCCTATACAAATTCGTAATGGACGTCGGCTCGGCGGAGGTGAAAAGTGGAAGAACCTCAACGGGAGGGAGCGGACCTGCTCCGGGTGGTCGGATATTGCACGACGAGGAAAAAGTAAGTGACGTTCAGCCGTGTGTGTGTGTGTCTGTGTCTGTGTGTGTGTGTGTGTGTGTGTGACTCCATTCAAGTGTCAACAAACACAACATGTACCGTGACGCTGTGTAATGAGAAGTCTGACAGCTTATAATGAGACGTGGGGCATTAGCCGTGTTGTGTTGTGTGTGTTTTTTACCAGACTCAACAACTCTTCACCCTCCTCGGTAAAGTGTCGGTCATTTTGCCGCCTGCGCTCGTTCGAGAGTGATTACGTCTCATCCAGACGGATTAAATGGCGGCGGCTCATTCTGCGTGCAAAAGTTTAGCAGCGCTGGGGGAGGGGACTTTCAAACTAGCGGCCACGCAGCCCCCTCCCACCCGTAACTCCAGGGTGGAGCTACAGCAGAGGCGTTGTTAGGATGGGAGGGGGCCCAGGCCAGCCCAGCCCAAAAATCTCAACATGTCCACCCCACGTTTAAAAAGAAACAACATATAAGACACACAACATCATCATCCACTGCTGTTCTCCCTCTCTCTCACATTCTTTACACTCAATCAATTACATATTTACAATGATGTATTTACACAGTTATATTCATTTGTAAATGGTCTGTATTTATAAAGTACTTTCTTAGTCTTAATGACCACTCAAAGCTCTTTACAGTACAGGTTATTGCCATTCACACACACAAATTCCTTCACTTTTTTATGAGGGGCAATTTGGGGTTCATTATCTTGCCCAAGACACTTCTGCATGCAGAAATTGGGGCGTGGAGATTGGGATGGAACCGTCGACCTAATAGTTAGAGTGCGACCACTCTGCCCCCTCAGCCACAGCCGCCCAGCCTACTTCTAAATGGTTTGACAACCTCTGAGCTAGAAAAGCTAGCTTGCCACAGAGCCCTCTTAGTAGATCAGCTGCTTGACTGAAACTCAGATGACCCAAAATCTGTGTGCTCGTTTGCAAAAGATTTTGGACATTTTCTCTGTGTTCGTATTGATGTCATTGTTGCAGGATTGTGATGCACGCCAACAATGTCTGCCAGTGGAAAGTCCCACAATACATTTTTAAATATTCATATTACGCTCAGTGTAAAAAGAATCAGAATCATCTTAGGCATATTAGGGATTTGACTCCGGTGTTGATTGTGCAAATAGACATACAGTAAAGACAGACTACAAAATAAACAACCACTATGCAAATAGAGTGAAGCTGTAGTGCAACAGGACAACAAGCTGAGCAATTGTGACATAAACATGTAACTACATTGCAGATATGATTGAATTATGACAAATATTGATTATTAATGTACTAGCACATTGAAGGACCATCTTTTGAAGTGTGACAAATTCGAACTAAGACACGCTGGGTCTGTTCTTTCTTATCTGATGCTCTCCTCCTCTTCACAGTACTGGATGGCCAACTAAGCAGATATTCAATACAGAAACACATGTACATCAATCAGCAACTGTGATCTGATAATATCTATATCTACCACATTATCATCCAACCTCATCCCTTGCGCTTTGCACTGTTGCTTTTTCAACGTCTCCCTCTCTCAGATTCTTTCTTCTCAATCCATTAAATATTTATTAATATTTATGATGCTGATTTACATCGTTATATGAATTTGTAACAGTCTACTTGATGTGTCTGCTGACAAAAACATTTGACAATCTCTGAGTCAGAGTATCTAGCTTGCCTTATTTTTCTCTAAGCCATCTGCTACAGCAAAAGGCATTAACTCTTCCTCCAGCTTCGTCTGTGCCTGGTGCCTTCACCCGTTTTCCTATAAAAAAATTCTATATTCGCAGGCTTCAAGCCCTGTGTGTATGAATTAGGTTGCAAGCTGCTAGCACCAGATGTCAACAATGACAAGTAACTGGTGCTCTCTCACACAAAGTTTGCACTGCGCATGAGCCAAGTTGTGGGAAGTAGATCAGCTGCTTGACTGAAACGCAGATGACCCAAAATCTATAAGCAGAAGTCTGAGCAAAATACTCTCTGGTTTCAGCTTTTCAGATCCATTTTTCCTTGTCATATGCTTCTGGGCTGATGATAACAAGCAAACCTGATATGTGCTACTGATACTGAACTTTTACAAATGTGTGAATAGGCAACAGGAACAGAAATAGGTATTTATTAGGTCCAATAATAGGGCTGTATTTTTTTTTCTTGCAAGTGTGTAATTCAGATAAAAATGAAGACTGGGTTTGACGTTGGTCAGGTCTGACTCATGAGCTCAACTGATACTGTAAAGTAAAATAATAATGGTGTAATAAGTTCTGATCACTGATGGGATGGAATGTCATGTTGTTGGGTGTTGCAGCTGGTTTGATCCCATCACAAGATAGCCTCTAGTTTAACCTGTGACTACCATCAGTCTGGTTGGTTCCCAAGGGTTTATGTACAGTGGAAGAGCAAATCAACTGCTTAGTTACTTAGAAAGAGGGGGAAAGATTAAAGAAGCGTTTTCCTTTTCCTAATATTTTTTTTCAAGAATAATAGTTGAACCCCAAAATACTAGAAATGTATGCTATTACCAGACCTAATGTTTCTGATCGATATGCCTACTGATATTAGCCTTGAAATGAAAGACTAACTTTAACACTTTCACATTTTCTCATTTTTCTAGACTGGTCTTGGGGATCATAAAGACACTGGCTCCACTGGGATCCTGAAGAGGGCCAGTCCCACTCACTGCCCCGGCATCAATGGTCTTTTGCCAGGTGGCTTCAAGCATCTGGACATCAGCAACCCATGGAAACAGGCAGAGCTAGCCAACGGCTTCTGGGCAGCACAAGTGCAAAACGCACCACCGGCAGATAGACAACCGCATCCTTCCTCCCACATCCCTGTCCCCAGAAACAGGTACAGAGAGGCTGCGGCCATAAATAATCATTAACCCCTGTTGCATCTTTTTCTTTGGTTTATTTGTTTTACCTGTGTTGTTGAGAGAAAAGACATCACCTTTAAACATTGGGTTTCTAACCTGAGGTTTGGGCAGAAGTGTAATCACCCTAGTGAATTCTGGAGCACATAGTTATCTACCAGACCTATTTTATGTGTGCATTGCTCTAGTTTCTATTCAGCCTAGTCCAGGAGCTAATTTGCTGCTGACTTTGTGGTGTTTAAAACAATCAACATAGGCAATTTTCAAGCTCAACTCCGACCCTGTGTTCTATAACCAAGTCTTGACTGGAAGTGGAATGCACCCTCTAGCTACAACAGTACAGTGGTTGGGTTATGAATGGTGTGGGGGCGTACTGGTCAACTGACCACATATTTGGTATTCTCTCCAGAATAGTTATGAAATATGCCCTCAGCGAGCCAGAGCTCGAGATGAGGGCCACTATTGCCCCATCGCTTGACAGAAGGAAAAAAGAGAGAAAGAATGAGATGGTAACAAGATGTTGGTGTTGTGTATTTATAGATCAGTTAACTGTGTTTCGGAAAGTTTTCACTAATCCAGCATCTCACTGTTTCGCTTGCATTATATTGTGTACTTGTTGACCCTCTTTTCACAAGCCAGGCTAGCGTTATGTCTCGGAATGACGGGCTCTCTGTATGTCAGACAGGACAATGAACTTTGTTGGGCGTTTTGTTTGATGTTTCTTGCTTCAGTGCAGTGAAGCAAACCTTTGTTGCTGTTGATTCACACAATTTTCAAAGACATACACAGCCACATTTTTGCTCAGGAAGTTCTTTAATCGCCCTTTGGCAAACATACATGCACATTCGCGCAGTTTCACACAGAGCAAGCAGAAAATACATCCAGGGACAAGCCTACTGTACTGATAAGTGATTATGTAACAGTGAGGAGGACTAGGAGAGGCTGCAGGCGGTGCCTAAGCCTTTATTTTACACTGCTATTCGTTCCCCTCTGAATCAAGTTGGTGCTTACCTATTAAGCAACAGTGCTTATACATTAACAAAACCTGGCACTGTACTATCTACAATATCAGCAGCCCTTTATTGAATAGGCATTCAACATTCTACCTTATTTTCTGAACCACAGTAGATGACTGTTTAAAAAAAATGCTTGAAAATTAAAAGTTTAGATGCAGATAGATGCTAAGCTGATTAGAGTCTATCAAGAAAACCGGGTAGTTTATCATAGGCGTGGCGTGTGTGTGTAGGGGTTTTCATGCCACACTTACTCCTTCAATCTTCATCATATGAACTTCGTGTGCCACTGGTCATGTATGTGAGGGAGTGTCTCTGGGAAGCACACAAGACTGAACACGCTTTTAAACCTCAGTGATGCCGTGCCTCCTTCTTTGTGAGTGCGTGTCCGAGTGTGTATGCACGTTTGCCCTCAGTGAAGCGGCTCTCGTCCTCACCATCTAGATATTTGTATGCTCACTCAGCAGGTCAGGTTGAAAATGGGTTGAACAATTGTGTCGAATTTATGATGTCACAAAACTCTCAGAACCAATCAGAATGAACACAGTTCAGCATGAACCTAACAGGAGAGTGGAGCTGTTGGGTTATACCCACACTGTCCTCATCTGCGTGGCTTTAACCCAATATTTAACATCTCTATTCCACATCATGCTGACGGCTATCTCAGCACACGTACCACTATAATGAGCTCTGCGTTGACATTACACAGCTGCTAAAACAGATTGCATAACATTATATAACTGTGTAGTCATGTTAGCCCGGCCTCACTGTTGCTACATTGGCCTTTCAGATTAAGTCCCTGTCTTTACCCTGCTCAAATTGGCTTTTGTTTTGCAGTTGGTGACAAGAGGCCCTGCTGTCCTCTTTCACCATGAAACTAACAGCTTTTTTTAAAACCCTGATTCACTTTTTGATTTAAACCATTTTTCATACAATATTCAGTCGATTAGATGAACTTCAAAAAGCTTATCCCAGCTCTGTGTATTAAAATACATGTGCATGTGGTGCTAAATAGAAATTATAAAAGCAGTTTGGACAGGGACTGTACCCTATAAACTTACTGACAGTAATTTGGTTTAAACGGAGTGCAACAATTTCACCAAGTCACATTCGCACAACACTAATACACTTTTGAACTGCAGCGTGATGCAACATTTTTTTCTTCGAAGTAATGGTCACAGTGGCAGGGCTGCACTTATCACACCAGTGAGTGTGCACATCTCTGCATGTGCGGGTGTGACTAATTGTGCATTTGCTGCACTCTGTGCCCTACTTTAGTTAATGCCAACAAACCCATTTCATTTGTTCCCCACCTCTTTAGGCAATACCTCAGTTGTGTTTCGGGGATTAAGTATGTTTACAAAGACCTTAGCTATAAAGCCTGTGTGTTACATTAACCACTGTCTCATTTAAAGTGTTGTTTGTCAGGTACACCATTCAGTGCATTCACACATTGTCTTGTCATTTTGCAAAAGCTGCAAAGTAGGTCACTATCTTTTAGGGAAGCATGGAAAAAGCTCTTAGAGGAGGAACCTAGATATTCCCTCGCTCACACTTGTGCATATTCATCCATATAGATTCAAACCTATATTTGCACCCAGTCCCATCATGTCAACTTTGCCACTGTGTGTGTCCTTCTCTCTTCTTCCTTCAAGTCTCTCTTTCACCGACACCCTCATAGCAGAGCTCGTTCTACCTGTCAATACTCATCAGCTTAGGATCCAGTGCACTGATAACAGAACAAAGCACAGTGTGAATAGACAGAAAAACGAGGTCTGATGAAATGAAGCAGGGAGGGGGCATTTTGTCTTGATGCGAAACGCTTTTCTTTCTTATCTGTCCTTAGTCAGGTACACTGTCACCACAGTAGGATAACATGAATAGAAAACACTGAGTCTGCATAAACAGGACACCAGAGCAACCAACTGCTGGGGGGGTGTTGGTGGTGGAAACGACGGCTCTGTTTTTAACATAATTACTGGCCAGCCTTTAACTCATACTGCTCAGAGTCATCTGGGGGCTTAGGCTAGGCTAGGCAGTTAGTTGACCACCTCTCCACCCCCCTTTGACCACCCCACCACCAATCCTCTTCTCCGAAAGGGCCGGTTGTTGAAGGTCAGAGTCAGAGGAACAGCCACCCACCCCCACTCTTGTCTGGGATGTTTAACCCACATCCAGACTGCTGACGAGGCCTCCAGAGTTTAGCAACCCGCTCCTCTCTCAGGTGGTTATTCTTGTTTATATTTTTTCATATCAATAATATTTTCCTCTTTCTGTTCTCATGTTAGTCTTGTAATTAGTTGCAAAACTCTGAATTTCATGTAGCATTTTCTTTACTTCCTTGTTGCCCTTTTTTCCCCCTTCCAGACCATAAGAGGTTAAGGCTCTTGCACTGACACAAGTAGGGGTGAAAGGTCACCCTCCATGAATAGAGTTATGCAAAGGAGGTTGGTGGGCTTCTGTGGGGGTCAGATCGGGACACGAGCAGGCATCTGGCACGTCTGCTAGGTCAGCCCCAGGATCTGGGTTAGGTGCTAGTGTAGACAAATTATAACCACAGATGATTGTAGCACACATATAATCGCCTCACCACTGGATGCTGACTTATGGAGGAGTGAGGATCTAGTGTCAAATCATTTTTTTTCTATCTGATCTGTGTTTTGCAGATTTGTACCAGGCTCTGAAGCTCTCACAGAAAATGAGGGCCTATGGGAGAAGCTCTGTCTCTTTCTCTCTCCGTCTCTCTCTATCTCCCATTCTGTCTGTGTGAGTACAATGCCCTAATGAGACATTAATCATCTGCTGTTATGCAGGGAAGAAGTGAGGCAAAATCAATTTCATAAGTGAAGAGTGGCGTAGGAGGCCATGAAGGAATGTTATCTGCAAACATTTAGCTCCGTTGCAAAAGTAGATAGACAAGGTTAAAAGTGGATTGATTGAATGAGGATTCTAACTCCTCACTTGCTTTTTCCACATCAAGTCATGTACATGTAGGTTGTTTATCTGTCCACAAGCAGGGCACCTTAGGGACACAGCGAGAAAAATAAAGTTGTATCAAGAGGGAAAGAAACTCTTGTTGTGCAGCTCTGGCTCAGCTGCAGCAAAATGCTTTATCGCTTGCTCACTCACACTAATAGAGCCTTACATAAGGCCCCCTGTTCTGCCTCAGCAGCATTCAAAGATACCCCAGTCAACCGTCTTTTTTCAATCAATCTTTCTGTTCTTCTACCCAGCTCCTCATACCAACAGCAGCTGCTCTGAGGCTTGCCCCTCTGTTCACCAGCTTCTCCGATCCTTCTCAGCTTTCATTATACCCCTCCCACAACCTTTCCGCATCTACAACTTTCGTCACTCCCCCAATAACCGTCCCTCTCTATCCATGAGTTATAGACAAGCTATAAACGTGCCTTAAGCGTTCCTCAGTGAAGTTGAGTGAGTTTGCTGGTGTTGTTTAAAAAGCTTTCTCCGTAGTGAGGCACGGACCACAGTATAATACAAAATTGCTCCATGGTCACAAGGTTTTTGCCTTTTCCTCATTTTGTGAAATGTCCTTCCTCCCTTTTTTATGTATTGTATCTGTTCCATACATCCCATTTTCCATTTCTCTTGGCCTTGTGCCCTCTACCCCTTTGTCTGAAGGACACATGCTAAATCCTACTCAAATCCAAAGGAGATGAATTCCTCAATGCCAAGTCCCTCTCTGCCAGAAAAGATCATTCCATACTGCTCTAGAAAATAATTTCCATTCTAATCTATGCTGGCGCGTATTTATCTTGCTCTTTTCTTTCTTACTTTTATTCTCGAACAGCCATAAACATACATCTTCAGTGTGTATGTGATATTGTTTAATTTCCATGAGTTTTAAATAACTGTGTTCATTCACAAGGCAGGAAAATAATGGCATAGTCATCACAGGAATGTTCACTATGTTTCTATTGGCACTGAAATCGCAGATTCTCAGACATTACGCTCACAGGCCAAGGGTTGATTTTCGGTTCAAAATATTTCTTCACTGCTGAGCAGGTTCAAAGTGTTGTTTTTCTTCAAATCAAACAGACTGGTTATATAGAGAAAATAATATAATTATACACTTAAACTGTACAATATAACAGTAATTCTAATCGTGGCCTGTTTTATTTCACCTCTCACAATAGCAGATTACAACACAGTAGGAACATTTTCTGAATCCACTGTCCAAAGGCAGCAGTGAATTTGCAAATGGCCTCCAAAAGCAGACCCTTGGTGGCGAAGAGCTTTTAAAAAATGTTTTCAAATTTTCTGTAAGACTTAGTCTAATGGGTTTTGCTTTCTCCTGCGCTCAATCGCTGCACTTATAAATATCCTCACACACAAACACACACGGTGTCTTGCACAACTCTGTCATAAGTCATCCCAGTCCGGCAACGACAGGCAGTGAAATTCAGTCCAGACTGCAAAGAGAAAGAAGTCTGAGAAACGCCTAATACTTTGTACTGTGCAGCACTGAGTGGCTGACATCTGTTTTAATGCAGGCACTTTTGCTTACTTCTTAGGATTGAGTTAAAAATGATTTATCTATTCAGATTACTAAAATTTAACCATTGTTTATAATTTTCCAAAATTACATCAGACTTGAGTTCCCCTCTCCTTTCCTGTACGAGACTATTGGTGTGTCTGTGACCCATGAATTAAGAAACATGTCTTCCTTCACCTCACTATGGCAATATGTAGGACATGAAAATTAAAGTGCTTTCTGACTGCATCCTGAGGAACATCACATGATCTCACTTGTAATTAAAGGATTATCGACTGCCCTGAAGAGGAGCCGCACTGAACTTTTGAAATCCCCATTGATTTCTTGTTGACATAGTTTAGTAATGTGGGCACTTTTAATGTGGGCCTGCAAGGGACTGGGTTAATCAAAGTGTGAATGAAGACCAAAGCACAGCATAGATTCAATGGCTAGCTCCTTCATTCAAATATTAAGCTTGAAATAAACAAGTTTTAAACAACATGCCGCACCCAGACTTCTAACACCAGTGGGCCCAGGTCAGAGGAATGCTCTGTGTGTGTCTTCTAGTGTGTGGGTGTAGATATGTACGACTTTAACAAAAGAGCTGTGGGCCAGGAAAATTACGTATCCTTGTGCCGTCTAACAAAGCTGCTGGAGGACAAAACAAGCAATTAAGTAGCTTTGGAGGTGAACATGTTTTTCTTTTTTCCCCCACTGCTTTTTCTTTTCCTTCTCACCTACACGTATACACAAGCTCCATTATGTAGCCATTGTGAGGTAGCCAGGCTTCCTTTAACACTGATGTGCTAATAATGCTGCTCTCCATCAAAGGGTTGTCTATACACTGCCGAGCCAGTCTGCAATATTTGCACACATGCGTATGCGCAAAGTCACACATCCCTCACTTATATACGAAAAATGACTCTTTATGAACGTTGCTATCTATAAGCATGTGAAATGTATCTTAAATACAGTTTTTCAATTTGATTCTCTTCCACCTTGTGAATAGTGCTTGCACTACTTTCTAGTGTAAGATCAATGAGCAAATGAGCAAATGGAGGTGAGATATATCATCTTTTAATGATTCTTTTGTGAATTTTGACAAACTTTTGCAGCTCTAGTTTTAAACTGGCCTTTAATTTTAGTTAATGTTAAAAAACACCTTTAAAAGTCACACCTAGTCTGTGTGACTCTGAAAAGTAATTTTGGCCCAGATAAGTTTTTTTCCGCAGTCTCTTAAAACAGGAGCAGACACACACCCCTGGACTCCTGTGACTGCTGCCAAGATAACGTGGAGATTTCCGGCCTGGGGAGAGGTGAAAGTATCCCAGCTTAATTTTAGTGGTGGTAGTGGCTTCCAGCACCAACATGCCACTGCACAAAGCACTGAGTGTGTGAAGCTGTTCCGTCAGGTGCAGAGCCCCGATCACTTCCCAAGTAACCCCAAGAACTCTTATAGCGGTTCCAGGGCATTGGAGTACTCTGAGATTTTCACTATCTGGTAATTTTCACTCTCCTCTGATGGACTGCGTTTCCACCCACACTTGGGTTTCACCCAGTGATGCAAATGTTCACTTTTTTTCCTTGTTGTTCTGTTCCCTCACTTGTGATTTATGCAGAGGACAGAGCTGATCTCCTATTACTTGTCTTAACAGCTTTTTCTTCTCTTCGCTCCTGTTCAATCTGCCCCAATCTGGTTTGGACCAAGAATCAACACCATGGTCACTATATATATACAGGATTGTGTTTACACAGTGTTTTGTTCACCATAATTACACCATGAGGAAACGATAGAAGAACGAGGGCGGGAGAGACAGAGAGGAAGAGGAATCCAAAGGATAACACCAGTAAATGTAACGTCTCCTGACTGTAATTTCCCTCAAATTATCACTACCTTTGTTGATAACACAAAGTGGCTTCATTAAAAAAAATAATATTTTTTTGACTTCTCTTTGGGGGGTTTTCGATCATTTAGTCTGAAGAAGACACCACACAAAGAAATAAACAGGTTGTTTATCACATCCTCACCCTGTTCTTTTAGATTTAACAGTGCACTATTAACATATGGCTCACATTGTACATTGACAGGAAATGTGATCAAGATGTTGGTTAGAGAAAATGGACAATAACTAAGAGACAATGTTGCCCTGTATGACGTTCAGACCAAGAGCAGAGGAAATAAAGGATGTGAAAATAGGGGATAAGTAAGGTCATCACTCTATAGGGGAACAAGGGTGTGTTATACATCTTGTATGTGTAAAGCTGAGCAGCTGTTACGGTCTGTGGGAGTGGTCATGTCAGATTCTGTACATTTGACCAGATTTATTACGAGATGTAAAGTGCACTACAGGGGACTTTACGTTCCGAGTACGTGCATGTCTGCACGCCTGTGAGTGTGTGAATGAATGTGGTGCAGCAGTATGGTGGTATTTCTGACACTGGATCTGATTTAAGCTTCAGTAGCTTCACACAAGGCTCCTGTCTAGTGTCCAAATAGCATTACTCAGCCTTTAAAACTGTAACTGCCCTAATTATCTGCTGATAAGATTAATAAAATTCAGTTATTAAAGCAACACTATGTAACATTTGCAGAGCAACAGCAGCCTCTGCAGCTGACAAGTCTCATTAATTCTGCTGTGTTGTGTTTTTCACATGCAGAAAACAAAGTCCTTGACCGGAGCTCTGTCAGTGTAGTCCAAACCCTCTGTGGAATTCTTGATTTTTTTCAAGTGTCTTCACCCAAAACCTCTTTTTAACCGATTTAAAGTCAAACATCACTCAGACATTTTAAGCTGCAGACTATCACTCTGTTTGGCACCTCTGGCAAGAGATTGAAACCACATTGCAACTGTGAAGTGGGGATGAAAGAGGCACCATTCTCCCTTTAACAAGTCAGTGCGACGTTAAAAAAAAGATTTTGAAGCTGCTTTTTTAAGGTGACATTGTACCCTGTTGGTTTAATTTAATTAGATTACTAAATTATCCTGTGATTTTTTTTTTTATTGCATAATATTTTGATTTAAAAATGACCTTTAGAACAGTAGTTGACAAAACTCGGTGTGTGTAGATGTCTCTACTTTCACTCAACAAAGCTTGCCATTGTAATTTTGCAATGTGCATTCCCACAGTTCCTAGTCAGCATTTTCAAGATTTTGCGATAGTGTTTTTGCTTTGAGTGTCTAGTGCGTCTGACAAAAAAATACAAGTCGCAGCTTTCCTTGGGCCAGGGCTGGTGGCTGAGTCTGAAGGTTCTCCCATCTGCTTGTTTGGATGTTCAGGAGAAAGAGCCTGCTCTGATGTGACCATTGCTCAGGTTTGGCCATGTTAATAATTACGCAGCTCTCCCATCCAACAAATAGTATTTATAAATGATAAATGTCTAAAAAAAGAACAATATGGTCCAGAGTCAGGGTCTCGGATTACTCTCTGTTTTATCATCGTCATCTCTCCAGTGTTTCCATAATGTGCTCTTATTGCCTCCATTCATCTTGTTAACTATCCTGTTGTTGGCATTGAGGGGTGATAGAGAGGCCATTTTCCTTTCCTTATTCCCAATAGTGTCACTGCCTCCATCTGTAGGATGTCGAAACACTGATAATTTGGAGAGGGGTGAATAGCTTTTGGAGGCACTGGGCCAGAGGATCTACTGGGAAACTAATTTTTTTTTCTATATCTGGCAGTATTCAGTCTAATGGGGCCAGTTTGGCCTGAGGATGGGGTGATACAGGGCTACTCTTAAGGATAGAGGCCACACCAGGAAATTAAAAGCACACTCACTCCCACCATTAAAATGTAAAAACAGCTTCTCTGTCTCAACACACAAACACCAGGCAACATGTATATTATGAATATTATCTGATGTTGTAAATGACGACATTAAATGAGCACAGGTCAGTATTTCTTAGGGTCAATCGAGAAATTATTAACTTGATTTATTTGTCATATTCTTGAAATACTTACGGCATATACGGTAAATATTTATATATTTATCACCTACACCAAGGTAGTTATGTTTTCATTTTCTTTTGTTTGTTATTTAGCAGGATTACGCCTAAAACTCAGAGGAAGGATGTGACATGGGTCAGGAAAGAATCCATAAAATTATCCAGGATTTTTTTAAATTGCGAAACAGGGTGTTTTTCAACATTTTGTTAATTTCTCAGAGAATAATTAATGATTCTTGATGGAAATAAAATCTGACATAATTAGGGGACTAATATTTATGAGTGTGCGTAATATGGCACAACTCCAAATCTAGGTCTGGTGAATTTGAATATGGTTTCTTAAGGGGACTGTCGGGCCTCGGCAGAGGTATGCACTCTCCTGAGTGCTACTCTAGTTGCATTTTATAGCTCAAATGAAATGTTTTTGAGCTGTTGATGAATACAAATGCATGTTTGAAATGCTCTGATACAAACCATAGAAACCTAATTCAAATTGTTGTAGGTGCATGATAGTGCAACAGACCTTTGAGACACTGAGGTGCTAGGTGGACAAATCTGTTTGTGTTAATAGTTTGTGATAAAGCAGCTGAGGCAACAAATAGTTAATTTAAAGTGATGGTGGGAGCTTCATTATTCGCTTAATGAATCCGACTCAGTCACGGCTGAAAATCACTAACTATTATTGTGCTTTATCTTTTACTAATACTGTGTTATTATTGTTCACATTTGTCTTCAAGAAGAAGCACATAAAGTCAACATATACTTTTGAGTGTTTGATAGGTTAAAGGTATTAATTTGTTCAATTGAGTTGCTGTTTATTTCAGTTTACAACTGCGTAATAATAAACACTAGAATAACAGCAAAGTGCCCCTCTCTGTCTCTTTGTATTCTCACTTGTAGGTCGCCCCCCCCTCAAATGTATTCTTATACACACACACTTACAAAAAGGGTGCTAGCTGTTAAGCATATGCATATAAACAAAACACTGTTTTCTTTAGAGGAGGGGGTCACACTCCCTCGAAATCTGCAGCAATAATTCTTCTACACCTTTCAATGCTTTCAGCACTTCATTCTTCTGAGCTCTGAATCTGTCACTTTCTCTTTCTAGAAAAAATAGATATGGATCAGTTTATTTTACTGGCTGGAGTCGTTGTCTGTGTGATGCTGCCCTGCAGTTGTTTGGCTTCATGGGAGTTACTAGAGCAGAGTGGCTTTGGAACAGCAATGGGTTGCTTTTGCAAAACATAGGAAACCAGGCAAAGGCCTGCTCTGGCTTGTGATGGCAGAAGGGCACATCTCAAGAGCAGGCGAGAGGGGGAGAAGAATGAGGAACCAAATAAGAATGCTGCAAAAAGAGAACTGACTGCTTTGAGGCACTCAAACATTTTAATCTGTGCTCCAAGACGTGTTTATTTTGGTTTAATTTGGTTTCTAATTTCCTCTTTTCTTGGCTATTTTACGTGTTTATCAAAGTATGCGTTACATCATCTGAATTGTTTTTAGCCGGGTGGAAACAGGCATAGTTAATGATATGTAGATTTAACTTTTCCTGCTGTGATTTGATCTGGTTTCTCTTAACAACATGATCTGGCTTCTCTTAATATCCACACAATGAACAGGCAGCTCGGTTTCTCTCGGAGGCTCGTGGATAACACAAATCTTTGTGTTTCTGCAGAATGAAAACATCATGAAAATATAATTTGAATGTATGTGGAAAATGAGCAAAAGACAAGACTTCTTCTCTGACTCAAATGAAAAACGACTTTTGATAAGGAGTCATTGTTTTTCAGGCAGATGGGTCTATCTTTGTTGTTTCCCTCTGTAGAAGACAGGAAAAAAACACTTAGGCTGCAAGAGAAACTGCCCTGCTTTCCCTTAGCAACAGCATTGTTACAGACTGAGAGAAGTTGCAAGTGAAGTTGCTATAGCTACAAGTTTTTTGTTTGGCCTGAAGTGACATGGGGTTATTAAAGTAAGTAGCTGGTAACTTTTAGTTAGTTTGCTCATAGACCCAAAGCATTAGTGGTGTTGTGTAATGTAACATTTTTTCATCTCTTTAATAGTGTTAAATTTAGCAGCAAAAATGTATACTCAATAGAACATTACGTTATCATTTGTTAGGTAAAGTCAAGCAAAGTTATCTGTTGACAAACTAATGCTTAACTTGTGTTTTTTCCAGCACTGGTCTGACATGCAATGTGGGGCTCATACTACAGCTGTAATGACCCACAATTTCACCACGTTTAGCTGTTTCCACGTGATGTGGGCAAGGCATGCAGGTCGAGTAGTGCGTCAGGATCCTCTCTGTCATCAGCCTGTTAATTGCTTGTGCTGTGTCAACATTTTCTCTATGTGGAACGTGTGTAACAAGCACGGCTCTGATCTCGATGCAGAATGTTCATACAGGTTACTCCACGCAGAAAAAACCCTCTTTCACTAACTTGTGTGTTTGCTGTTAAATTTAAATATGTGTTTATATTATTGTGTCTGTGTATGACATGTAGGGCAGACATCAGGGAGTCAGACACCGCAGCCTCTTACTCCGTCTGTCCTGTCCATTATTATTTACCCAGGACAAAGCAATCCGTTGTTTGTGTTTGGCCCTAAGGCGACAGATTGCATTCGAGGATCAAGAGAGAGAAAGAGAGAGTCGTTTGTCCCAGGACTGAATAGCCATTACACTCTCAGCCCACGTTTAAGAGACACGGCTCCTGCCTAACAGCCTCTCCCTCTCTTAGGAGTTCAGAGCCTGGGGAGTTGGGCAAGGGGCTACACGGTTATAGACTACACACACACACACACACACATTCATACACTACAACAACACAATCTAATGCTTAACCACAGGTTTATATTTAAATTCATATTGATTGCACATTTTCCAAATCTGCTGTGTTTTACAAAGGGATCGTCGAAAAAAATAGAACAAGAGTGGAGAGAGTGATCACGACAGAAGGAGAGGATCACGGCTGAAAAATGGGAGGGGGTGTGAAGCCTCGTATTGGGTCAGGGGGTAGACTGTTTACTGCTAGTCTTGACTATCTGTCTCTTGGCTGAGAGAGAGGGACAGAGGATGTTACATAATACTGTGGAGTCAAGGCGTGATGATGAGAAACGACTGAGGGATAGAGGGACGAAGTGTGGTGGGTGTTCTATTAATAGTGGGTGTGGAAGGGGCAGCTGTCGGGGGGGGCACAGCAGACAGATGACCATCAACACCAGCCTGGTCAGTTTTAATAGCCTCAGTTGTCACAACTTTACCTCATTATGCAAGAGGTAACAGTTTGATTACATCATACCATCGCCTGCACTTCACTTTCTCTGTTTGCAACAATAAGTCAAGTTTTAAAGCCTTCATCTACATCTTCATCTATGATTCAGTTAGGATAACGCACTTGCCAGGGCCTAGTCCCAGTTCCTTTTTTTGTTTCGAGTCAATCTGTTTGCTTTGAGCCTTAAACAGGCTGAAAGGATAAAGTAAAGAGAGATGCATATCAGGACACGTGACAGAAAAATATATGGTTAACAATTCTCGTGGGGTTTTGTGGTTTCCATCTCTCTCTCCGTCAGCCTGCCTCTCGTTCTCTCAAATGAGAATGAGAACATATGTTTTTTGAGATGAATTGACAGAAAAAGCTTCCCCTACGGAAGAAGTCTGACTTATGACTAAAAACATAACCCTTATGTTTGATGTGCATATCTCTGCTGCCGCTTGCATTTGCATTTGTTTGTGTTCAAGAGAGATAAAGAGAGAAACTGTCAAAGGAAAGAAAAGCAGCACGGAAACTTCACTGTGTGTCACTGTGTATCCTATCACGATAAGCTGTGTTTGAAAGTTGGTTTTATTTATATGTGTCTGCATGACAGCGTTTTTCGACTCCTTAATTGCCAAGGTCACACACCAGCCTTCATGCCAGTCTTAGGCATAACAAGAAGTCAGCACACTTGCATATGCATACAGTTCATACAGAGACACAAATACACCCACTGCCTGTTTTGGGGATCACGCTGATCACATATTGGAAGGATAAGTGCTATTTAAAGTGACCACCACCAGGGCTCAGGGGGGAGAGCAGAGATTATTGTTGGCGGTGTACATCCCGAGTGAAAACAAGACCCACCATATTAAACTCTGCACAGCTTTGAATCATCCTGATGAAAAATGGATAAGCTTGTGGTCAGCCAACTCAAAACAATGAAATCCACTGATACTGCCCAGCCCCTTCCACCCTGCCTTCCTCTTTTTCTCCTGACCTTCTAAAACTCTTCTTTTAAGCCGCCTGTGTGACGCATAGTTGTTTTTTCTCTGGTAACAAGATATAGCTTTAGTGTGTTTTACAGTACTTCAAGTGATAATCCAATTAAAATATAACATTTGATAATTAGACAATCACACATTGTATCATGAGACTTAGAAGGTTTCTGTAAAATGTTTGTCTGCTCTTTCACGCAAAGCAAAAGATGCATGTGTGTGTGTTGGGGGGGGGGGGCATGGGGAGTCATGTTCTGGTAAATTGAATCTGAGCTCTGCCAAACAGGTGCGATACACATGTAGAGAGGGAGAGTGATTACATTAGGTTAGGCAGAAAACGGAGATGAAAAATACACCATATAGGAAGGTCAATACGCTGCCAATGAACATGTTAAGTTTTTGCAGTGTGTGTGGCCTGACTGGTCGGTTTGTTTACTCTCAAAACTGATGTATTTGTGGCAGTTGGCCTGGATCTCAAGTGGGCCTGTACCGTGTGTAATAGGTGCTATAAACCAGACAGATCCAGGGGATTTCTTCTGTGCTGGTAACTTGAGCAGAGTTGCTGTGTTAAATATAGAGGGAAGGCCCCGTCGTCTCCCCAACAACAGCAGAGAGCCGACTATAGTTCTGGGTGGGGTCCGTGTGTAAGGTGTGCCAAACGGCCAACACGGCGGCATCACATCACCATTTTCAGTGTCAAAGTCCGAGTGTCCTCTCAGGACCTGGTGTGGAAATCGAATCCACTGTTGGAAGTGCTTCATATTCAAGTTATAAAAAGTGAGTCGTGAAAATCATCCCACAAAAATGCTCAGTCTGAGCCTCGACTCGTTATTTACTGCACCAAGGAATAAATGGTTTACAGAGCTTAACCTTTATTAGCACACAATATACAGACACACAACTCTTTCTCTCTCTCTACACTCCAGCTCTGAGCCAGTTGTTGCTACTCATCTCTCCCTCTATCCCTTAGTGTGGGTGTGTATGTGTGTGCGCATGTGTGCCTGGCTTGTTGACTTAAGTTGGCCCATGTGTTGTGCTGCTGCCAGAGGGGAGGGATTTTGGCCTAGTCAAGGCCAATACAAGCTAAGGGGGAAGGAAGTTGAGAAAGTGTGTGTTATACATGTGCGCAAGTGAAAGTGGGTGTTTGTTTATGCATGCATATTTAATAGAGCTGGGATAATATGCTTATCTCTTGATTTAATACTATCACCATCTTTGGATATTGATTCGATATGTGCTGCTGACAGGCTAACTTGCTAGCTCCTGGGCTGATGAATGTTATTACACCTGCTTAGTGTAACTATTAAATTCAGGGATGATTCAAGAAGAAATATGCATAAAGGTTTGAAAATGAAATGGGTCGCATAATTTGGCATGTAATAAAAAAATAGGCCTTTCCACTTGGTAACTTTATATGAACTGTTCAATGAATTTACAGAAAATTAGCAATATTGTGAAGTAGTAAGTATCAGCGACTCAATTTGAAATTGTTTATATCGGGATGTGAGATTTTGGTCATATCACAGCGGCAAATATTTAACAGTGCAAATTACTCCAACCAGAATATGCCACAGTGTTCATGCCACCCACATACAAACAAGAAGTAAAATGAAGTTAAGATGTCCCGATTGATATAATATCTGTCTCATTAAACACATTTGTATCAGTGATAGGGGATATAAATATGACAGCTCAGAGTACAAATGGTGTCTACATGTATTTATTTGCATATGTGGGAGGAGGCTGTTATGTTTATCATGTCATCATTAAATTTACTGTATGCCATAAACATACAGTGGTTAGTCTGAAAGGTTCTTGTAAACATCCATATTTGGGCACTTGAAAACCATGAAACCCCAAAACACCCTTGTCGTCAAACACACACACACACACACACACAGGCTTTTTGTTGACAGCAATCTCTCTAGCCGCCTCTTTCTGGGCACTAAATAAAGGCAACCCCAGTTTAACTTGCTCGGAAATAAAGCCTCACATAGGAAGAAGCAGGCAGATTTACTCCCCTGCCAGTGCAGCCACTCTTTAGCTTGTCCTACACTCCCACCACATTTAATGGCTCCATAGTTATTTCACAGAGAGGCAGGATCATGACATATACAGTATCTGCAGGCACTGATGCGCTCATTAGAGCAAGCAGTGGACAGGAATAGCAGGATTATTATCTGTGCAAACTGGTTTCATGATGGCAGAAGATGGCAACATCTACTCCTAACTTAAACATTGATATGAAACTTAATCTAATGACAACATTGGATTAGCTCCACCTCTGTCAGCCTGAGTAAGAGTCAGTCAGCTTACTGCCCTCTGAGAAAGTGTCCCACATGTCATTATCGTTTATTGCTTAACACACAAACGTAATGAAACTGTGGTGGAGTATCATGGTTCTGCTGGGAAGCAGAGGAAGGAAAAAGCTCAATGTCAGGAAACCAGAGTGGGTTGGGAGGGTGTACGGGTATTAATGGGGTCTGGTGTGTGTGTGAGAAAGAGAGAGAGAAACAAGAGAGAGAGGGATATTCAACTTTGAGATAAAACACACACACACACACACACACACACCAGAAACAGACATGCATGACTGCAAGTGATATGTTATTAGTAAACCACTTTTCCACACAGGTAAAATTGGATTTTATTGGGACTCTAAACATGCGTTTTGTAGAATTGAGAGCATAACTTCTTTATCTCCTGAGTGAAGCTGACAACAGGTCGTCCATGTTGGCGGCAAAATGAGGAAAAACAGCACAGAAATGTTATTAAAAAATAGACGGGTCCATAAATCAAGAGCTTGTCCCCGGTTGGCCCTGTTCAGTGCTGAAAAGAAACTAATGACTGAAACAGGACACGGCTAATCTTGTTATCTCTTTATCTCTCTTCCAGACTGTGAGTGCTTATGCATGTGCATGTTTGTGTTGTCCGCATTGTGTATTAACTGCCTTTCCCCATCTGTGATCACTGTGTCGATATTATTATTTATACACTGTGGTCCTCTACATGTTCAGAACACGAACAGACACACACACACAAACACACACACAGAAACTATAACCTTAAACATGTCTTCATCTTATGATTTAATGAATTACATGATGGGTACTTGCTTTTTGTCCCCATAAGGACGGTTGGTCTGTGTACTGTGAACAGAATAAGGTCCCCACAACATGATAATACCACAACCACATACTCACACGCGTGCACACACACGTAGCCCATGTTTTGAGACGCTGAAGAGTAACACCAGTGTGTTTTGTTTGGATTCCTTCATATCTGGTACATTCCTCTGCAAACTGCCCCACTTCCAACACATTCTCATCAGCGTGGGAGCTGAGACACTCTGAACTTTTTCTGTGTCATATAAGGTTTTTTTAAAAAATCTAGTCTCTTATTATGTGTGTGTGTGTGTGTGTGTGTGTGTGTGTGTGTGTGTGTGTGTGTGTGTGTGTGTGCGCAGGTACACGTACGCTTGCAGATTTGAAGTGTTTGTGGGCTCCAGAGTGAAGTTTTTATGTTGAGTATGTGTGAGTGTGTGCACGGAGACTCGGAGTGGATCTCTGCCAGGGCTCAGGGCTTGGCTGAGAGAACGCCTCAAACCAGTTTACTCTGGTTGTGTAGTGGAGGAGTCTGGGGGCGGGACAAGGACTTCTTAAAGCTGCAGACCATGTGTCTCTGTACGAGTGTGTGTCTGCTTTGTGTTAGCATGTGCGTTTAACCCTTTTACAGTGTTTGGATCTGTATAGTACACACAGTTGCTCACCACATTGTATGGCTCTCTCTCTTTTTACAGGATTTTACACAAGTACATAAATCTTTTTTCTGGTCGTGTGTGTGGTGTGTGTGTGTGTGTGTGTTCCTGGCGCTGCCTTGGATAATTTCCCCTGTATTTAACTTTCAAGGGCAGCATGGACAGAGGTGTAAAGTGCAAAATAGAATAGATTGGCTGTCTGGTGAAGCACAGATATGTGTGCTTCATTACAGGATCACACAAAAATTACTGGTGTTCCCAGTCACATTTTTTATAAAAATGCCAGATGCCAAAGCATACTCATTACTGTGCATGTATATTATTATTGTGTTTAAGTGTCTGTTGCCAGTTCAAGTGGGCAGTATAAATAAGGTTTAGGCTGAGGCTGGACTCACCTCAGCATGGGGTGCACTGAGCAGGAAGGGAGGAACAAGCATCTCTCTCCCTCTTGAAGCAAAGTTGCTCAAGCTGTGCAGAAACACACCACAAACCCTTTTACTCTTGAGGCTTTTAGTTGTGCACACACACATACTCAGACATAAGAATAGTAAGTTTCCCAGCTATATCACATATCTGTGCACTGGCTACTACTCTTGATGGATTTGTTTGCTACATCAAATTTCTTGATATTTTTGGGGGGCTTCAGAGATTTGAATTTTCCCCTAGGGACAAGGCCGGGCTTGGATAGAATACTTTTTTAAACCATTTTCCATTACTCAGAGAAACTGTCCAAACAAAAGATTATTACTTAACTGGCTTTGAGGTGAACTGGGGACAAGAGCACCCACGGATAATCTACACCTGACTGTGTGTGCCTGTTTGGTCAATCTATATTTGTGTGTTTTGCAGGAAGCCCTCAGGTCATGCCGATAAGGAAGTGATGGCTGCCACCGTCCTGACCTCACTGTCCACATCCCCGTTGGTGCTCTACCCTTCCTCTGCATCTACAGGTACCCCCCCCCCCCCGTGTCAGCTGCATTTTACCTCACGCAGCATCAGCTCCTCCATCAAATACTGACTCATCTACGAATTAAACAAATCTAGGACAGTCTCTTTAAATCATGTCAGGGGTTTACTCACTGTCACTCAGGTGAAGAAGGGGACTCTGGGAAGAAATATTCATCATAAATCACTTTATGTTATCTTACCTTCGCAAAGACTGAGCTGCTGAGTTGTTCACCTGTGTTAATCTGTATCCATCCAATGGAAAGGAGTCCTTTTTTTAGCACTACTCTCTTATCTTTGTATGCATGCTTGTTTACCCAAGCCCAGTATGTGGTGCCAAATGTTCAGCCCTGACTTTATCACTATGGTTCCTTTTGCTGTTTCAAGTCTTGCTGTGGTTGCCATCACCATGCCCACCGCACATATGGTCAAAGTCCTGTCCAGTGTTAAATAGTTATAAGCCCAACATTAAATCAAATCTATTGCTTTGCATTCAGTAAAACAACATGTTGTACTTCATATCCCCAAAGACATCCTGATAGAACTGGTACCAAGTGGAATCAAGTATAAACAAATCAAACTAGAATGGCACTCAGCAGAGCACATACCTCCGCTAAGGCCCAACAGTCCCCTTAAATTCATTCAAGCAGCACCAAAGTGCACTTACGGATAGTCACTTAAATGCCTGATTCTTTTCCCCATCAAGATCCATGAATTATTCCCTGGGAAATACATGGACATGTTAAAAAAACAAAATCTGGAGTTTAAAAATCATGGATCCGCCCCAGATTGAATGGGTTATTTCTTAGTCCATGACCCATCCATAATCCAAGTTTCGTGGAAACAGGTTGGGGATGTTTTTGCATAATCCTGATGAAGAAAACTGACAGTCTCCTTTGTGTCATGCTGTGATTAGTTTCCCTTATGGGTGTGACACATGGTTTACTATAGCCACATGACTTAAAGTTCTCAAAAATAAATATATGGAAAATGTTAACGCTGTGGGTCAGCACTATAAAGCGCATGGCACCATTATCATTACCACAATCATTTCACAGTAAACCTAACATGACTCATAAGTTGTTTAGAAATTGATGCTGGAACAGGCTTTTAAAATATGCATTGGATATGTTACGATTTATGGAGTGGGTGGAACAAAAATAAAAAAAAAAAATAAAAAAAAAAAGGACCGTGATATCGTGAAGCATGAAGACCAGGAAGCAAAAACTTAACTAAGAGTGTCCTTTAATTAGGTAAAGTCCATGAACAGAAACAGTACAGGAAACCAAGAACACAGTAACAATATATGCACATATGTATTTTTGGACTCCATCCATCCTTAAGCCTAGTTTATGCTTCTGCGTCACGTCGACGCCGTAGCTACGCCGTAGCTACGGCGTCGACGTGACGCAGAAGCATAAACTAGGCTTTACTCCACCTGTACCAGCATTTTCTGTGAAAAGATGAGTGAAGTTAGCTTTCTGTACAATTCATCTTGCAAAATTGAATTCTAAGTACTACACCAAGAAACAATATGATCCAATATCAAGTAACACTCCTGCAGATATTTTACTATAAATACCTGCTTTTTAAACAGAAACAGAAAGGCTGGAGTGCTTTTATTTTGAAACACTTACAGAAAGTGTAGCAACCATTTGTGTTTGTGACATATATTCAACAGATGAACATTAAAACTCAGGAGAAAGATCATTTTCTCTGTTCTGCAGTGAAACAGTTTTTTCTGTCACGTTTGACACGTTTCAAAGTAAAAGCACTCCAGCGTTTCACTTCTGAAACAATTCATTTGTTCCAACCGGGTTTTGATAGTTAACAGACCAGAAGATGCAGAACTTCAGACCGTAGAGTTCTGACATTTAGTTTAGTACATAACCCGTCTTGTAATAAAGGAAATGCAGGAGATAAACCTGCAGCTCGCCAGTAGCAGACACAGCGCATGTGAACAACAGACACAGATTATCTGCAGAGCAACCACAGTCAGTGAGTCCAGAGATAAGGTTCTTCATGTACTTACCGAACAGTGTGAAGTTAAATCCACGAACCAAAGTAGTTTTCACAATTCGAGGATTCTCTCCGTCTCTGCTTCATTCTGTATCCGATGATGGGGGCAGGGTTAATTCACTGAAATTCACTCCTGAGGTGTTACAGCAGGTTCAGAGTTGAAAGTAAAGAGTCAATACATTTACAACGAGAGATTTAATTTAAAGACACTTCCTTTTGACCCAGCTTTTTGCCAACTGAGTTAAATATAACAGTTTTGAATCTGTCCAGAGTATAATTCACTCTACTCTTGCTCAAATTTGACCAACACCAAAAATATAACTTTTGAATTTGCTGCGAAGCATGGCTTGCTGATAAAGAAAACTAGAAGAAGAACTCAAAAAGTCTAAATTGAAAAACATAGAACTCACTTGAGAAACACTAGGAACTCACGAGTGAAGGAGAGAGGGTGATGACCTGAAGCAGCATGAAGAAGACCAGGACTGACGATCATGAAACGACGACGGGTGGTGAGACAACAACAAACTGACCAAGGCAAGGACAGAGATTTATATACAGACTGAACTGATCACAAACCAGAGACAGGTGGGCTAGGACAAACAGGTGAAACTAATCAAAGCAGGACGTCAAGGTGGAAAACACACAAGGAGCAGAAACTACAAAATAAAACAGGAAACAGAGTGGAACACAGACTGAAACACTGAGTGGAACACAGACTGAAACACTTAGTGGAACCAAGGGAACACAGGTAAAGGTCGAAATAAAAACCTAAACACAGGGATAGATACGATACACAAGGTGTCCATAAACAAAATGAAAACTCTAATCATAAAAGAGGCAAAAAGTCCAGAGTCATGACAGGATATTTTTTCTGGCTGTGAAAGTTATGCTTGGACTGGGGACAAATTGAGACTCCAGTTTCTGACTGAAGACAGGACGAAGAGATTGTACATATTTCCACCTTTCAAGTTAATGTGAGGATTAATATTTGTAGCCTGTAGTATGGTTTGGCCTTGACCAAAAGTTCCTTTAACTTCCAGTCCCAGTGCTGACTAAAAGCTTCCCGCAGGCAGTTGCTCACCTTCGTTCACAGACCACCGTGGTGCTTTCTCTGTATCAGTTAGCCATAGGGGCTAACAGGCAGACCCTGGTGGGCTGCTGCTTCAGTGGGCTGGTGGATCAAGTTTCAACCCCCACTTCAACCACATTGAAAACACTACATTTTCATTGTGTTAAACCCAGAATAAAATAATCCTCATAACAAAAATCGATCTATGCTACATATTCATTTGAGCTGGGATTGACATCCTTACATAAATATAGGATATAGTTATTGGTTTGGTATAACTTAATCCAATGAGGATTAGTTTGTCAAAGTTTACATTTTATGTTTTGCCACAGTGTCATTAAGTTTTATAGATTAATCTTTATTGTATTTGTTGAGAAGCCAAATGTATAGAAAGGGTTTGTGGGCCAAGCCTAGAAATAGTAGATTACAAACGTTGTTGGGGAAATTAAAGCTGTGTTTGGTTTAATCAGTTGAGCTCAGCTAAGCTTGATGAAAAATGTTGTTGCTGTATCTACTACATGTAATATATGAAATATATTTGAATGTAAATACTGAACCTTCTGTCATAGTTCAGGGCTCCTTAGAGGTTTTAATGCCCATTTCCAAAGTAAATTTTTTGCCAGTATTGTTTCTATTTCAGGCCTTTTAAAGTAGGGCAGTGATGCTTTTTAAGTCTTTCTGTTGATCTGAAGTTAAATGTGTGCTCTCTTTAATCTGCAGTCCCAGAGGCAGCCAGCAGGGCTTGGAAAGAGGTGCTATCAGCTAGCTACAGCAGTTCGACCAGCGGCAACTGGAGCTGGGATGCCAGCGACCAATCGGTGCCCTCCACACCGTCCCCTCCTCTCTCCAACGATAATACCAAGAACTTCCTGCTCTCATCCCAGGGTGATGATGTCAATGAGGATAACACAGAGAGCACGCACTTCATGTTTGAGGACCCCATACCTCGGAAGCGAAAGGTAAAGATGTGTATATATATTTATATATATATATAAAAATAAATAAATTATATATATATATATATAGGCCCAACAGCCCCCTCATGAAACATCATTTATATTCACTAGATCGAGATTTTTTTTATTTCAATCTGCAACAGATAGACCATACTCCAGATCCATGTATTGTTTTCTGAGAAATTGAGGATAATGTTGAAATCTTTTTCTCATAATGTAAAATAAAAAAGTGAAAAAGTATTTTTGGATCCATCCCGTGATCCAGATCTACACCAAAATTTAAAGGGTTCCTGACCCATACCACACCCTTCCACCAAGTTCTGTGGTAATCGGTCCGGTCATTTCTGGTGAAATCCTGCTAACTACCGGAAAGACAAACAAATAGCGATGAAAACATATTGTCCTAGGCTGAGGTAATTATAGGTTTAGAACGTGCAATATATGAAACTGAATTGATGACTGGATGGAAAGCTTTCTAGTTGTGACTGATTTAGTCTTCCACTGTTATCTGTAGGCATTACTAGACTTTTGATTGATGTGGCTGCATATTTCATAGTTTTGGTTAAAGATTCAAGGACTTTTATTGTGTATTTTAGCTTAAAGCCTCCACAGTCGTTTTCACAGTTGATGTCGCGGTTTCTCTGTGGTTTTGGGGTTATCATGGCTGTCCTAGATGTCGTTAACTCCTTTTAACCACATGCAACTTAGAATGTGTCGTAAAATGACATAATACACGTCCACAATTGCAGAGAAATAACTCTGATGTGCTTCTGTAACTTTAATAAGCGGTAGAGCAGTTGTAGTTGCAGGGGCAGACTTTGCAAAGACGCACCAGAAACATTGGGAATATGTAAGCACCATTCAGTTCTACAAGCCTCTGACGTACGTCTCGTCTCTCTACTTGTGTGGGTGATGGATTATGTTCAGTGTCATTCAATCCTCCTCCTCTCTCTTTTTGACTGTAGCAACAGTCCAGAACACCGAAACGCTTCACTGTTAAGAAGCTCTCTCTCTCCCTTTCAGCCCATTCAAGGGGAGAGGTGGGAAGGTTAAGTAAGAATGAAGGAGAGGAGGCAGACGGGGGAGGGATGTTCTGCAGGAAGTGTAAAAGGTTTCAAGGGATGTATGAAAACGAGGACAGTCAGAGGAGAGAAGAATTGATTCTCAAGTTAGTAACAGGAGGTAAAATGAATCTCAATCTTTCCTCCAGCCATATGGTGACAGAGGAGATACTCATATACTGCACAGTTTGTGGGAGTTTGCAATTCAGCCTCCCTGGCGAGGGGCAGCAGTGAAGATTATTGAGCTGCAGAATTTATGAAACCGCTAAGACTCCGAGGACGATGCTGCCAGAGACCTATGCTGTAGCATAGATAAGCAGACAGGAAATGAAGTAGTGGGATGACACTGGGAGGAATAGAAACACATGGGTTGTGTTCAACAGCAGCTCAAATGTGAGCGTACTCTCGCTCGCCTTGTGCTGTGATATAGCTGACACCAACCCCAGAGGTCTCAAACTTCTCTGAGCAGCTGCCCCTTGAATTGTAGACTGTTTGAATTTGAGCTGGCAGCGAGTTAAGAGGATTATTAAACTCTGCAATCACCAGTCTTACTATAACTGTGTTAAGATGCAAGAAAAACGCTTAGGGAATTAAGTGCTTTGTGATTGTTTGTGGGATTAACGACTAGCTTTTCAGTGTAATTTTTATTAGGAAGGTTGTTTCAAACAGCGTGACAGAGAGCGGCCAGCTCCGCTCAGCTACTTAAACAACATCTTGGTGTCACATTCAGTGAAAGGGAGTGATTGTCAATGAAAATTAGTTGAGATTAATAGTAGCGTAGGAGAACAAACAGAGCCACTGATTAAAAAAACCTGTTCCCCTCCGACTTCTCTTCATCTATTTTTCTCTTTCCATATCTCCTGCTCTCTCCCTCCCTCCCGGTTTCTTGCCCTTCCTTCTCCGCAGGCTGTTGAAAGGTAATGAGAGTACACACCCACTGCCTTTCACTAGCAGTGATGCAGGTCCCTGCCTGCTCACGGGACAGCTGCCAGCCACTGATATGAGGACGTGAAAATGAATTGAAACAAGAACACCCACTCTCTGGCTTTTAATGCATGGAGGGTTATGCTTGTTTTTTTGTGTAAATGATCTCAGGAAGATCAGACATGATAACATTTCTAAATTATTTCCCGTATGATCGGAGGTTAAAAAAAGGTCACAGACGTGCTTGTGTGTCTGTGTTTACATGTATGTTGTTGTAAACATGAAGGTGGCACCCCCAAGCTGTATCTCACACCTATTTATGGTACAACAGGTCTTCACCTCATCCCACAGCCTGCACAGACAGCAGGAGAAGGTCAAAACAGTGCGTTTATTTTGCCCATCATTCTGCAGGTGAACATGAAAGTACTGTGAGGTAGACAGAGGAAGGTGCATTTTTATTGTCCCCTCTCAGTCCCTGTCTTTTTTCTATTTCTCTTTCGCGCTGTATGTGTCTGAACTTGTCAGATATCTGTTTTCTATTTTTATAGGCTTGCTGCTCTATTAGCTTTCTAATGAGGTGTAGTGTTTGGCCCCATGTAGAGTGGCACTCAATCCCCTGCGAAGGCCTTTGTATTCAGTCTGCCAGTCAGATCCACACAGAGGAACATTAGAACACGAACTGCGTAAATCTCTGTTTGCCTTAAAATACTAGTTCGAGGAGACAGACGATCTTTGACTAAAGAAAGAAGAAAACATTCAAATCCCAAGAGCTAAACCAGAGACAGATGTTGTAGCATAAATGCACAGATTGTGAAGTCGACATCAGCTACTGTCTAACGTATTGGTTTGAAATTTGTCTTTCAGAACTCCATGAAGGTGATGTTCAAGTGCTTGTGGAAGAACTGTGAAAAGGTCCTCAGCACTTCCTCAGGGATCCAGCGACACATCCGCACCGTCCACCTGGGGTGAGTAGCCAGTCATCAAGAGAAAATCAAACACACCCTGAGTGTGTCTTGGATATCAACAGTCCCATATGCAGGGACGTATCTTATCAATGTATTATACAAGTTTGAAAAAGCAGATGTTGGATTTGAAATAGTTTAAACCACAGTTTTTGTCTGAGCGGATTTCTTAGTCACACACTAATCACTACTGTGATTATGTGTGACTCATGAGCCTCATTGATCATCTTCATTTAATCATTATTTAAAAGTCAATGTGTTTTTAGTTATCATACTTCAAATTCAGAGTTAATTCTGCTAATGTGGACACTGATTTTTATTTTATAGAACTGAAGGCTTATTTTTCCCACTTTATTAAAGACATTCACTGTGAAGGTGTTAAGTAAAATGGTACTTCCTCTGTACCAGTGTCAAACTCTTTGATGCAGATTGTGTGGTACAACAAGAAAAGTGACACACATCTGACTGTCACAGCTTGGATGCCATCCACATGAAGTGAGAGCTTGTGTGTTACCAGTGAAAACACATGTGCACATTTTTTCATATTTGAATTTACACTGTGAGGTTTTTATCAACACAGTTACCATTTCCTGCTTTTACCCAGCACTGCACTAGATGTAAAATAAAATATTACAAATGTCACCCAGTGAAATTTAAAGCAGCAATAACTGAGTTTGTATAATTGTTATTGTCAGGAAGTTTTTAACTGGATTGAAATTATGATAGTTTATGCTCATATATTACTATATGCAGACAGAGAGAGACCTATTTTTTTCCGTGCATTAGTTAAACACTAAACAGTTTTTGAAGAAACAAGCGACCACAGAAATTGCCCTCAACAGTTGTCATTGCATCAGCAGCCTGTTTGTCTGAGGAGCGCTGCAGCACACTGGCTTTACACTGCCCCCTACTGTTGGGAAGAGTAACTCCTTTCTTCTGTTACATAACAGACAGCTGCGCTTCAGACAGCTGTGCCTCCATCAGTCAGCCACAGCATTAAAACCAGTTACCGGGTTTATTGTAGTGTTAATGTACTGTAATGATGATAACTGGGTTTAATGTTGTGGCTGTGGTTTACAAAGTGGTCAGTAGTGCTTAAGTAAAACGTCTGAGGAAAATACATGGGTGTCTTTCATGAGCACCATGATCCCATGACCCAATGCAAAGATTATGCTCTTCCTCTCTTCATGTTAACAGTTTATTATAAAATAAACATGTGCAAAGTGGGCAAATTCTTTGGTATGAAGGAAGCTTTATTAGTTGCTCTGGGCAAACTTAGTTATTAATGATAAAGTCAAGTTTTCTTTCTAAAATAATAACAAGTCTAGAGCCATTTTTCAAAGTGGACATTTATTCAAGCCATCCATAATACACTTTATACACCTGAAATATTGTGAAGTGGAATAAATATTTATAAGTATTTTACAGAACTGTTTCCTACTCAATATCCAGGGTAACGTCAGATAAAATATTATGCTAGACAGCAGTGGTAATATATCACAGGCCTAAATCATTAACAAACCTACTGCACAGGCAACAGTCTTAAAGGCTAATGCACCTCAGAGGAGCGTCTATTTGAGATCATGGACCCCAGCCACCAAATTAATGGCTGCGGATCACATAGAAGTGAATGTAATTATTTCAGATACATAAAGGAAGTAAATGCTTCTCATTTTCTGGCATCCAAACTGATAGATCTGAAGTAAAAGGGAAAAATGATGTCTAAGCTCTTAAGATATACAGTACCTGTATTCAAGGAAGTTGAACAGCGAGATGTTGAAAAGTTATGGAAAAGTAAAATGAGTATTCAACCGAATGCACCAATAAAAATGCTGTGGTCAGAGTAATTAGCAAGTACAATTACAAGAAGAGAGCGTAATAGTTTAATTGGCCACGTGTTCCTTGACCACAATTTCAAGATCAACTCTAAGATGGGACTGAAATTCAACAATCTTAAGTTAAGTTAAGTTTTTTAGTTGTTGCTGTTTGGCTCCTGCAGGCGAAACAGCGACTCCGACTACAGCGACGGAGAGGAGGACTTTTACTACTCAGAGATCGAGGTCAACATGGACAGCCTAACAGAGGGCCTGTCCAGCCTCACACCCACCTCGCCCACCACGGCCGGTCCTCCGCCCGCCTTCCCACCACCGCTCACCGATGTCCCTCACTCCGAACACATCAACATGTATGGTTCGCAGAGCCACGTCCCAACACTGCTCAGCACATCAGCTCCCTCCACGCTCTGCCACATCCGCACTGACCACGCCTACCAGGTGACACACACACACACAAACCAAATAAATGTAATTTCTACTGCGAATCTTCAATTATCAGTGTGGCAATAAAAGCAACAAGCTTAAAATTGACCCCTTCCTTACTGAGGTTTCAAATAATAACAAAAGTTGACATGAAGAATTAAGTCTCAATATTTTTAAGCCTGAAAACTTGTAGTCATGTGGCTTAAATTCCTGCTGGAAACACTTAATGTGTACTGCTGTACAGCTTTGGTTATCCTTCCCCTTCCCCTTCCTTCGCTCATTTTACTTTCTGCTCTTCTAACGGTTAACAATTCATGTGTGTTGCTTACTTTTACATCCTTGGAGGTAAACAAAAATGAAATGCTTTCAGCTGAAAGAAAATATTTGGTCAAAGTATAAATCTTTATAATATTCAATATTGAATTCAGTCCTTTGCAGCGGACCAAGGTTGTATTGAAGTTTTAGTTGCCATGACAACACCAGACACAATGTAAAAGTACACTGACGTCAATGCATATGCAGTGCAACAGCTTCTCATGTTTCATTTTCTCTGGATTGCTTATACTCATGCTCTTCTTTTCAACACTGCCAAACTTGTTTTCTCTGCTATACTTAATGTTGACGTAGAAGCTGTTTTGTGGCATATTGTACAGAACCTGCCAGGATTCGTAAACTAAACTATTATTGTAAAAGTCTAAAATTGTCTTAGTTTTAGATTCAAAAAAGTGGAGAAATACGCCCCCACGCTAATTATGTGATCTCTGTTTTCTGTACCCTCCTTCTGTCTGTTACATTCTGCACGTTTCCTGTCTGTCCTTGTTTCTGTCATGTCCTCTCCTGGCTGTGATGGGGTGACCATGTTCCAGGCCACTGCTCCAGTGAGTATCCCAGTGGGTCCCGAGCTGGCAGGGTTAGACAGTGGTAATGGGACCCGGCCTGGAACTGGGATTGAGAATGGCATCAGTGTGTCGTGGCAGTCCCCTCCTGTCATTTTCAAAGGCACCCCGGTGAGTGAGGCTTTGTCTCACGCCTTTTTATCTGAATCTTTAACTACGCTCCTGCTGTTTCTCCACTTGTGGCTATTTAAGCTGTTTGTCGCTCTGGTTTTTCACCCCCCCTGCTTGACTGTACCATCATCTTTATTATAAAGAAAGGCACCAGTAGCAGAATTCATCCAAAGATGCATTTAACGGTCATTTAAATAAAATCTGATTTGCATGCAATGTAATGCAACATTCGCAACGTTATACTTGATGTGTCTCAGTGCTATGCATATAAGACTTAAAATTATGAAATTAAAACAAGTCACAAATAAAAAGCACATGCATCAAAAACATTAACCTCCGTGTCTGTTGCAAACCATTGAAGGCAGCAAGTCTGTGAACAGGAGTCTGAGCTCCAGGACCCCCCAGGAGTCACTCAGAGGTCCTGGGAGGTGTTGGAGGCACATACTGTATCTTAAAATTGCATCAGACGTACTCAGGCCCAGAACTGTTTAAAGATTTACAATCCAATAAAAGGTTCTTGAAATCAATAATAAAACTTACAGCCATTCACTGCAGGGACACAAAAACGTGTGTTATACTCTCTGGTTGTCGATCAAGACGTACAGATGAATTTTGGATGAAATGATTTTGAACTGTGGTAACAGGAAGGTGAGTAAGATAGAGCCGCCAGCTCATGGTGTGCCATTTTAAGTAATTTTTGTCATAACAACAGCAATGCAAGTCATGCATGGAACTGTGTGTGTTACTTTTGTCTTTCTGTTGATGATGGGAAGCTTTATGATGTTGCACAGTACAGAGCGCCACTTGTTTCCTTCATTTACTTGAGAAAAGTACTAAAACTCATGTACTCAGAAAATTTAAGCGAAGATTTTTGAATATTGGGTGCGGCACTCATGTCTTCTCTCTCTGGCAGGGGCCTGTGACCCATGTCCGAACTGTCAGCATCGGGGAAAAGCGGCAGCCGGCAGCCAACACACACACCACTGTTATTAAGAACCATGCTTTAGTAACACCTCCAGCTAAGTCGATACCAGGAACCAGGTATGTAGCAGCTGTTTTCTCACATACACAGTCCATCATCTGTGTTGCATTTGATTATGTCCCCATACATAATTTATATTAATACAAATGAGTTAGTGAGATGATGATGGTGATTACAGGAACAAAGTGACATTATTTCTCCTGCTGGGAAACTTTTACAAGCAATTCAACAAAATACGTTGATAGACTAAAATGAGTTATGTAGATTCGTGAACAATGTTTGAATTGAGTCTGCAGACACACAACATACAGCAACACAATAACGTGTAAGTGTAGTTAACACTGAAAGCTTTTGTTTAGGTTACTGAAAAGCTTTGACAGACAAGCCAGGACATTTTGTCTGAAGTCACCACATCTTGCATTGAGCTCAATATTATCTTAGTTAACTAAGTTCGGCAGACAAGAGACCATCTTGAATCAAGTGTCCCGCAGCACTCTTATATTATCCAAAATGCAACCAAATTTCAGACTTAGTCCTCGTAGGGTAACTGTAGGATTTAACATTAACTTTTTAAAGTGCAGCCAGCAAAAATGATTTTAATGATTATTGAAATCAAAATACAAACTGTGGGGAATTTAACTGTGAACATGTAGCTGTTTCATCCCTTCCTTAGTCTAGGTTACATTATTATACATTGTCCTGAACCTTTGAGCAGAAGATTATATAAATCATAAATTCCTTCTCATTTGTTTTTAATTGTTGATGGGAAATGCACCTCCATGCTCATGGACACATTTAGGTCCCACAGATCACATTGTACATATGTGCATGTTTTTGTTTTGCCTGTGTGGGTGCCTGGATTTCTGTGTGCATGTCCTTATGCTGTCACATCTGCTGTTACCAAGGAAACCCCGTGGGGAGGCAAAGAAGTGCCGAAAGGTGTACGGCATGGAGAAAAGAGACATGTGGTGCACAGCCTGTCGCTGGAAAAAAGCCTGTCAGAGATTCACCGACTAATCCAGTCCCCTTCCCGCCTCTGTGAGATGAGCTCTTCCTCACTCAGAGCGATGGCGAGGTGGACTCTTCCACTGAGGAGACAAGGGGAGATTTCTTCACGACAGAGCTCTCAGCGCTGCTTCCTCCAGCCCAGCTGGAGCTTCGCCTTCTCTTTCTCTTTCCGATTCCAAACACAAAGAGAAAACAAAACCGGTGGGTTAATAAAAAAAAATCAGCAAGAAAAAAGAACTTTATGTAGGTTTGGAGACTTTTTCTATGTCTGAGATATTTTCACTCTAAAGATGAATAATTAATAACAGATTTTTAAATTGGATTCTGAACCGTCTGATTTGATTTTTATCACATTTTTCACAGTCTCAACTCAAGGCAATGTTTAAAGACTTCAGATAAGCTTTTTGGAATACTCTGTTGTCCATTACAAGAGCATCTTGTAAGCTACTTTTTGGGGGTGGATCATGACTCTTTTCGGAGGTTCAAGGGTTAACCAGATTTACTTGGTAAGACCTCTGTAGCATATTTGTTTCGAATTATCACTGTTTAAGGGACTTCAAACCTACCAAAGGCAAGACGCCGGTTCACTTACAACCAACAGCGTAGGTGTAAGCTCAATACCAAATCCAACATCACTGTCTTCTGCAGTCGTACTGTGTATTGACTGTATGCTCATTCAATATCTGAACAACCAATTAAATTCAGTACAGCCAGCGACACTTATATGAATTTAGCAAAAAATGCACAAAAAACTCACACCAAGTGGTACAGAGTTTCCCCTTGACTTTCCAAAAATATTTTCTAGAGATGTACACAATACATGAAATATATGTCCCGCTCTCCTTTACTATAATTTTGCCCTAGAGATATGCTCCTTGAAGAAATGAGTCATCTTTTGGAGTATCACTGTAACTGCAGTAGAGAGAGCGGATATCTATTTCTTATATAGAGTTTATTTTCAGCGATGAGTTCTTGAAGCAACGAGCAGTTGCACTGTGCAATCAGCAGGATTACAGCATTTAATATTGTATTTCTTGCTTTGTGGTTGTCATTTACTGACAGTTGATGTTCTCAAAGAGATTGTTTACCACAGTGAATGATACATGAATGATAACTGCCCTTTGAAACTAACTTATAGTCTGACTGGTGTAAATTGTGTATGTCGGTAAATAACAGAGATTGTAACCCAACAATCACTACCTGATAATAAGTCAGGTCTTCTTAATCATTTGTTACAGTTTTCAATGGAGAGGTTACGCAATCTGTAGTAGTTGGAATAAATATAATTAACCAGCATTAAGATATTTGTAGATTCCCCAAGTTATCTTCATAGGAATCAAGACTTTTCCCCTTGTGTTTCTAGATGTTTAATCTTTTTAAAATGATCTTTCACTCTGGTCTGACATTTAAAATTAAAAAAGTAAGGATCTAATCAAGTTGAGTGCAGAGCAGAGGTGTTGGTAGACGACTGTAGACTGATTCAAGTGTAGCAAAAGTTTTAAAATGTTGTACCAAAGTGGAGTCTTACTTTTTTAGAATAGGTCTCTTATAGTAAATAGTAGCTGGCCATGTTTCAAACTTTAGATAAAATACAGGTGGTAGATTTATAGTTAGTTAGAAATTGTCATAGTAATGTAAAATTTAATATATCCCTTTTTTTAAACAATTTCCATCGGCCATTCTTAGAAAATGTCATCCTTTAAATTTAAACCCTAATTGTTTGTTGCTTTGCATCTGTATCAGCTGTCCAAGATATAAAACAAAACAAAGACAGCAGTGATCTTACAATATTTAGAGATATTTGTCCAATACTGTGACACAAGTCAACTAGTCATTACCCAACTCAAACTGTGCACCTGCAGGGTGAAACACGTGTAATTGACCTAAGGACATTTATGAAAAACATAATAATAATGATGAAAGTAGAAGACAGAGCCCCACATCAGAAGCCATAATTTAAGTAATTCCCATGTAGAGAAATTCCTACAAGAGCTGAACTTTTTCACGTTACCCCTCATTAGTTGTGGATGATCTTCCGAGTTGCACTCAAGATTTTAATAAGCTTGTTTCTCATAGCCCATACACTAAAGCTAACTTATATATTTATGTAGCCCCAAAATCACAAATTTGCCTCAAAGTACTTCACAGTGTACAACGTGTGACAGCCTCTATCCTTAGACCCACAAAAAAAACAAATTTAACCTTTATCAGGCATTTTACTGATCTGGAGGCAGAGTCGGGACAGTAGATGTATATTTTTGAAGAGATTCACTCTTTGCGTGTTTGTCAGCAGCGTTTTGAATGTAGATTCTGCTGTGCGTCCTCTACTCTCTAAGTGCTCCTGACATTGACCGTACCTAGTCACCATAGCAACGTATGTTACACACACGCAGAGACATAAAGAGTGCCTGTCCATCCCTGTTAAAGCAGGCCAACTTCAAGCGTACTTAGAATCAGTGCGACCTCACACATCTGTCGCCATAGAAACACCTGCACTGTCCTCTGCCGCCACAGGGTCACTCAAGCTGTCGGCTAACGCCACCTGATCGTAGTTGACCAGTTACAATCTCTCCACGAAGGACGAGGAGCAGATGGCTGATTGTTCATTGCCGGCTCGATGTCAATGAGCAAAAAGAAAACACATGAAGCACACGTTTGATTGCTGTGAGAAAAAGTAGTTATTAATATGTCCTTCAGTTCCTGTTGTAAAACCAGCGTGACGTTTTTAAAATTACCAATCCTGCCTGTAAAGTGTTTATTCCAGTGGTGTCCCAGATAAGCTAGGCCTCCCCCCCTCTCTCTCTCTTGGGAGGCCTCTTCCGGTCAGAAACTTCACAAAGTGCCAATGAAAAGAACATTAAAAGGAAAAGGTATACTGACCTGATGAAATTGCACTATGTTGCACTGCGCAAAGACATGTTTTTATACATGGACATTTTATATACAAACATTTTTGAAGTTTATTTTCGAGGGGGGTTGGGAGGGGTGTGTCGTCACTGCCCGATGGAGTAAAATGGGGTATCAGGGAATGGGGTCTCTGTACCTTTTATTGTCGGGGGCCCCCCCATTATCAGTTCGACAGTTGATGTCTTGCTCTCTGTGTCGGATTTATCGCACTAAACATTGTGGTGCTGGCAGTCGTGGAAGTGTGGTACTGGGAAGTACAGTGTGGTACTTAGGTAGTCGGTCACTTTGCCTTTCCTTGGAGGAGTGCCAAGGGCCGAGAGCAGCACCTGCCTTGTCTCAGTGATGGGAAAACACCGGTCTCATTCGGTAGCTACACATTATCGTCTTGGTAACAGATGCTTAACAGCGTTTTATCGCCTGTAGTTTCTTTCATATTACACACACACACACACTTTTTATCCATAAAGCTCCTCTTTGTGCTTCCTTTACTTAAACAAAAAACAGAAAAAGAAAAAAACAGGTTCATGCTTCTTTACATTTTACTGAGCTGAGGTAGAAACTGTTAGTGCTGGATATCACTTTTAATTCTGTTATCTCTAGTTTGGTCAAATATCGAGTGTCAAATGCAGCCCATCAGCTCCCTCTCCATCCTCAGTGTAAGCACTTTTAGATTCCACCAGCAGGGTCAGAGGCCGATGCCTATGCCAGCAGTGAATTGGACTGTTGGCACATGATCCACTGACAGGTTCCTGTGCTTGTTGGCACCGCTCCGCCTTTTAAAAAGATGCACTAAACTGGCCAGTGGCGATAAAGGCCCAGGCTGCATCCTTAAGAGCCCGGCTTGGCTAGGACTAGGGGTCATCGTAGCCAGAGAGAACTCTGGGTACAAGCAACAAGAGAACGTTATTGGTGGATTTCTGCAAAATAGATCAACAAATGAAATCCTTCCTGTAGAAAGCGAGAGGTGGAGATGAAAAGCTGACGTCATGGGCGTGCAGAGAAACTGGAGATTGACAGTGGAAAGAAATCAGACGTGAGACGCGCAGTGACGATATTGATGGATTTTGCTGTTTCAGGGCTATCTTGTACATATGCAACAAAAGAGAACCGTGAGGCTTTTTTCATATATTGTTGTTTTCTTTGTTGTTGTATCTCTTATATGAAAAGGAAACTTTTTTTTTTACAGTGCAGTTGCTCAGAATATTTTTCTTTCATTTTTTAAAGAGTCAATTGAGAAGCTATAGTGAACATAACACGTAATGAATCAATGTATATTGTAGCTTAGAGGCAAAGGGGAGAAAAACAAAACCTGTTGAATGTAAAACCTACAAAAAGAAAAGTCTTTTTTTTTGTTGATATATTTGTTGGCTTGTTATGTACTGCCTGTAGAGAACCAGTAGCGCGTCCAGATTTTTTGCATCCAAACCTTTAACACCCACAGACAGCTGTCGCCACACTGCTAGATCATAACACAACCATGCAGTATTGCTTTACTATCTCACTCTGTAATAATGTGCTTTATAATGGAACAAGAACTAACTTGAGCTGTTCTGGTGACATCCGGGCGACTCGCTCACACTGTTGCTGTTTCGTCTATTTTTTGTCTTTTCTCCCTGCCATGTAGAATTTGTTTTGGAATGTGTGGTTATCGTGGATGTTGTTTGTGGTTGTGACGTTAAGGTGTTGACAGGCAGGATAACCTTCGCCCTTTTTTTGGTCATGATGAAAAGTTTTTTAACCTTGCGGGAACCTGTATCCTGCCCTGCACATTCCAACAGATGGCACGCTTTTAGTGTTTTCCATTCGTTTCCTACTGGACATATCCTTCCCATTTCCTTACTCACTACAGTGATTATTCATTAATCACCTTGTCCTTTTCCATTTCCTGTTCGTGTGCTCTCCAGCTTTACTGTGGTCCCACCTAAGCCTTTACCCAGTATATTAAGCTAAACTAAACCCTTGAAATGTGCATTAAAAAAAAGCCTTCGTATTTTCCAAATATGTCAAAAATTTGTGTGCTGCTTTCTTGAATGTCAGTTTTCATTTGTGTGTAAACCAGCAGCAGCAAAGCCAATAGATCTCCTTCCAAATCAAATGTAATGCATTGCAATGGCAGCTCCACTCAGTTTTTCGGCTTCTTCTACTGTGCTTTTATCGTTTGTCCAGGCTTTTACACTCTGTCTGTCACATCTCTTTGGATGACCATTTTTTCCCCGTTGTGTTTTTACTGAGCCGCACACTGGCTGGTGTTAAAACAGACTCTTTTTTTTTTTGCTTTTGTTGCCTCGTTTTCTTATTGATTGATTGATTGATCGATTGATTGTCTGGTTGAGTTTGAGGTTGTTTTGCATGTCTAGCATCGCTCATTTCTTTCCCGTTTGTTTTTGTGTTAGGAGAAAGAACACTGAAGGGTTTTTATGTGTTAGATGTCCCCTTTCAGGAACTGATAACCCAGGGCTGATTTAGCTTGTTTTCCTCTAAATGCAAACATGCTCATTGCTGACCGACACCCACACATGCACGGCGCATATTTTGAGGGAAACACTACGTCAGGCTTGGGTCATCACTGGAGGGTGAGATTCCTCCTGTGTGTGGGCTCCGCCTCTGGTCTTCATCAGCAGAGTCCCACACACACGGAGGAAGCACTTTCTGAGGAGTGGTGCACTCAAAGAGTATTTGTGTGAATGTCAAGCCTGTGACTAGTGCTTGAAAAGATGGATGACCATGTATGATGCTGATAATGTGATCTATGTGATATAATGTGACAGAAAGAAAATAAATCTGAATGGAAGAAAAGACTGGTGTCCCACTAATTTTTTTATTTATTTAATATGTTAATCACTTCAGGAGAGTAGTTTATAATAAAGTATCACATGTGGTGATGTTAGCATGTTCATCCCTGTGTCTTCTTTATTTGACTTGTCTATTCTGACCCCTTGTGGACAGCAGTTGCTAATAACACAAAAAGGCACGGCACACGTCGGTCACTTCTTTACAGCAGCAATTTCAAAATTTATTGAGACTGATTGGTTTTTGCAAATAATATTCAAGCTAATTCTTCCACTAAACATGAAGTTAGAAAGAGGCTTGCATGGCCACTGGGCCTGCCCCAACATCAAAACAGGAGGCTCATGGTAAAAATGTTTTTGTGATCAGTACTATCAACCGAAAAATATTTGCACAAGAGCACTTAAATCTGCCCGAAACAAAACGGGTGTAAAAACAGGACAGGCTTTTTTTTGTTGATTATTTAACACATTTTGTTACAAACACAGGTTTATGATAATCATCAATATAAAGTCAGTATCATATTGAACAATATTCCCAATGAAAATAAACAAACCTCAAGCTGCAAGGGCAAACTTTTACAAATTAAAGACCCTCTAAAACTCGAGGGGAAAATAAATAATATATAATAGTAATATAAATTCATATATATGAAGGTATACACACATCACTCTTAGTAGAAGAACAAAATCTAAAGTAAAAAGCGCCAAATTTTGAAATATAGTATAATATAGATATACCCATATCTATGGCTTCATGATTTGCACATGTGAATCAAGCTATACAGGCTAAATGAGGATTGCAATTTGTACACGTCTAAGAATACCCATATTCATCTGCAGTAGAGCAAACAGTTCCAGTTTTGCATCATGTGGAATGAGACAGTTGTGTGCAGATGCCGAAGACGTCGCTTTGGTATGACAAAAATGAACACAGGCATGCAGTTAAGACCACAGAATCAGGGCACAGAAGGTCATCAACACGCGGCGGGAAGGAGAATCTTAGTCGGCCATCATGATTTGTCTCGTCGAAGTTTCATCCTCAAAAAACGGTTTTTCGCGCCTCTAATATGATCAGTCACGTCTCGGTAATCTCTTTCCGTCGACACAGATAGTCAAGGAGCAAGCACTCTCACAACAAGCACACAGGTGAAATGTCATTGAGGCACATATTGAGGGGTTGATGGCAGACGTTTTCCTGAAGTACAACCCGGTATGAGGAAGAAGAAATACGGTACAGGTTGTGAGAAGAGCGCAGGAACGGGGTGGGGGGGGGGGTGGGGAGTCATACATACATCCAGACGTCTCCCAGTGGCCTCAACAGAACCACAGGACAGAGATTTGTTGCTGATCATGGGCTCCTTCCACACCCAACATTAACATTCATAGAAATCCTACCCCATTGTCTTTCTTCTTTTATCATTTTGGAAAAGTACTACGAAAATGGGTCAAACACAAAAACAACCAAAAAAAATCCAATAAATAACACCAATCAAATAAAAGGACATCGCCATGACATGAAGAAAGCATCACAAATCGCATTGTACTGATTTTCTCAGTGGGGGTTGATGGGAAGTGCAGTCCATGGCACCTGTAGCAGGGATGCCTGTGTGTGTGTGTGTGTGTGTGTGTGTGTGTGTGTGTGTGTGTGTGTGTGTGTGTGTGTGTGTGTACAACCAGCACTGGCAACAACATGTTTCCCAGAGTTACTTTCCCTTTATGCAAATGAACAAGTGTGGAGTCAGTAAAACGCCAGCACACAACAGAAACACAGCACGTAGACTCGGCACTGTTGTCTGCATGCTGCATTTCTACTTGATTGTGTCCATGTGAAGGCGAGAGACAGTAGAACCAAGAAAATAAACTAAAAGTCTGCTTGGTTTTAAGATGCAGTCTTCAAAAGCTAGCCGGTCCTTTCACGCAGCCCTTCATTTTCACAATAATACCATAACATGTGCACATTTTCAAACTGTGACAAATAGTGACAGGTTCAAAAATAATAATAATAATAATAAAAAAAACAACCCAACAACGAAACTGTTAACCACAACAATAAATCAAAAAGCACCTGCACACACAGACCGCGAAACAAAAGCACTTCATGTTTACAAGGTACTAGATCGGTTTTGGTTCGATATTAATCAATTAGTGTACATTAGTGATGCAAAAAAAGCTTGTGCGGAATATATGTTTCAATCAATATCTAACAGAGAAGTTTGACGGTGACGCCCCCCCCCCGGTTGAAATCAAAGAAAAAGCAAATACGACAGGAAAAGCGTAAACTGGCACAATAAAAGGTTGATAAAAGCCCCATGGCTTGCTGTCCACAACAAGGCAAAGTATAAAAGCTTCTTTTTCCTTATACAAGATATAAAATATCAAAAAAGGAACACACAGTAAAGCTTAGCATCCAGCACTTAATAATAATAATAATAATAATTAATAATAGTAACATCAACAACAGTAATCATAGTTCTGATAATCATAATAAGACACGTCATCTGCCTCACTTGAATTGTCATTAACTTCGCCAGAAAACATAGAATGAATCCTAAGAAATCAATATAGACTATTTTGGATACTCAGGCAGTCGTTCACACACACGCGCACACACACACAAACACACACAGACACACAAACACAGAGAGAGAGAGAGAGAGAGAGAGAGAGAGAGAGAGAGAGAGAGGAGGGAATTCTCAAAAGAATCAGGAATCCACAAACAGGGTTTTTCAATAAATAGCCATTAAAACAAAGCAAATTAATATTACAATCTCTACAAATATCAAACTCTGAATTTTCAAGCACAAGTTTTGATCATCATCTTTTTAACCTTACAAAGCCGGAGAGAAAAAAAAAAATATATATATATATATATATATATATCACCAAAAGAAAGTTAAAGAGTCTGCATAATCTGTGTGTTCAGAATCTGGAATTACATGAGCAAGGGAAAGGTAAGAGGGAAAAAACAAAATCAGAGAAAGAAAGGCAGCTCCTCTTTAGGTGAGAGACGAGGCTCTCAGGTCCGATCGTCAGTGTGAGAGAAACTTGAGCCGGAGACGGCGAGAGAGACGGAAAGAGCTCATGGTGTCGGTGGCGTGGATCCACTGTGTGCTTGGGTTGAATTTGTTTCCAAACAGGGAAGTAGAAACTGATGTGCACCGTGTTTAAAACTCTGTAAAACTCTGTTTCAGTCTCTCTCTGTCTCACACACACACTTCACTCCCTTGTTTTAAACACCCCCCTCAAAAAAAAAATCTGTATGTACATTTCGTCAAAGTTCTTGTTGGAATGAATCGATAGAAACCGTGGTGGTAAACTCAAGTGAAGAAAAGATTAAGGACCCCACCGAAAGGCATAGGCTATATATAAACAGCAATCTGCACAAAGATTCAGTGATCTCGATATCGTGATAACAGTCAAGAGGACATGAAGTACATCCTTAAAGGTAGGTGCGGTCACCGAGTTGTTTAGGTAAGTAAAGATCTGATCAAAAATGTAAACCACGGGTTCAGGGCTTTGATAGGAGTCAGTTGTCGTTAAAGTGCAAGTCTGTGGCAGTAGGACTCTGCATCACTGTGCCAGCGGGCCGCCCCGTCCTCTGACACACGAAGCTTTGCAATAGATTCACACTCTCCCTTCCGTCGCAGAGAGAGAGAGAGACACTTTCCCCTAGAAACATATCAGCCAAGGTGGGACCCCCCCTCCTCATCCTCCTCCTGGCTGTATCCCTACACTGTCAGTGATCCTTGGTTTCCATGGTGATTGTGATGGCAAACATACAAAGTTACAGTCCAACGTCGGCCATGTCCTTGGCAGCGTCCTCATTGATTCCTGCTGTGACGAAGTAGAAAACTTACTGGACTCTGGCCTGAACCCTCAAGAAAGAAAGGAACACACACAAAAAACTAAACACTGCATCAGAAGTAAAGGAGGTAAGCAGAAAAAGCCTTGAGCCATCTCTTCACCACTCTCCCTCTACTATGGCAGCCAAGGTTGAGAATAGCCTAAGTGTGTGTGTGTGTGTGTGTGTGTGTGTGTGTGTGTGTGTGTGTGTGTGTGTGTGTGTGTGTGTGTGTGTGTGTGTGTGTGTGTGTGTGTGTGTGTGAGTGTGCCACTCATAATGGTTTTAGATCATTGTCGCGCATCACCCTACAGCATTTCCGTTCAAAGGAAGGCCTGCCCACGGTGGGACGAATGGGTAAAGAGAGCAGTGATGTCTGCCCAGCAGATCGCAGGAGATCTTCGGAGATTGGTCTGACGAGGCCACGAACAGGAGCCGGACGGGTTCTAGGAGATCCAGGTGAAGTCCCGATCAGTCCCGTTCTGCTGCTCGCCCTCCTGTGCCGAGGAGTCGCTCTCCTCCTTCTCATTGTCCAGTGCTCCGTGTGCCTCGGCGCTCATCCCTGAGTCCTTCCACTTCACCGCCTCCTCCTCCCCTTCTCCCATCATCTCGCCATCCCCTTCCACCAGCATCTCCTCCTCCCCCTCCCCGTCACCATCGCACTCCGCCTGGTCGTCGTGGAAGCGATCCCCGGGATACAGCTCCTCCTCAGGGGAAATGTCTCCACCCACCTCCCCATTGTGGTCCAGCAGGGCAGCCATGCCCCGGCCAGAGCAGTCGGCGCAGACGCCATGACGACGGGAGCCATGTTTGATTCCGACACTTGCTGCTGACATAAAGACCCGGCTGCAAACTTTACATACATACTTCTTGTCTTTGCTGTGGACCTGTTAGACAGAAAAACATCATTTTAAACAATTACTCATTTACACTTTGGATAAGGTGTAATTTACTGCCCCCTTCCGGTGATGGTACGCGCCCCCTCACCAGCGTGTGCCTCTTCATGTGCTCCCTCCTGGTGAACTTCTTGCCACAGATTTCACAGGGGTAGGGCCTCTCACCAGTGTGTGAGCGCATGTGCCTCTTTAGGATGCACTGGTGCATAGCAGAGAAGCTGCAGTAGGGGCACTTGAACTTTTTACGGATCACCGTGAAGTCATTCACTGTAGGGACAGAGAGAGGGAGGGAGGGAGGGATGGAGGAGATAAAAGAGACAGAGAGAGAGAAAGAAAGAAAAAATTATTGTTGAGTGAAGCTCGTTTGAATAAACCGAGACGTCACTTCTCAGTTATTACATTTAATTAGCAGCATGGTCTAGAAATGTACCATCAATTCCCATGGCCACCCCAATCCCAGTCAAAGCTACAGTTGCCCTGGCAACAGCTCTTCCTCCATGCTAAAGCAATAAAGGCAAAGAGATACTATAAACACACAACACAACAGTCGGTCTGCCTCCATTGCTCTCGAAGGTCTCAGCTATGGACAGCGAAAACACAGACAGAAAGACAAACACAGACGATGACATGAAGTTTGAAGGTTGGGAAATAAAAGCGCTCTCACACACACACACAAAAAGGGAAAATTCACCTTAATATTAAAAAAAAGAAATAACGTTAATACCATGTCCCAGCCTTGTGTAGAGGTCTGTTAAGCCAATTATCTCAAGGTCTAGACTTAAATGGTAGTTAAGCTAGGTGAAGGGCATCCAAGTAAGCAGATTGTGTGTGTGTGTGTGTGTGTGTGTGTGTGTGTGTGTGTGTGTGTGTGTGAAGCCAATGAGAAGCTTCACAGTCAAGGCATACAGTATATAACCATGAAAGATCAGGGGTTTGAATCTATGCGCACACAAGCACAACACACACGGTGCACATTCACTGTACGTAAAGGATGGAGTCAAACACACAGTTAAGGGTCAAGTTGCGCTATGAGTGAAATAATATGATATAATTACCTCCGTCGGCAAATCGACTTCTGTTCTGATTAAAACACGTGAAATCACATCAACAAAAAAAACATGCATGTACACAAACTGCACAACAGACATCAGATTAACACAAACACATAAGACAGACATATTGTTGTGATTATGTGAAAATGTGCAGGACACAGAAAGCTGCAGAAATGAGGGAAATAAAGTTCTCACAATTTCCATAATAGTTTAATTACAGCATAAAATCTACAAGCAGAATCTCATTCCGTTTAGAAAAGTACATATTTTTATACAATACATAGTTTTCTTTATAACCTAAAATGATCTTTCAGTCTTAACAAACAACACATATTCCAATGCTATAAAAAACTACACAACATCCACACACCATTTGCCATTTCTCCTCAGTGGCTGATACTGCAGAGTTCCTGATTAGTTCCTGACTTCTCTAAGCCTACCAGTCCGTTTCAGCTGCTGGCTAGGACAGTGTGTGCTACCTGAGAAATGGGATTTTGTATTAGAAAGGATTTGGCATTTGGGAGTTCTTTGTGTAGATACACACACACGCACACACACAACACATACATACAACAGCAAGGGGGGGTAAATTCTCAATACACACTAATAGACTGTCTTTTTTCGATGCACGCATGCAGCACATATGTGCCGGAGCGAGTGGATTATTAGAGCGAAACACAGGTGGATGTCTTCCCTTTGGGTGCAGTACACACAGTGTGAGTGCACACACAATAAAACCTTGAAAACTGGGTTGTATCAGGACAATATCTTGTTGCAGGGTAAAGGCCTGCTGTAAACTCAAAGGAGGAACATTTGGCAGAAATGTGTCTGGATTTTAAATACTGAATCCACGATCCTGCAGCCTTCTGTCTTCACCACCTCCCTTACTCGTCTCTCCAGCATTTTCCCACTTGTCACCCTTGATCCCCCCCATTTTCTCCCTCACTCTCACAGCCGCACCATTATCCGCCTGCAGCAGTGACATCACTAAGCTCATCTGCTTTAAAGGGAGTCGGCCCCTCTGTCCCCACTTCCTCTTCAGATGAGGGGTCAGGGGTTAAGAAGGGTCGGAGCCATGAAGGGCCAATTACTGTCCAGCTCCAGCCACACTCAGCCACTAGAAGACGCACAGATCTGCGACAGAGCAAGAAGGACAAAGAGAGAGAGAAAATGACACCACCCTACGCCCATCCGAGCAGATACAGCTCTATTGTTTTTAGCTGGTTTTGTCTCTTTCGGCACATCCCCTCCATCTGCACTGAACTCCCAGCACTGACCCAAGACAATTGTGTCAGGCTGATGACTGGAGACAAGCTCCTACATGTCCAGTGGAGGTGGATCTGAGGTAGAATCACTTTCTATAACCACAGATATTTTAAATCAACATCTTTTATGCCAATAATAAATATTTTAAATGCTAATTGAGTTGCACTGCCAGGGAAAATAAATGTGATTTGGGTCTCACCGCTGCAATACTACATAGTTCCTGCAGGTGGTGTGGTTGCGTGGTCCGTGAGCTACAGGAAAGCCGAGCAGATATGAACTGTGTGTGTGTCTGAGTGTCTTTGTGCCCATAATGCAGGCAGGGGTGGACACAAAGATAAAGATCTCTCTGCCTAAAAAGGAGAGAAGACTTAAGTCAGACGGGTGACTGGCGACAGCGAGTCAGACAAGTGGTTTAGAGCTGGGGTGGGGGGGGTGGGGGTGGGGGGTTTCACAACCCCCTGTTCTCTGCACCCGCAGCACAAAATACCTTCAAGCTATTCACAAACCCTAACAATACTGTGTACAGCCAAAAGTTTGTTTAAAAGATTAGTTTTGCATAGCAATTCTGAACCTCTGACATGTTAGATCATATATCATGAAAAGTATGAACAAGTTGTAAAAAAAAAAGTCTCTATGGATTAATAACGATGTCAACAGATATTTTGATCTCCTCAGTGCAGAAACTACAAATCGTTTTTGGCATGAACAAACAACACAAGTAGGGATACAATGCTAATTGAGGGGTTATGGATGTGTGTACATAAACCTGCAGCCCATGCATTCAGTCTTCCACATTGATACTGTGATTATGATGGTCAACTTTCATCTCTTGAGAAAGTCGCCACAGTGGATATATAACCCCGCCTCTGGACATTTCCATCCCAGCGCTGCCTCCAAGTATCGTTCCTGGCACTGACCCCACCTGGCAGCACACTTTAACGTGTGTCGCCAGGTTCTTTTGAGTGCTAAAGGCCTTGGCACAGGCGGGGCAGGTGTGCCCTCTCTCTTTAGAGTGCACGGACGACAGGTGCCTGTGCAGGTCTGTGCGGTCTCTGAAGTGTTTCAGACAGTATACACACTGCATCAGCTTCTTCTTGAAGTGGATCGTCTTCTCGTGTCGGTCTGCGTTGGACTTGAGTGTGAAGCTGGCGGGGCACTGGGAGCAGAGGTAGCGCGCTGGCACAGACTCGGTCACAGCGGAGCGGTAGAGGGACTGGTGGTACGGGAGAGGCTGGGACTGCGGCTGGTGACGGGGCTGGGTGGGCTGCGGACCCTGCATTTCCCAGTCCATGGACAAGGCCATCAGAGACAGGGTGTGGCGGTATTCGTGTTCCCTGAGATGCTCCAGGCTGCTGAACAGCCGTTTGCACAGGGAGCAGGCGAACCCCTGTGAGGCCCAGGCGCCAAGCTCTGACAGGACTCTTTCCCCTGATCCAGCCTCTTCGCCCTGCACCATCAGCCCTCTAGTCCCTCTGCCAGCCTCGGACACTGACGCAGGTATCATCCCACCAGCACAGCTCCCATCGCCCATCTGATCCTTCTCGACAGGAGACTGGTCACCTTCCAAGCCTGAGATAGCAAGAAGCAGGGTGACAGAATGAAATAGATATGTATGGCATAGGATAAAAAAACACTCTTTAGTTATGATTTATTTGGATACAGCCTGAAACGTACCTGTGCTGTATTCTTTCATATCTTCTTCATCCTTTATAACCTCCTGCAAACACAAAACAATTCATTATGCCACACACACACACATTCATACAGGCTGTATGGAATATTGTCTGGGCATGCAGGAGGCAGGCAGGTGTAAGAAGCTGTGAAGACATTTTTTTTTATCTGTGAGAGACACTGAAACACACATGAAAACAGAAAAGAAAAAAAGAAAAGAAGAGAAACGACAGGTCAGAGTGATTTAAAGGGATGAGGAAGCAAAAACAGTAAAAGTGTCGTACAGTAAATAACTGACAGTTCCTGGATGCTGGAGCTGTCTTATGGAACGAGCTCTTGCGTTGATCTACAGTATTAATAATATAATCCCTCTGTTCCTCATATACTCAACCCCCACTCGGATGCACCCGTCCCCACTTTCTTCTCCCGTCTACATTCCAACTCGACTGTATCCGTCCTCCATCTACACCATGCTCCTGTCATTCCTTCACCCCCCCACCCTTTTCCTTGGCCTCCTCCTCCTCCTCCCCCTCTCCAAGAACAGAACGCTGTGCACTGGGCAAACAGATGGCTTGTCCGTAGAGATGGGGAGGCTTGTTGGGAGGCAGGTCCGCTGAAATCAAACGCTGCTCCTAAATGCTCACCCGCTCACACAGCGTGCGCACACACGGAGAGGTAGAAAACGAGCGTCAACACATGCTCATACTGCCATGTTCACACACGCACACACACACTGAGCAGAGCAAACAATTTCCTGGGCTGTGAGAGCAAACCTCTCATTGTCTACTTGTATTGATTCTACTCAGTCTCATCTCACTACCTTTCCCGTTATCCGCTATATCTAAGCACACACTGCCATTGTGACAAGATGTGTCATCCCTAATCCAACCACTATAAACCACATTACTGCTAATTCTGAGCAAAGACTCCTGGCTTCGAAGGTGAATTCTGGTCTAGCTATAATAAAAGAAAAAAAGAAATTATATGAAAGGTGAGACGAGAGCGTGGAGCTGGAAATCTGAAAGGAAGAGAAGGAAAAACAAATTGTGCAGAAAAGAAAGACAAACAAAAGACAGTGTTTCTTGTGCAGTGTAGCAGGAAATGTGCCAGATTCCACACAGAAAATGAGGAACAAGAGAGGAGTTGAGCGATGATGTGCTTGTGTGTAAAAAAGACTTTGCGGTGATTAAAAATAACCCCATTAACACCCGGCCCCACCCCCCATCACGTCACCGGTACCACCGTCACCTCTCAACCCCTCTCTGTGTGTTTGCAGGAGCAGGGTGAAGCTGCCCCCCGGAAACTCGTCTCCAGTTTCTACACGCTTCAAACTTGTATCCAACTGGAGGAGCAGTACCCAGAGAGCAGCCTCCGCCCTGGAGCTGATCCAGGCTCTGTGTGCTTACCTCAGGCAAGGTGGAGGGCTCCGGGCCCTCAGGAGCATCTTCCACATCCATGTCCAACCCTTCTGCGCGCAGCGGGGATGCCCCGGCCCACAGACCGGGGGCCTCCAGGGGCCGAGGCTCAGAGGGGAGCAGTGGTGTGGGTGGAGTGGGTGGGCAGTATGCCAATGTTGATGACGACGATGATGGCGGTAGTGGTGATGTTGGAAGATGAGATGGAAGAAGAAGAGGAGGAGGAGGAGGAGGAGGAGGAGAGGAGCCAGCCCCCTGTTTGTTATGAATAGTGGCCCCCGTGGCCCCTGGCCGGAGCGTGCTGCAGTAGTTGTTGGAGCGGAGCCCTGAGGAGCACAGGAAACGAGTCTCACCCACCCACTCACGTACAACTGCAACTCTGCTAGCAGCTGGCCACCACAACACAACGGGAGAGAGTGGGCAGGGGGGCGCACAGAGGCTGCCAGTGCTACACTATCAAACACAGTGGAGAGGGGGAGGAAGAAAAACTCTGAAGTTTCACTTTCCACCAGCCAAGGGGAAAGGGTTAGGGCTTCTCTTCTCTCTTTCTCTCTCTTTCTTTTTTGCTCCTCTGCTCTCCTTCTCCTTCCACCCACATGCGTGCGCAGAGGGTGGCAGCATGTGTGTGTTTTGTGAGTCGGTGTGCATGTGCTGTGTGTGCAAGTAAAATGCATATAAGGAGAGGGCTTGAGGATCCTCTGTAGCGTGGAGGGAGATTGTTTGGACAGGAGCCATCTTGCAGCTCAAGTGAGGACTTTTTGTACACGCAGGGTAGAGGACAACTATATCGACCATGTAAGATGTTTACCAGCAATAAGTTAAGGCACACTGGATGAAGAATTACGAATTTCTTCCAGAACCTTTAGCTCTACTCACACTGAAGCTATTTCTGCTTACATTAATACCCCCATTAGCTGGTACCAAGAGTGCCTCTCCTTTTCCTGTAGTGCATATTAATCAAAGTAAAATGCATTGCAGGTTATTGCGGACTCTGAGTGCGTATTTGTGTGTGTCTGTGCATGCGTGTGTGTTTGTGTGTGTACGGCTATGTGTGAGTGTGGGCAGCATTTTGGGGAATGTCTCCAGAGTTATGCAGTGGGTTAGCCATTCATTGCCCTCCTCTGCACAATGGACAGAATCACACAACCATGAGGCTCGACCGTGGACGGATTCTTGGAATGTTAAACTACCGCGCCCGACACTCCCCACTCCCACTTACTGAGAATACACACACACACACACACACACAAATGCTCAACTCCCCATCTCCTCTTCCCCACCTCTGGTCGTGACAGGAGGAACAACATTAAGAGGGAAGAAGAAGACGCAGAGTCAGGGGATGAGCTACAGGTGAGAGACCACAGCTCATTAACAAATGGCGTCCCGGCAGTCGGCACTTCTCTATCGCGGCAAATATCTATGTCGCCTGGGTTTAACAGTTTCGGTTCAATACTTTGCCTGAAGTCTCTTTAACATACGTCTGTAATTTCTAGCAATCTCGTCTCACTGAGTTTAATCTTGCAGTCGTGTCTGGCGAGCTGTAAAGAATACAAATAACAGCAGGCTGAGTCACTGCACATACAGCGACAAGAGCAAAAGAACCAGAAAGAAGAAAATGTACAGTAAGGCGGAGTAACTTGATTTACTTTTGAACACTTGATGAAGGCGCAGCATCTAAAATACAAGCTGCTGTCCTCTCCTTCAACTCCACCTGCTCATGGAACAAGGTTACGACCTGTTTGTTCTGTTAGGAGACATTTACAGTGAGGTGACTGAGCAGTTGCCAACTGCTAATCGCCTAAAAGCTGGTAAGTCTGTTGTAAGAAATAAAGAGTGAAAGGATTGGGGTTAGCCATGACTTAATGGCAAAAAACAAGGCTCAATGACACCTTGTTAGCGCTATCCCCTGTCCCCTCTCTCCCTCTCTCTTCTCTCCCCCATTTTTCCTCCCCTCACCCATACCTGTCGAGGCAGATGGCCGCCCACATTGAGTCTGGAGTTTTTTTCTCTCCACAGTCACCATGTGCTTTGCTCAAAGTTGGAACTGTTGGGTTTAAGAGCCTTTAGATAATGTATGTAGTGATGTGGTGCCACACAAATAACATAGAATTGGACCTTTGGAAAGCTGTATTTGGTGTCTCCTGCTCGGAGGAGATGTTTGGACAAGTGCCTCCAAATCCAAAATCTGGTGAGTGGATTAAGTTGCCTTTAATAGAAAATCCCACAAACAGATGGAAGTTATCTCCATCTCCTGTATCGATATCTATCATTACATGGAGCACTTCTGCTCTTGCTTTACTTGCATTAGGAAAAATTGCAGGCACACAATTGTGGAGGTAGACCTTTTCTGTTTTCTGTAATGAATTATAGGCAGTGTGTAAGGTGGATGCTATTTACAAATCCAAAATCTGTGATACAATAATTCCTAAAACTTTCAAAATCTCTAGAGTGGCTGTGGAGTCACTGGGAGCTACTGTATTCAGGGTGAGTCCATTTTCAAAAGTAAACGTGAAGTGATGAGAGCAGGTAGTGGAAGGAAAAGTTCAATAATGTCAGCATCATCCCTGCAGTTAATTGGATGTTCTCTCTATAGCCGGAACGCAGTGGCCATGTGGACAGGTGCACGGGGACAATCCGGCAAAATCCACTGTCTGACATTGATTGTCTGATGCACGCACGGAGGGGTGGCAGGGGCCAAATCCAAATGATCTTAATTTGATTCAGGAGGGCTGATTGACACACACACACACACACACACTGGTTCCCCTGTATTGTTGGCATTCCTCGTGCTAAGAGGATGTGGCCTGTGGCCCGTGCGGAGGAGAGGAGCTGCGCATTTGAATTGTAAGCCCTGTCAACAAGGCACGGGGTCAGAGCGGTTTGAATTTCTAAAGAGAGAAAAGGTATTCAGTGGCTGAACTGTGAAACATTGATTCTCAGTTTGGTCTGATTGTGAATGTATGAATCTCATGGGAAGAAAAATGTTTTATTAAACAGTCAATTACACTGAAAAGAGAGAACAAGAGAAAAGGGGGGAGGAAGAGAGGGAGGGAGGGGGAGACAGAAACTCTATGTCAAGGCCTTTTGTTGATATTCAGTGGTCTCTCTTGATTTGGGCCAGGTGACCTTGTTCTACCTCCTTCTCTTCCCAGATCAATACTTTCCCAGGATTTTTTTTAGACCAACACACTTTGATGCTCCGCAGCGTAAGTTAAAGAGGGTGGGGGGGTGTGGAGGGAGACAAGTATGGAGCAATTGAAGGAGCCCGCCAGAAGGGGAGGGGGGAGCGAGGGAGAGTGTGAGGGATGAGTGTTAAGGAGGGGTGAAGGAGAAATGGATGGAGGGAGGGATGGATGGCGTGAGGGGGAGTAAGAGAGGGAGGTGGGGAGAGCAGGAAGGATGTTGAGCAGGGGTGAAGGAGAAGCGGGGAGGAGAACAGGAGGGGGGGTGCACAGAAGGAGGGAGGGAGGCAGGGAGCAGCGATATGTCAAACCGGGCAGACTTCTCCTCCGCCCAGTAATCTGAGGTACACTGTTTGTTTATTTTCTGTCCTCATTTAGACACAGGGACAGACTCGGGGAGGGAGGGAGGGAGCTTGTTGGCCATCTCGACAAACCCATTTCCCCAACCCCTATTGTGCAGGGAATTCAAAATAGGGTACGGCTAACCAAAAAACCTCCCCCAAGGTTCCTCTGGTGACTGCTGAAATACAGCCATACGACTCATTCAACAAGTTTTCCTTTTTCCAAACAGGGGAGCAAATGATTAACATTTCTTGAATTCTCCAAATGTTCTATTCATATAGTCAAGGCTGAGTGTATCTGTAAAGTGTATCAAAAAGCCTCCTCTCTTTTCGGCAGCTCGTGAGGCTGTCTATCTGTGCTGTGACAGCATCTGATTCTCCTCTTTAAGCCAACAGAAACATCTCAATCCCACACACTTAACACTTGCACAAAAGGGGTGATGTGATGTGGCGTGCGTGTGCGAGCACGTGCGCGTCTCGTGCGATTGTGAGTGTGTGTTTTGGTCTATTCAGTCCTGGCCCTGTCTTTCATTTTGTATAGGTGAGTGGGGCTCAACTCAAAAGGCATGACGAGGCTTGGAGTTGTACCCTTCCTCTGCTTTTCTTCTGCTCACAAAGACGGGAGAATTCGGGACAAAAGATCCAATTACGAGCCAGTAAAAGCAAAGAAACACAAACACACGAGTCAAACACGCACAAACACACAAGTGTGCCCACGCGGACATGGACTCAAGCAAATGTTCGCTCGCACAAGTACACACACACACACACACACACACACACACACACACACACACACACACATCCTCTGTACACACACACAGACACACATCTACTGTACACACATTGGCAGTTTAACACCCTCACTGAAGGAAAAGAATGACTGATAGAAGAAGAAAGAAATCCTCTGTGGAATTAGGCACAATTAAGCATGTGTATTGATCTATTATTGATATGATTAGAGATTTAGCCACCCTGTTCATTGATTTGAACATTTGAGTATTTTCTGATATTCTACAGGTTGTAGAAGTATTAAAACATATAAACATGAAACTATGATAAATATAAATTATACAATGTCATCCATAATCACAAAAAAATAGAACGTTATGATCAATAAATTATTTTGATGTTTATTCTGATGTTTTGGAGAGCAACACGCAGCCGCAGGTTTGTCCGAAGCTTCACGCTCGATGCTGAGATTCAGCGAACGTCTAATGTCTGAGCAGTTGCTGCAGTTCTGTTGTGTTATTTTGCTGCTGTGAAGTGCAGCTGTAAACCCACTTATACGCACAAAGAAACTGTCACATAAACCAAACAAATTTTCTCACGACAGTGAGAGCGATCCCAGCAAAATGTTCTCTCACTGAGTCACCGCTGACTATTCATCACTGGCACTACCACACACTCAAGTGGCACCTTGTGCGCATTCAAACACACACACGCATTCATAATACAGTGGCTGATAAGGTAAATTCTCTGCAGCAGGAGACACTCATGTCAAGCTTGTACATGTTTAACGTCTCACAGGTGACACTCAACCACACACTGGTAGATTTTTGTGTACATGAGTGGTAGGTTATGATGATATGTGTGGCTGGTTGAGTGTAAGTGTGTGTAACGATCAGTGTGGGTAAATAGTGACTTACACGACAGGGAGTGTCCTCCTTTGGGCAGGTACTCATAGAGCAGGGGGTTATCATCTCCCATCATCTCAGCCCGCAGTGACAACAGGCTGTTCTTACTCATCAGTGCCGCCTTCAGATTGGCCACGGAAGAGATGCTCCCGCCCCCGGCTCCTCCCCCGCCGTCCTCCGATTCGTTGGCGCCCATGAAGCCCGGCTCCGTGGTGAGGGCCTCTTCCTGTTTGAGGAAGAAGTCGAGGCGTTCGCCGCGGCTGTCTGAGCTGTTGGGTTCGGTCACGTCTGCCCCTAAAAAGAAATGAGGTAACAAAAGATGAGTGGGGCTCTTGTGTTCTGCAACCACTGACTGACAGTGAAAATAACACAAACTAAAGTCGGGAAATTCAAGTAGGTGGAAAGGGACAAAGCCTCGAAACATATCATACAGTGCTGTTTTTACTAAATTTGAGGGATTACATACGTTTTAAAAGACGGACAATCACGACACGTTGAAACCCTTTGAAAAGGGGATGGTGGTAAAAGTGCAAAAACCTTTAACATTGTACTTGAAAAGTTGTCACTTTGCTGATTTAAGTGTTTTTAACTTGACAGAAACTACAGAGGATAAATACAAAAAAAACCTAAACAAACTATTTTTTTGAAACCTCTCAGCCGAGTCATCGCTTACACCCGGTGTTTTCAGAAGCAACTACCAACACGTCACCACTCTGATTCATCTCTCTTTCTCCTCAACTCCCGAACATACCTCATCATCGCCAGTCAACAAAAATACATGGAGATCATAAGAGACGTGAGAGAGAGAGGCAGACAGACGGTGTGTGTGTGTGTCTGTGTGTGTGTCTGTGCAATATGACTCTGTGTGTGTTTTTGGCCGTCAGTGTCATTGAAAGGAGAGCGCGTAGAAAAGCTGTCAGCAGTAGACATGTCGCTGGTGATTCCACTGTAGATCTACAAGACTGTCAGACCACACTGCCGACGACGGCTCCGCTCAACACTACCCCAGACACACTCACACACAAACACACACACTTTCATTGCCTCCTAATTGACATTGTACTGATGACAGCTTTCTCTCTTGAAGACTCAGACAAAAATACACACAACGCACATCGCTAACTTAGAGACTTTGAAAGGACGGCTTGGCTACACCTAAAACACACACACATATAGACAGACAGACTTCTGAGCACTAATGTAGAATTGTGCATAATTATGTGAGATTGTTCTGGAACATCCAAGTCTCCTGTTTCACACACAGTCCAGGCAGTGACAGCTGAATCCTAATGGGGAATAAACAAAGTAAAGGCAGAAATGGGGGGATCCGGGCTCACGGAGAACAAAACATGGATAGAAAAGCAAATGCGAAAGAGTGAAAAAAAATTAAATAACAGCAGTGGAACAAAATAGTCCTATTGTCCATTTTAACAACAGTCAGGTAGTGCTAAGTGTTTCCTGTGCAGCCCAGTGCTTGTCTGCTGCAGGGGGAGTCAAGGTGACAGAGGCAGTAGTTTGCCTCTACGTCTGGAATACCGATGGGTATACAGCCTCTTTACAGCCTACTGGGTCAACGTTGACCACTCTGTGTCTCTCACACATGCACGTACAGGGACTGTCAGTCATTTTTCATGCTCACTATAGATAAATGATCATAGATCAGATGGATGGATACACGCTCTGTATGCACTGTTGCGCCCACGTGCATAAATCTGAAAGGTGTAGAGTTACGAGTGAGATACCGAAGGACGCGAGGAAGGAGATGGGGCGCGACAGACAAGATTGACATACATATGAAGTAATCGCACCATCAAACTACTGGCAGACACAGAGGGAGATATAAAAGAAAAGAGGAGATAAAGATATTGAGAAGGAAGAGAGAAGGAATGGACTGGGGAGAAAGAGAAGGAAAGAAAGGAAAAAAGGCAGGGGAGTGTAAAAGCGGGGGTGCTGAGCTGTGGAGGAAGCACAGAAGATGTACATGCATGCAACCACGCACTCCTCCATCCCACACACACACACACACACACACACACACACACACACACACACACACACGCACGCAACACACACACACGCACAAACAAAGTTAATTAAGGAGGGGGTGTAGGGGTTGGCGCAAGGGGGCATAAGGTGCAGGAATTCATTAGAGCTCTGCCCCCTCCTTCAGTGGGCAGCCCGGCAGCCACAGGAGTCAATCAATAACATAGATCTGCTGTTGGCCAACAACAAACACACACACACACATACACACACACACACATGCACCAACACACGCACACATGTATGGAGAAAGAAGAGGCAGACAAATGGAAGGAGAGGAAGCGAAGGAGAGACAGAAAAGAGGGTCACCTCTGACCCCCATCTCCCTCCACTCATCTGTTCATTGGAAGAGTGAATGACCCCTGACCACTTTTCCCAGCATCCCCTGGACACGTGCATCTACAGATGGAACATGTCCTCCCTCCTCACAGTCATACAGTAACAATACTTCAGTCACACGCTGCAGATTCAATGGCAGAGTTATGGAAATGTGATTGCTGGGTCTCTCCTCACAGGAAACTGTAAAATATCTTGTGTGAGAAAATTGTGTGAAATTGATACATATACATTTTAGGCATTAGAAAAGGACTCTGCCCTGCCGACTCTTCATTGTGCAAAATACAGTATCCTGCTTTCTGAGAATTGATCCACATTTGCCAGACTAAGTGTGAGATATTAGAAATTAGTATTCATCTGACCACAAACAGGCTCCCGCACCTAATAATTGGAATATAGACAATAATCCTCCTTCACTTGTTTGAGCTTTATCGGCCCAGCGTAGATGGTTTGTTACTTAAACCTCATCCTGTTCCAACAGATAAAATCATTTACCACACCAGAAACAGTCGCACCTAATCCCATGCACACAGCTTATGGATTTCATCATGCGTGTGCTTGGTTTCACTGAGGATTTGTAGGCACACATATTGTAGTGTCTTTCAGAGGCAATAGGTTTAGCCGTAGTTTTAGAGACACTGCGGTTACATCATTCCTTTGTGTACATATGCTGAGTGTTAACATACTGGTTGTCATGAATTTCAATGGCATGGGATATGTCTTTGAACTGCATGGTCTGATCCAAAAAAACAATAGCATTTTCCTCGTTTATTTCTCTCCCCTCCTTTCTTTTGCCTTTACAGTGCAGCGGTCTCTGTACAGTGAAGGGAATTTTCATTTTCCCCTTCATAAAAGAGTCCGAATAATTTAGATTTCTGCTTTCTGAAGAGATCCTCCGTTTAATTTGGTTGCCATGGTAGCCAGGCACCCTTGGCTTCAACATTTATGCTAAATCAAACCCCCTTTTAAAAGGAGAGACAAATATGTGGAAATGGTGGTTCTCTTTGTTCATGTGCGAGTTGGTTTGTGCGTTTGTGTGAATGTGTTTGTGTGAGTGAGCAATGCTGCAATATATGTGGGGGCTTGAGTGGGAAAAAGCAAAGGCGGAATAAGACTTACCTTGGAATAAAAGATGTGTGTGTTGAACTATACTTTAAATGTGTTGTGAGGGATACTGCATTTATCATCCATTGAGAGTTACAGCTAATGGATAGGACATACAGTTTTATGTGCTGTGGTTGGAAGGCTGCACTGTATCTGAGTGTGTATTTGTGTGTGTTTCTCAAGGGGAGTTGTGTTATTAGAGAACACGCTTTGACGCAGTAAAGAGGAGGAGAGAGAAGGTCTGAAAAGGGAGGGAAGGGTCAGCTGACCCAGTTTGACCTCTGATCTTCTGTTCTGATTGTGCTTGAGGAGTGTGTCCGTGTGTGTGTGTGTGTGTGTGTGTGTGTGTGTGTGTTTCAACATATGCCTCCTTCGCCCTCAAATGAAGCCAAACACTCTGTTCTGTAATAGAGTTTCCATTTTCCCCAAAAAATATAGCTTTGAAGAATGAATAAAAATAAGTTTACTCACACTGCTTGCACACACACTCATGGCCTGGCTGTTGGTTGACACACTCCTTTAACACGTCCAGTCACACTCGCACACACACAACACACCACACCTTCAAACCAACAGAGACAGTAGCCAAACACATTTGAGAGAAAAAGTCCAGGGTGGTTAAGCAACGAGTTACTGAGGCTTGTCGACCACAAGAGAGCTGTCAAGAAGAAAGTAGGGCTTGTGTGCATGTTTGAGAATGGGAGTGCAAACAAAGGAGAAAGACTCTCTCACTGTGTATCTTTGTGTGAGCGTATGTGTGTGTGTGTGTGAGTGAGTGAAAGAGGGACAGTGAGAGACTCAGAAAGAAACCTTGCCCCAAGTCGGCCTGGTTAATGGCTCTGCCAGCCTGAGGTTGAAAAGGACAAGACATTACAAGAGCCGTCTTGTCACAAGAGTCCGCCGCTCACCGTATTGTCCACGAGACATTAGAGCGACATGACTCCAAAACTCAAAGTGTCTCCTTCACCTTTTCTCATCCACAAACGACTCGGTCCACTGTATGTGTGATTAGTGCATGTTTGTCCTCGAGTGGACAAAGAGGGGAGGGAAGGTAGAACTTGCTTCCTCAGCATGCCAGAGTTTGAGAGGGTAAAAAAGTAATTTCAGCCGAGAAGGGGGAGTGAGGCACTAAAACAGCTCAAGAATTCAGAGGCAATTTAAAAAGCAGTGTGGGAGAGGGGAATGAAAAAAATGCTGGGTTAAAAAGGAGGGAGGATGGAAAGTAAAAGAGGTTGTTATTCTCTCTCTCCCTCTCTCACTCTCTGTCTGTCTGTCTGTCTTCCTCTCCCTCACTTGCTCTCTCTCTCTCTCTCTCTCTCTGTTGTTTTTAGGGACTAGCCGGGCCACAACCTCCAGGAGAGATAGGGAAGAGTGGGTGGTGGTGGTGATGGTGGTGGGGTGTGTGTGGATAGGGAGGGCAAGCATAAATCAAGCAGAGCCTGAAGGCTTTAGAGGAGGGAGGGACAGAGGGAAGAGAGTGGTAAAGGACAGGGAAGAGAGAGAGAGATATGATGGTGCTGGTGGTGATGGTGGTACTACTGGGGCTCGGAGAAAAAGAGAGAGTGTGGGTGGAGGGGAGGAGAGGAGAGGAGCGCAGCGATTGCAAGAGTGGTGGGGTGAGAGGTGGATGGTGGGGTGATGGAGTGTGGGTGGGTGGGTGAGTGAAGGGGGAGCGCGGAGAGGTGAGGGGGAGGTTACAGAGGCTGTGGGAGGGAGGGTGGGTATAGTGCCGGTGGGGGTGAGCAAGTGAGTGTGCGTCTATACTAAGGCAGCTAAATTTGAAAGTGCATCTTTCTCTCTACGCTGTGGCCTTCCATCCATCCACAAGAAGACGAGGCCAAAACATGTGATTACACATATGGACAGTAGGGGGCAGTATATCAAGATGTGAAGCCATGCCGTAGATAAAGATGGACGACGTGTCTCCACTTCCTCCCACCATCCAGACATGAAGCTACAATATTACAGATACGAATGCTGCCATTTTAAGCATTTGGAGCGAGAGTCTGCGCCGTAGCGTTGAGGGAATGGATCAACGGTAACGTGGTACCAGCGTAAAAACACGAGACCAATCGCAGTTTCACTCCGTTTTTATAGCATCAAATAACTAAAAGGAAATCTTGACTGAAATATTAACACTTGAACATACATGTGATCTGTGAGAAAACTTTATTTAACGTCCATGTATAACAGAGAAGACAAACTGTATGATCTATACTGCAGGCAGCCTCCAGGTGGCGATAAAAATGCTTTGGCATGACTGGTGAGGAGCAGTCATGTCAACATTTCATAAACAATATATTACTGTAACTTCTTCCAGTGTCACCATGTGTCGTTTCCATCTAGGAAACAGGTTCACGTGGAAGATGTTACTGTGAGGGCCAGGGATGATCTGGTCACATCAGCGAGTGGTGCAGTGGAATTCTTCACAGCTGATGAAGTAGCCCTGCTTCGCACTAGTCCGTCACAATATCTCTCTAAGTTTCTTCTTTGCACTGAGCCCTTTACTCCCCCTTGGCATTTTCTTCTCAGGATAGTGCACCATTTCATTCGATGAAGAGCCACTGAAGGGGCAGAAAAACTCTCTGGAGAAATTATCCCTTTCTGTTAGCAAGTGAATGTGCTTGGTCACTAATAGGAAAATAAATTCCCAGATTTTAGTGAAAAATCACCACCTGTTTGTGACTCTTTTTTGGAGCAGTTTACTCTAAAGGAGGAGGTTGAAAAAACTGAACAGTCTTCTTAAATTCAAGCTGCACCACAGTTCCCTAAATATGCCTGACTTCTTACATCATTGTTGAATTATTTCTTGAGAAATTTCTCAAAAAGTGTCCATGTCAATGTTACAGAACCCTAAATCTGCCCCCTTAATTAAATCAATATTCTTCCTTGGCCCATATTACACCCTTCCAACAAGTTACAGTAAAACTGTCTCGATATTCTTGCGTAATCCTGCTAAAAGTCAGACAAACAAACAAACAGCCATTAAAACATAACCTCTTGGGGTTAGGGTAATCTGCTACGACAGCTTCCTCCACTTTAAGACTCTTTCAGCTCTTGACCACTAAAATGAATTTATCAAAGAATTAATCTAAATGTATCTTTCTACAAACTAATGTAGTACTGCAGCCATTTGTCGACTCATTTAAAAGTATATATAATGAGCCTTTGTGTGGATGGGGACACTGCAACATGTAAGTCTGATTGGAGGCTGTGCAGCAGTGAAGCTCAAGAGACAACTTCCTGCATCTCTGAAATAACTCATTTTAATTCAGCCAATCACAAGTGTCGTTATTAGTATTCATGCTCAATCCAACAGCTGATTTTATGATCATAAGATAATGATTTGATCGACATCTCAGCACAGCGGTGCAGGATTTACTGTTTGTCTGGTTCAACCGCAGCTGCCTGATCTGGGATCAATTTACTATTTTATGTTCATTCAGCTGCCTGACAACAGTACGAGATTAATATGTAAATTAAAGAGTTCGGCTGAATTTAAAAACAGTGTTGATGATCATCAAGAGCAAGAGGTGCCTGCACTTTTCCATATGTTGTCAGTGACGCATTGTTATGTTGTCCTCTGTCTGTCTGCAGTCGAAAGTCGCTTTCAAACCTTATCTTCGTTTTTCAAAATTAGCCGCCATGATGCGGACGTACTCAGAGTGGGCAAGTGAATGAGTGAAGGAAGGATAGGGAGGGAGGGAGGGAAAGAGGGAGCGGGTGAGTGCGTGGGGGATGGAGGATTGCAGGGCTCAAGGTAATCTGGGGAGTTAATGCAGCTTAAAGGGACTGCGAGGAGTGGGAGGGAGGCAGAGAGAGAGAGAGAGTGAGAGGGAGAGAGGGGGAGTGATGAAGAGGGAGGGAGAATATAAAAATAATAGGGTCAGCAGGGAAAGAGTGAGAGAGAAATAAATGAAGATGTATCAGGAACAAAAGCCAAAGCAACTGTGGGGAGAGGGAGGGAGAAAGAGAGAGAGAGAGAGAGAGTGTATGCACAGGGAGTATAAAAGCTGGGGAGATAGGGGAGTGGAGGGGGAGAGAGCGAGTCGAGTAAGTGTGTGAGATAAAGAGTGGGCTAATGAAAGGTAGGGTGAGGCTGAGCGAGTTGGCGGGTAGGAGGGAAGTCGACACGGAGAGAGAGAGAGAGTGAGAGAGAGAGAGCGGGGGAGAGGTCTGCATGGGGAAAGAATGCTGGGTGGGGAAGGAAGGCAGACACGTAGGGCTTTGTGCTAAAAGCAAAGAGTGAGAGATGGAGAGAGAGCGAGAGAGAGAGAGGTTATGTCTTAGGTTTATGCACAGGGGAGGAACTGGCAAAATGTCCAGCCTGTCCAGGGTTATATCTGAGGGTGAGGTGGGCGAGAGAGAGAAAGAGAGAAGGGGGGGGGTTAAAGGAGGGATAATGGAAAGTGGAGGAGGACAATGACATCGACTCTGGGTGGGGATGCTGTACAGAGCCTGTGGGTTAACGCACTTTTCGACTAACGCTGACCAGCTCACAGGCCTCAGAGGCAAAGTAACGTAGACAGAAATATTTCTTCACGGCTCCCGGGAAATTCATTTCCGCAAACAAACATAAGTTGGCAAAATCTAAATATTTCCGGCTGGAGCAGATCACGAAACCCAAATGAGATAAACCACATGTTGAGACTCAAATGTGTTCATTAGATTGTTGGTGCAAAAAACATTTTAGATGTTGCACTATAGTAAATCCTCAGAATCCGTACGAGGTCACTTTTGTTATCTCTCTGCATTCACCAATAGATGCACGGCACCATGTGTGCATCTGCTGTCTGCCGAGAGAAGGGAAGTGAGACAAATGGCAACACTGCCTCCATTAGAGTATTTTTTTAAACCTCATAACACCCCTGAACATCTTGTTTTTGCTGACCTCCTCTGATTTAGATTCTCTCCTTTCTGTAGCACAGATGTTCTCCAAGACATTACTGTGGGGTGTGGTCAGAGATAAGACCGGCCTTAAGGTCTCATCTTCTCCAAAACATTATGCGACAGTACTTCATATCTTTATATTCAAGACAAATCGAGTTCTAGCTAGCAAAATGATTCTTTTGTTATTTAATGCATGAAGATGATATAAAGACGCAGAGTCCTCCTTTCTATGTATTATCAATATATTATTTATTTGACCCTAAATGTTGTTATGGGAACAGTTCATCAGGAATTTTCTCAAATCAGGCAGAAAAAGGCAACAAAAAAAAACAGAATTAAGCACCTGATTAAAGGAAAATGAGATTATTTGGTCAGCTAGCTTGGTCAGAACAAACCACTTTGTGTATGTTTGTGTGCAGCGTCATGAAACCTATGAATGCACAGAAATAAACTAAAGACCTTTAAGGATTCCTGTTTCCTAGTTTTGATTATTTTACTTTTTCAGACTTTTGTCGAGATGGACAAAGGCTTTTTAAGAGCGACGACTCGAGGGACTCCATCAAGTGGCAGCCTGAAAAAAGTACAAAAACACGACACGTGATGACACACACTACAGTCATACGCTCCAGTCACAGTGGGCGAACAGAGGGCGGGTGACCGGTTCAAAAAAGTCGATGTCACTGTGATCTGTTAACAGCGGGACACTCCACTGAGCGGTGAGCAGGGGGTGCTACGTGTTCTCTGGAAAGCATTAACGTTGCCCAGTGACCAGCGCAGATATTGCCCCTCTGTCTCTGCTCATCTCTCCAATCTCATAACATTAAGACTGTGTCTCTCTGTGCTTGTATCCTTGGCAACCTGCCTCCAACAATGGAGAGAGCTCTGGCCTCAGCATGGGAGGAGTGCGGTGCCATGGAGAGGAAAAGCAAGGACAGGGGAGATAGAGGGAGATGGAAAACTGGCAGAGAGGCAGGGCCAGCTAAGGGAGAGCGAAGGAGCGGGTCCCCGTGTTCGTCGTGCACACGGCGCGTACAGGTCCACATGAGAGCAAAGGGTTAAAGGGAGGAAGGAAGTGAGACAAATGAGATGTGGATGAGGGAGGCAAACCAAACTGCGAGCTTGGTGTTAGTGATTCAGTGGAGATGAGAGAAGGCCCTGGTAATTCAGCAGAAATGCGCAAAAAATGCACATTAAAGAAGAGAAGAATCAAAAAAGCATAACATTGGCAATTTAATTAGTTTTTATTACCTATGCAGAGGAGGCTAATGCTTTCTGCTACGTCTGCATTTGTTTGTTTAATAGCAGGATTAAGCCAAAACTACTGAACATTACAATGAGACTTGGTGGAAGGAAGTGGTTTCAGTCAGGGAATAACCGGTTACATTAAGGTGTGGATCCTGACCATGAGGCGGACCAAGGGCATTTTTTGTGAGATCGGGCCTTTTGCAACATTTTCATACATTTCTGAGAGGAGAATTCACGGATCTTTGATGTTAAAAAAAAACAGGCATGTTTTAGGAGCTGATATTTATGAGTGTTTTCAATTTGGTGCAGATCCACATATAAATCTGGATCTACTGAATGTAAATGTGGTTCCACTAGGGGAATGTTAGGCTTTTGGCAGAGGTATGTGATCTCTGAGTGCTGTCATTTTAAAAATTAACAATATTGCTTTTTAGTGATTAATATGTTCAGGGATCTCAGGGCTGTTTTCATACACATGGAAATGTGTCTGCAAATCCAAAAATGACGACAGAGAACCAACTGATTGAATATCATGTGCGACAAAAGAGAAAATAGACTCCAGCATCTCTGGTATGAGTATAAGAGGTAATAATAACAGTAATCACACAGTATGAAGGGGGGGGGGGTATGCACACATACTATAGAGGACTGTGTTCATCTCCTCTTCCCCCACTGCAGCCGAGCTGAACCATTGAGATTAATTGCTTATGATCAAATCAGCAGAAGCTGTGCAAATTAAAGAACAGGCCAGGCCCCTCTAACCTCACCTCCAACACACACACACACACACACACACACACACACACACACACACACACACCCCTCCTCATCCCTCACCTCCGCATCAGCCCCCACTAACCCAACCCAAGCCAGACCCAGTGGACAGTTCGTGTGACGAGCCCTGGTTCTTATTCGAGGCTACAAACGTGTCATTTCCTCTTTCCCTGGAGAAGAACATGGAGCTCAGACAGGTCTCACAATGGAGCAAGGGGTCAGTCGAATAGCGCAGGCACGTGTGAATACACACACAGAGAAGTACACACAGACTTAACATGGACACGCACACGCATGCAAGCACACAGGGGGAGTCAGTGCCCTGAGCCGAACTGCTGATATCTCACCCTGCTGCTCAAAACTGCTCCTCTCTCTCCCTCTCTCTCTCATTAAGAAACCATTAGAGAGAAGGGCAGCGTGAGACCACATGACCTCTCCCTAACCCCTGTAACACACACCCCGAAAGGGAGGAGCAATACAGAGGTTAGGGAGGAAGGGAGAGAGAGGGGCAAAAGATATACTCAGATAGCAAGAAAGAGAGGAAGAGAAAAGAGGAGGCGATAGGAGGATAGGAGGGAGAGACAGGGGAAAAGGGGAAAAGTTGAGAGAGTGTAGGAGTTCAGCAATGAGCAAAAATGGAAAAAAGTCAGCAGTGACTGATCAAGCAAACACTCAACTAGGAGAGGTGAGCAGCTGAGATGGCTGAAATTACGGTTTTGAATTTTATTTTTCCTTAAACATGAAATACCTGGCTCTATGAGGAGCAACCTCTGATATGGTGTTTTTAAAGAGAGTCACAGATCCCATAGGAGAAGTGTTTTGAACATATTTGCACTGAGAAAAAAAGGGTGACACTGCTGTATCTCACTCTGCGGGCTGATCTCTGTCACTCACTCTGAAACTACATTTTACAACTCACTACGGGATGATTCAGCCGTTCCTCGCTGGAAGGATGGAGCGGACGAAAACATGGGAGATAGAGGAGGTATGTGTGAGTCAGAATGGAAGAGAGAGGTAGAGAGGCGTTTGATAAGTATGCAGTGACTTTAGGAGAAGGGGATAATTTGGGAGTGGAGGGGAAGACGGCTGCGCTGCTTCCTTAGTCGGACAGAGGAATGTAGAGCGGGCGGATCCCAGTGCATGTGTGTGTTTCTATGTGTGTGTGTGTGTTTGTGCCAGACAGGAATCCCTAACCCCCACAGACTCCGGCTCCACTTATCAAGGTCTGAACAGAGGGGTATAGTGAGGGGGGAGACGGGGACTGGGTGTGCCGTGCTATCAAATCCACCTCTAACCTCCATCACGCTCCCTTTCCCCTATCTGGTAAAACCACACACACACACACACACACACACACACACACACACACACACACACACACACACACACACACAAAACCTTGAAGCTGGATGTCTCTGAGGCCAGAGGAACTATGGGAAGGCCAAACAGTCTAACCACAAAAAGAAGAAGAAAAAAAAAGACCTGCCAGGGTCACAGACAATTACACCATGTACACATGCAAGCACACGCTGTCTCACTGCCTATCTGTCTATCTGATTTCACACACACACACACACACACACACACACACACACACACACACACACACACACACACACACAAACAAACAAACAAACACCTCGAACAAAACTTTGAAAATCCTCTTCTTGAACAACCATCTTGCAGCACTGAAGGAGTCTGAATTCACACAGTTTTTTTCCCTTCTCTCAGGTCAGGTGGATTCTCAACTGGGGAATTAGCGTTCATAAAATAAAATAATAACAATAAAACCCTCGGGTACCCCTGTTGTGGGAGGTCCCACCTGAAACAAGCCCATGACCCATTTTAGTTTCTGAGATATGGACTTGCGAGGATGGGGGGTGGGGGTGAGGACAGATACAGAGAGAGTGGAAAGCAGATCAACATGAAGTTATTCTCTGCATCCTGCTGGAGTATAGAGGGGAGGGAAAGAGGAGAGGAGGAGGAAAGTGGGAACAATGAGGAGCTCAGGCAGGTGATCTGGGGCGAGAGTGGAGGAACAAAAGAGAGTTTGGCCTCTTTTTTATACAAAACTAACATTTTCTTTAACGACAAAGAGCAGAGGATAAACAGGAGAAGGTCCTGGTATCATTTCTGGTGATAAAGCTGCATTTAAAACAGCTTCAAAAACTATTTTTCAAAAAAAGTCAAACACGATCCTGACTTTAAGATAAATCTACTCTTCCTCCCTGATCACATCTTGTATTCTCCTCTTTTTATGCTTGTGATATAGTTTTACAATCTTTAAACTTATCAAAATCTAATTCTCAGACACGTTGGGGCAGTGAAAACGACACAATGTAGACATAACAACAACTTCTGAAGTGACGCAGCAAACTTGTTTTCAGAATCTGCACATCCAGCAGACATGGAGCAACATTAGCATTCATTTGTGGTGTTCAAGGCAACCCGGCAGCTGTTAAGTCCAATATTCACTCTCCTTTTACTGATGTCGTTCATCCTGCAGGGCGAATATCCTAATGCTCCACGATGTTCACCAGCTAGTTGTTAACTTGTCATAGGTACAGGGCGAGTCGAGCGGAGTGGGATTTTAAAGTGTTTTAACAAGCTGATGTTTTCAGTGAAACATCAGAGTAGTGAGGGTGAACGCAACACAAAATACATCAATACCGAAATAACAGAAGACTGAGCTGAAAAGCTGCACAGAGCTGAGGGGAACCACAGAGTCAGAGGTGAGATTCTCTGAGGGCAACACTTTCACACTGCTGCATGATTGATTGTTAACCAGGGCTGAGCAATACGGACACAATTATGTCAATATAAGCATTTTCATATCAGGTAATATCGATAATTATTAAATATCAAAAAATGTTTTTCTCCTGAGTGAAGGTTGTGGTTTTATATGAGCAGAACATTGAACAAATCTGAGGTATACAATGTGTTGACAATATGCATTAGGATTTGATCAATATTTGTTCTATTGATAAAAATTATATCGTGGTAATTATTGATATTGTTTTATTGCCTGGGACCATTTAGCGAAATAAGAAAATATTGAGTATGGCTGGTTTAAAAAAAGCTAAGAACAAGTGCAAATAAGCCACGTCTTGGCTTTGTGGGAAATGGTGTTTATGAAAACATCAAACCTTAATTGACCATGATGTAAGATTGAGCAGAAAATAGATACTAACATTGTTTTGAACAATATTATGTTGCCGGTCTGGGTTTTTTTGTTGTAATTTCCATTCTGTAAGTGTTGTGTGATGACAAAGTACATTTCTAACTTTTGGAAAAGAACCTGGTACTTCCAGTTTTACACAACAAACAAACAGACACAGATCTGACTGATGAGGAGGAAGTGGAACCCACAGCCCTGCCTTTGTTTGAGCCCATATACTCACAGTGAAACAACACACACACACACGCTGTACACAAGAAGTGACCGTGGCTCCAGTGTATGTGATGAGTCAAAACAGAAGTGACAGCGTGAACTGACGAGATGGAAAGCAAGGTCCAAACAGACAGGGGGAAGGAGGGATAGAGGAGAGAAGGAGGGGACAAATAGTTGTGAAGGACAGATAGTGGCTTCCAGGACTGTCTTCAACGCCTCTGTAACTATCAAACCCAAAAAGAGACACACACAAACACACACGTATGTACACAACCCAAGCCATAATTGTTCCCTGTGGTGATTTTGGCCTCTCCCTCCTACTTTCTCATTGCTGTTGGCCAACTCTTCTATATCTTTAACACTTTCTTTTTTTCCTCTTTTCAAAAGAGGAGGAGGAGGAAGGGGTGGGTGTCACAAGAGAAGGAATGAGGGATGAAGGAGAAAGAGAGGACTAAAGGAAGGAGGTGTGGAGGGGTGTGACAGCGGAAAGGGGGAATGAAGGCATGGAGGGAAAAGGAGAGAATGAATACATAAGAGGAAGGGAGACTTTGCCCTCCAGTGGGAACACTCCCACGATTGTGTGTGCTAGTGTGTGTGCACACATATGTGTGTTTGTGTGTGAGCTGTGCCTCGGCCAAACCGACACACCCACAGGCTGTAGACCTCTATATCCTGTTCAGGTTGTCCGTTTGTCCAAACATCGTGCACTCACCCACCTCCTCCCCTCTTTTTGCTCCCCCTTTCCAACTGGTCTGACGCTGATGGGGGTAGAGGCTGCGGAGGGAGTGGGTACGGTAAATAGAACAAAGCCACCTTTCTAAAATAAACAGACAAGGGGAACGTCAGGTTGACTGAAAATGAGAGAGAGAGAGAGAACGAGAGCACAGATCCAACCATGGGCTCGTTTTAAAGCACTTTTCTTAAAGGTCAGATTCTCGTCAAAAGTTACTGTTTTTGTTTCCCCCTCATCAGTCAGTCTGCCACTTTTACACACACACACACACACACACACACACACACACACACACACACACACACACTTTACTATATAGTCTCAATATCCCTGCTGCTTGTGCTCGGCTAAGTCTCGGTGAATGCTGGGTACAGTGTGACACATAAGCCACAGTGAGCGGTGCTGCCGGGCTCACGGCTACAGGGCCCATTACTGGCTATCAGATCACTGGGGGAGAGAGGAGAGAGGCATCCTAGATCACATCACATCACATCTCCATGTCATATCTCCAAAAGAGGAGCCTTGTCACGAATCTCCCATCAAAGAGGAGAAGGCCCAGCTCTCACAGATTTCACAAGACAGTGGGTCGTGGTGCAGTCCCCTTAGAGCAAGAAGGTTTTTGGTTCCAGCCCTTGTTTGGGCCTTTCTGTGAGGTTCTTTGTCTCTATGCAACACATTCAGAATGTGTCACCTGCATGGAATTTAAATATGTAGTAATCAGAAAACATTTACATTCAATGGATTAGATATTTATAAGTAGTTTGGTATAATTTCCTACAGCGAGCTACATACTTCATTTTGCAAACCATCTGCTGATTAGCATCGGCAGCTATTGGTTTATCAAACAAACCATGAGTGGAGACCAGCTAATTCACAACCTGCATCGTGTGCTATAATTTCAACCAATGATTCCTATTCAACAATGAACCTTCTTAAATGTCTAGGAACATTTATTTGATAAATATAATTATTTGTGAGCTAGCTTCCTTGCTTTGTGCAGCATTCCAGATTTACATTATTGTTATTTTTCATTATTGTTTTCACTCTAAAATAATGAATTATTGGGTCCTTATCCTTTTTGCCAGACTAAATATCAGACTGATTGCTGGATTTATTTTACGTAGCAGTTTTTTTGGATGTAACATTCATTCACAGTAAAACATACAGTGGAAGTCAATGTTTCTCCAAACTTTATGTTAATCCCTTTATCTCTTTTAATTGAATGTCTTAAATCACATTTAAAGTATCGATGTCAAATTAAAAACATTTACTACAAGTTACTACAATACTGTGCGTGTTTGACCTCACACTTTAACACAACTGTGTACAGAGAATATGTGATGGAGTTTGAAATGAGTCGTATGTGGGGTGAGTGTGAAGCTGTGGGGGTAATGCTCTGAATGTTCCACCACAAAAACCTCCGGACCCACCCACCCACCCCTTTGCCGTGCCAACAGGACATCCTGTCAGGATGCATTCTGGGTACTTTAATTCTCAGACTTGGGCGATCAATGCCTAGAGACGTGTGTGTGTATTTGTGTGTATTTGTGTGTATGTGTGTGTGTGTGTGTGTATGTGTGTGTATGTGTGTGTGTGTGTGTGTGTGTGTGTGTGTGTGTGTGTGTGTAGAAAGAGTTTTAGCGTGTACATTTTGAAGTGAAATGTAGGATTGCATGGGTTTATATACTTGTGTGCAAGTTAGTGGTGAGTGTGCACAGTATGTGTGTGGGCCATGGCTGACTACACACACAGGCACAACCCAGGTGCACTAAGGGCTAATCTTTAACCCCCTCCTCCCCAAAATCACATTACTCTCGTCCTCCTCCTCCTCCTTCCCCTGGAACAGGAGCAGGAGGTGGAGAGGTGGGGGGTGCTGACATTTTGGGAAAAAGCCACAGTCACTAATGGGGAGGGGGCAGCTTCCTGTCCAAAATGGCCCTTTTAAAGCCAGATAATTATAAATAGAGCAGGTGTCAGTATTAAGAACTCAGAGAGAGAGACAGAGAGTGAGAGAGAATGCTGCAAGAGAAAAAGACAGACAGCAGGAGTGTGAAAAATTGTGTGAATGTATGTGTGTGTGTGTGTGTGTGTGTGTGTGTGTTTGTGGTGTGATGGTGTGGTGGAGTAGGAGAAGGGGCTTTTAGCTGGTGGACTGCCCATAATGTCCAGCAGGATGTGAGGTCACATGACAAAGATGGCTGGTGGGTGGTGAGAAATTATTGGTTTCCACGGTGATAATGGAACTTTTTTTTCTATTTAGTGGTAACCGAACAGGAGGTTGACATCAGAGAGAGAGAGAGACAGAAAAGAGGACAGCACAGTATTTTTGTCCAACGTCACAACTCTCTATACAAAAACAAGCATTCAACCCCTCTGGCTTATACAGTAGGAGTGTTTGCATGCGTGGTGGAGGGGGACAAAAAGGGGAGGGGAGGATGGAGGGAGTGGGGGACACTGAGGTAGGTGGGGTGGGCAGGCCAAAAAAAAGTCAATAGGGTGGGAGGAAAGAGCTGAAGTCATCTGCACAGTCAGAGGACAAAGGGGAAGAGCAAACAGGGGTGGGGGGACAGAGCGAGACACAGTGAGGCCTGGAGCAGAAAGACAGAACTGATAATAGACTGTGGAAAAAGTGAGAAAGATGAACCACAAAAAAAGAGAGAGGAGGAAATAGAGGGGGAGAGGCCTCAGCACGATGTAGTTATCTCACCCATAGCATGTCAAACACCGAGCCATGAAGAAAGGGGTTAAAAATTAAGTCCACACAGTCTAAAATATTAAATCTATTTTGGTTTTTAATGAAGGAGGAGTGAATTAGGGAGGAAATATGAGAGTAGATTATTAAACCAAGAGCGAGGCGAAGGGAGGGAGTGAAGAAAAAAAAAGTGGAGAGGTGTGCGATGGGTGAGGGGGTTGAAATCTGTTCACGGTGTTTTAAATATTAAACCTATTTCAAGTTTAATGAAGTGCAAATACTATGGGGAGAGTCTTAACTGGAATACAGAGAGGAAGGGGGCGAAAGGGGGATCCGATTCATTATTTCAAGTGTTCACCTTTAGACTTGCGAGACTTGGGGAGAGGAGCGCAGAGAGAAAGAAAGAGAGAGAGAGAGAGAGAGAAAAGGAGAGAAAGTTTATGCCGAAGTGCAAACTAGAGGGTAATCTTCCGAGTGCCTGTCCCAGCTGAGTCCGGGAGGCTCCGGAGCTCCAGAGGATGAAGGTCTGAACTCGAACAAGCCAAAACACGCAGCTCTATACCGAGCTCACAGGAATAAACAGTGGAGGGTTTTATGGAAAAATTATCTCACTTTTTTTTTGTAGCATGTATTTGTGGGGCCTGTGTGTGAATACATCTCCGAGCACTGGTGTGTGTTAGCGGTTGAGGAGGGGGAACTCTGAGGCCACAGAGCGCAGAGGAAGAGAGTCAGATAAAGATGTTGGATTTCAAAAAAGATTCTCGATGTAATCAATGTGCAACAGCTAGAGGGAAATGGAAAGAACAACCCACTGTGATTGAACTGTTCACGTCCTCATAATCACATGCTCCAAGATGTGTGTGTGTGTGTGGGTGTGTGTGCATCACACCGGCCATGTACTGTATTGCCAAAATCCCCCAAGCTGCCACTAAAGGTCACTGTCTGTGTGTGTGTGTGAGTGTGTGTGTGTGTGTGTGTGTGTATGTGTGTGTGTAGGGTTTTTTTCCCAGCAGAAAAAAAAATAAACAAGAATTATTTTCCGAGCTGATATTATGTGCGATAAACATCATGTTGGTGTGTAACGGAAGACAGAAAGAAATCAATCGTTTTCACCAGCTCAGGCTGGTTCTCTGTCCGAGAGTGAAGGTGTGATATGAGCGGATGAAACTCCAAGAGGACACATTTCAAAGAGGTGACACCTCATTTGAATTTTTTTTTTTTAAATATAAAGAAATGCTTAGTTGAAAAAAGTTTAGTTGAATAAAACAAAAATAACCCAGACTTTGAATGATTCTTTACTTAATTATTGCAAATAACTGTAAACACTGACATATAGTGATACAGCTATATGTCATATATGAATTATACAAGTCTTAAACCAATCTAGGGCGTAAAATATAGCATCAAATTTGGGCTGTAAATGAAAAATGTTTTGTTTAAAACTGTGGTGGAAGGTGGTATGAATCTGGGAAGAACCTTTTAATTTTCAATTTATTAACGTGATTACTATTACAATTCATTACTTTATATATATCAAAATATGAGAATACATGCTCATCTGAAGTTTTATCAAACTAGTTTTGTATGATCAAAAGCTGCCAGAAATATTTCAACAGTAAATTCCAACAAAACAGAAAAAAGGCTGATCTTTAAAAAGTTAGAAGTCACAGAAAGACTTGACTAAATGATTAGCCATTTTAGCATTACATAGATTCTGACACGATGCATCTAAAACAAACTGCTTTATTTCAAAACGCTAAATCTTTGATTTGCAGAGGCTTTTTAATCCAGGTCTGAGAGAAGCAGCGGGGGTGGGGACCGAACTAAAAATAATTTCAGGTAATTATTTGAAGGTTTAAGACATAAGCAGGCAAGAGAAGTGGAGACTATTTAAAACCCTTCGCAAAGTTGTCACCTCTAATGTGGTATGATACAGGAAAATGTACGCACATGATGAGATCACTGGGGTGATTTCTTTTTTTTCCTGATGCACATGTACGATATCAAATATTTGTGTCAGCACACAAGGTGAGCTTAAGATGGGGTGAGATCAAGCATTAGCAAGAGAAAGAGAGAGAGAGCGACAGAGAGAGAGGTAAAGGAAGGTTAGCGCTTAGATGACATCCAGTGAACGCAGCAGATGTTTGCAAGTGAAGGGGATCTAAAGAAAACACTTCCTAATTCCTGCAGCTGTTTATGTCAACACAAGCAACACGGCATTTTCATACAAATGCTCTGAAATGCCTCTGCACTAATACACTGAAGCCTTTACACGGCCATATATTATCCTTATATTACAGAATAATCCCGCCAAATCCTCCTTCTGCCAGCCCCTGTGTTGTACGTATAATACAGGCATTTCCAATAGTGAAGCACGGACACAGATGAATGAGAGAGTGAGGGAGCCGGAGAGAGGGAGAAAGAGAGAGAGTGTCTGAGCAATTCTCATCAATAAGGAATGAAGCAATTAAGATAATCTCGGACTGAAGGTGCCCTTTTATCCTTTTTACCTGCCGTGGCCTTTCATGGAAACCAACAGCTGGACGTCGTGGAACAACAGCCGCACCAGAGTTAACGGCCCTGAAACTTTACAATGGTAGAAATAACCTTAAACCTTTAATTCAGATGGATAATGCAACACTCCCAATAACACCACCATGTTTTTATCTTATTTTACGTGTTCGCTGATGTTTCCTCTTTGCATAGATGTCATCCAGCGTGTCAAGCAGGAACCAAGAAACCCAAACTGTGTCATATATACACTCAGCAGCTCATGGCCGTCTGTGAAATGCTGTAATTAGAAACTTTAAATAGAATTGTACATCCCTTTCTAATTCCCCAGCACTTCCCTATGCCTGTACATCTGATTCAGATCTTCTTCTGTAGGTGACAAAATCCTGGACTTAAGGAGACTTAAGACTTAAGTAGACAAACGCTTGTAAGCTCATGAAGATCCTGTGTATTTCTTTTTTTTTTTTTAGGCCCTGACTTGATCAATGTAAAGAAAAAAATAAAATCCACAAATTTAAAATTACATGTAAGAACCCTAACCATCACATGGTAGAAATAAGAGGACCACTCAACCCCCCCCCCCCTCTACCTCACTAAACCTGCTCTGATAATCCCCCCCAAACCTTCGCTAAACACACAGAAACCAATTCCTGCAAACTGACTCAACACACACTAATGAAACAGATCCTCACTGTCATAAGTTGTCAGACTTAAACGTCACGTCAGGCCACTGGTAACATGATCTTTTACTGCTAAATGGTAGCAAGGTCTGAAGGAGGTCCAAATACTCGTCCCTTCCTTCCCCCACTTCTCCTCCAATGTGAGACCAACCCTGAAGCATAATGTGGGTGTAAATGGAGGATTTTTTTGGGCCGGCACCAGGTGAGTCTTCTCCAACAGCAACACTACACTTCCTCTAACCTTTAGGTGAGAAAACACCCTCTGTGTAATACCTGCTTGGCCACAGCCAGACTTAAACCCTACCTTCTACCATAGACCAGAAGCATGCAACCGGAAAAGACACTTAATAGAGACGTGTATTTAGAAGGTGTTTGTGGTTATATGTGTGTGTGTGTGTGTGTGTGTGAGACTCTGGAGCTAAGTTGTTCTTTAGAAGCGTAACAATATCTGACAGCCAGATCATATCTGGAACTTAGGGCACAAACAGACAAACCCTCATAAGCCTTCGTGGATGCAACGCCTCATCTTTTCCTTTTGTCTCTCCCTCTTATTACCCCTCTCATCTACCACTCTCCATCGCTTTTCCCTCCCCTCGCCCTTTCTAGAAGGTCCTTCCCTAAACCCCAGAGAGAGAAGGAGGAGCCTAGGATGGCGAGGACGTGCTGGTAATCCGTGCAGTGACCCAGGTCAATTCAATTATCCTGTTTTCTTTCGCTGCGCGACGTGTGTGCCCATTTCACAGCCAACTCCCTTAATGCGCCCAGGATTAGCTTCTCTTACTTTTAATGATCTACCTATCGACGCCTTGGGCCCCGCAGCACACACAGACACACAAGTACACACACACACTCACACACAGGTAAGTGTTTTATTTAATGCAAAAGAATTCATGAAACATTTCTGCGAGATCAAGAGAGGCTTTCTCAAAATAAATATGTGTTCTTGAGTTTGTTTGTGTATGCCTCTGCCCATCTATGTGAGAGCGTCTACTACGTAAACTGCAGTAAGAAGAGGGCTGTATTATCTATCTGCATTTGCCCTGGCTTCACCTCACACATCCAAGATTTAAGATAATCACTTTGGGCCTAACACGTTCGGTGTTCGGAGCTTGCTAATCTCAACCACCCAGGAGGTAAAGAGGTCAGTTAAAGCTAGTAAACGGTGTGGATGGCTAACGTGCATTCAAATATCCAAACAGGATTCAGCGCATTAAGCAGACATGCACTGTAAAGCGTCATGCACACAAGAAAAGCACACATCAATTAGACTGTGCAGTAGTTTAGGTGTTAATGTCACTCACACACTAACCTAATCTCATTATCTCACCAGTCATTCACTAATTGACTGGTTAGCTAAGTAGGGGCCAGTGTTACAAAGCACAGCAAATCAAAGAAAGTCTTCAATCTCATTCCATTTTCAGACATGACCAGCGGATAAAGTCCGGAAATCCTCACAATCCTGTGTTAGAAGCTTCATCAAACCCCCACTTGCTTGCTGGGAATCCAGCTGGGGATCCCCAACTGTGCTCTAACATCTAATTCTACGAACTTCATATGGACTTTTTTTTAGGGGGCCAAACGGAGAGTGTCCGCAGATAATACGGAGGCTCTCATCCTGACATTCACACATGCACCTCCTCTGGAGAAAGTGTGGAGAATCTCTGGAGTTCAGTTCATGTCTGAAAGCACCTTTACGGTTATCAAATCAGCAGCACAAACATGGAAGTCTGATTTCTTTTGAACTGCCTCCAATCTTCCAATCTTGAGAGTTGATTCAACCTGCTGTTGTGACACTTAACTAATAATAAAACCAACACATTCACTAGAAAAGGACTATTTGGAAACACATGGTATCACAATTCCTGCTGATGACGTGAATCTACAGCATTGTCACTTTAGTTTATATTGCCTACAGATGTGCAGAAGACGGTCATTACCTGGTATGTCCTGTCCATTGTAGTTCCATCCAGCAACAGCCAGCATGGAGGGCAGAGGAGACCCAGGCCTACTGTCCCTGTCTCTCTCCCTGTCCCGCTCTCTATCCCAGTTCCTCTCAGCCTGCTGGGTAATATGTCTGACCGTGTCCTTGTTCTTCCTGTTCTTCCTCCGCCCGGACCCTAATAGAGGTTGCCAGGGTCCCTCTCCACCTCCTCCAGCAGCACCACCAGTCCCTTGCTCCCCCTGGCTCTGGGCTGCCCCCCTGGGAGTGTCCCGGGGATGGGAGGAGGAGGTGGGGGACACCTGTTCCTCTTTGACAGTGACAGGCCTGTAGTCATGCGGCCAGGCGGGCTGAGAGTCGTGGCAGGCTTCCTCCTGGCTCTCATGGCTCTTGGGTGGTTCTTGGTCCTCCTTGCCATACGTGCTGCCTCCCTCGTGGCAGCTGGCGATGGCCGAGTCCCCAGAAGAGTTGGCCGGGCTGGTGCGTCGCGCCAGCCAAGGGGAGGTGCTGCGACCAGACATGATGGAGGCGAGGGCTTCAGAGGCCATGCCCACGATCCCTCCTCCTCCTGCTCCTCCACCCAAACCCGCTCCCGCAACGTTCCCTGTTCCTGTCATACCCACTCCACCTCCGCCACCTGCTCCGCCTATGCTGGCAGCAACAGCTCCCATTTCAAAGTCGGCCAGTTCGTCGGCCATCTCAGAGCGGATGCTGATGTCCAGCGCGGCCTTGATGAAGCTGTGACAGGCCTGTACAATGTCTGTCATCTGCAGATAGCTGGCAGCTGACATGACCTCGATCACGTTTTTACTGGTGAGAGCAAGGTGCGCTGAGTACATGAAGTCCAGGATGGCTTTGAAACCTGTCGCCGTGACAATGTCCAGATGAGTGACAGTGGTCTGGTGGTGAGGCTCTGACCCCTTTTTAACCTGCAGGGAAGAGGAGCATTCACACCCCTGTTTATTTATTTGACAAACACAACTTCTAACACTCTAAAAAACACACTGATCAAAACTGTTGTGATCAGAAAGAAAAGTGAGTGCTTAACCAAATGTGCCATGTGTGGCTGCCCCTTACCTGGCAGTAAAGAGTCTTGAAGTAGCGTGAGGAGCCCAGGAGAACGTTCTTGTGGGCCTTGAAGATCTTTCCGTCCACGATGACACAGGCGTCGCAGAGGATGCCGTGCTGCCTCTGCTCATTGAGCTCTCTGAGGAGCTGACGGTAGTGAGAGGAGATCTCCATGTCCTCCTTCCTGTTGTTCATCTGTGTAGCTGAACAAAAGCCTCTCCTCCAAACGTCTGCTGGGAAATAAAAGACGACACAAACGTATTCAACTGAGGATGTATCGATATATTCTAAGTGTGTTGTACTATTAAACGTTACAGTGCGGAAATTTGACTGCAGCAGCTAATTAAATTTGAATGAATGGATTTCGACAGAGTGAAAAAAGATTTCTGGCAGCATATTCAGGTATTCAGGTAAGTCTCCATACACTGTATAAGGTTGATGGCTGTAGCAATAGCAATAAAACAATTTAACGGAGTGTGTGTGTGTGTGTGTGTGTGTGTGTTTTTCAGTTGAACCACTCCTTTAAAGACGTGCCAGGGTAAGGATATCTCAGCAATGACTGTGACATAAAAAAACAATGAGATCAATAGAAACCACATCTCAACTGCTGCAGTTTGATGTCTAAAAATAGCCCGGTAACAAATAGTCGGAAAAAAACATTTGTTTCAATTGCGTCTGACAGGTTCATTTGGGTGTGTGGGTGTTCATGTCTGTGCAAGTGTGTGTGTTCACTAAATATGTCCGTTAGAAAGCCTTCCACTTCCACAAAACAATTGAGAGAGAGGAAAACTCTTGGTTGAGTAAAGACCACTTCACCATTAAATTTATCAATAATCCAGCCCGAGTTCCTTTTTTTTTTTTTTTTTCATCTCATTTCAGCTGAGAATATTCAGGTGTCTAGTTAAGACGGAACTTTTCCTCTTGAACCTTCACCTCAGTGTTTCTGATCTTGCTCGGTTTGGTCTGAGTTGTGAAGATTGTTCCTGAAAACTACAGAGAAAAATACGTGTAATGACGATTCATGGAGCTGTTCAACTGTCAGACAAGATTAATAGCGATATTACAGGGACACTGGTATATCTTATTATTATTCTTAGCAAATAAATGTAGGCAAAAAGGAAAAAAATTGGAGGGGATTTTGGGCTCACGAATATTAATCTTATACTTCTTTTGCACCAAAATTAGCAGGTATATATATATATAGGCTATGTGTATGTTTTTTTTAATTGCAGGTGAACCCACAAAAACTGAAAGGAATCTTTTGGGGTTTTGGTGCCAGAAACTGACAGAAAAAAACACCAAATTCGAAAAGATCAATGCAAATCATAACATCACACAAATCATGTGGCGTCAGTGTCTTGACTACAATGATGAAGAAGAGCTAATTAGCTCATTCACCTGGGTGTCATGTTTCCACTAATGCGGGGGTGGATTAAAAACGGGGTCTACAGCAGAGTTTTTTGAGAGTGAATGAGTGAATGCTCATTGTACCGATTCCCATTGCAGACAAAGGCCAGATGTGAGTGGGTTTTTTGACCAGTGGAAAAGGGGTTTATGATGCACGTAGGTTTTTGGTGAGTTTAGATAAAACATATGGTTATATGACACATGACAAAGGAATTCTGAGCTCATACACAACCTTCAGGTAAAGGCCACAGAGAAACATAGGGAGAGCAGAGGACAAAGGGAGACGTGAACATCGTTAAGCGTAGTTTATGCTTCTGCGTCGCGTCGACGCGGACCCCTACGCCGTAGCCTGACGCGCACCCCCAAAAAATCCTAACTACGCGTCATGTTGACGCGGACCGCAAGCGCTGTGATTGGTCCGCTCAGAACCTAAGTTCCGGCAGTTGTTTTTTCCGGTCTTTCATCCTCGTCGTAAAAACCACCTCCGCAAACGTCTTCTCTGTCACCTGCGCTTCAACATTTGCAATATAAGCATTTGTTCTTCAATATTGATGAGCTCCAACTCCAAATACAGCTGCTCCACCTCGGTCGCCATTGTTTACTGTTGTTTTCTTTACGGAAGAAAAAGCGAGGATTCGGCTATAACCACACAAACAGACAGCCACACCCCCCTAGCGGCATGGCGGTGAATTGCAGAGCAATGCGTTCCCTCGACGTAGAACTTCGAATGCTCAAAGACTGCTAAACATGACCTGAAGGTCACAACGTCGACGTGACGCAGAAGCAGAAACTAGGCTTTATGCTGAACCATTCAGTGAGGTGCGGAGAAACAAAGAGAAATCACAGAAGCCCTTGGAAACACAAACCCACACAAACAGAAGAAGAGGCAGAAGATGAACACACACACAGTGCAGTGCATTAGCCAGAACATTAGCAGCCGCCTCTCCCACTCTCGTCTCGGTAAGGGCTAAATCGCGGGGACGCAGAGTGTTACCAAACGCAGCAGTGATTTGTTTTGGGAACGCCACAGCTGTCAGCTCTCATGGGCCATTCTGAGACATGACAGCTCGGGTTGGCCAAGGTGACAGCAGCGTTTGCTCGGGGGCCGGCACACTTCAGGTCATGTTTAGCAAAGCTCTGCTCAACCTGATGGCCTGTAAGATCAGATAAATCCACAGTGTGTCCCAAGTCCACTCGGACAAACACACCTTCGACCGACAGCGGAAGGAGCGGACGGAGCGCTGGCGTCAAGAGTCCGATCAGTGCACAAACTTTCACTGGAAGTTAGTGAAAGAATTGTGAGGAGGAAGAAACTTAGGTGTGAATGCAGAATAACTGTGTTGCTCCCAGTCTGAAAAGGACAGTTTTGACACAAGTGTTTTTCTCCTCTAGTTCACACATTTCTCAAAGGAAAAAAAAAATCTATTGGTGGTGTAACCTTGAGATATTTCTTCCTTTCTGCGATGCCCTGATGGAGGCATTGAGAGTCTTCACCTCTCACCTTTGGAGACAAGCAGCTTTAAAGACACTGCAGCCTCTCCTTCTTCTCTCAGGGCCACTGGCACATACAATTGTAAAGCCCAGTGTGTGAGATAGGTTCTTTCTCGGAGCCACATAAAACACAGAAGAAGTCATTTATTGACTGAGAAATACCTCAACAGCCTGCGATTCCTTATTTTTTCCAGTCAATGTGAATGGTGAAATACAGGGTCACTGTACAGCACATGCCAATCTGCCGCTCCCATTCAAGACGTGCATCTGCTGGTCGCACACAGAAAGACATCTATACCAAAATCAGCAGCTGGAATAAGACCGCCATTGCTTAAGTGTTGCATTCAGGGTCCTCCTGCTCACTCTGTTTTCATCTTTGTTACCGTTTTCAACATCCCGCGATCAATGAAGAACAATGACAAGCACTCGACCAAACACGCTGACGACAAGCCACTGAAGAGAACTTAATTTTAAGGGTCAGTTCACCCAAGTTACAGAATAAAAGAGAGCACTTTCACTGGCCCAGAGTATTATCAGGTTGTGCCGTTTGCTTTGAGATACCCATCTTTGAGATTTCTGCCTCCGCAGACTCAAAACATAAAATATAAAAAATAACTTTTCAAGGACATTTTTATGTCAGAGAATGAAGCTGTAATGATTAGTTGATTATCTGAACAAACTGGCAACTAATGTCTGAATTTCTAAAAGCAATAATAGTTTCTTTGTCGAAAAGGAATTTGGGATTTCGGACTACAGACCACATCTCCAACAGGGACATTTTACAAATGTATTGAAAAAATGATTAAATGATTGATAATCAGCTGATAAATTGCTGATAAGAATAATCGTTGCAGTTGCAGCCCTAGTAGAAAATTGTCCCAGACCAAAAATCATTATTGAGCTGGTGGCAGAAAACAAACTATCTGCATGGCTACCTATTAGATGAGGTACGTACAAAAGTATATTTAATTGTAATGTGAGTGAATGAGGTAACTTAATGCCTTGACAATTAATATTCAAATAAGCCACTGTGCGAGAATGAAGTCTGAGTGGGAGCAAAGTTCATTATAGTGACCTTTTATCCTGTGTGGTTAATGCGTGTCCAAAGAGCGGCACTGCCCTCTGACACAGGAGGCCATGTTTCTCAGGGAGTATTAAAGTTAGCTTTTTATTTGGTGTAAGCGTGTGCACCCAAAGACACGTTAAATGGTGTCATTAACAATGATCAGTGGAGGGTAAAACAACAGCACAGGACTGAGAGGAGGAGCAGAGAGGTCTAATCAGATTTATTGCTTTAAACAAACTCAAAGATGCACAGCGTGAGTAGCATGGCAGAGAGGAGGAACTGTAATGGAGTGTGCTTTGACCTTTGAACTCTCTGCTTGCCTAATTGGCTCGTTTAATTTCAGCGTGTCCGACTGCCTCCAGTCGGATAACCATTCTCCAGAGGAACCAATCCCAGTGCTTTCCTCTATACAGTAATGCAGAAACACCCACAAAAGCCTCGCCAGTTTTCTTTCTGACATTCTGCTCCCCCAAAAGAGCTACTCCATCTTACCTCGTGAGCCTGGACCATCAGCAGGACCAAACACCCCCCCCTCCCTCCTTCATGTGAGTACAGCCTTGATTTATAGCCCACTTTTTTTTTTTTGCCCAAATATACAATTGACGCATGACGGGAAAGTAAGGTAAAATGAAGTTGTCAGACAATCAAGAGAGAGACAGAGAGAAAGGCAGAGGCTTTTTTTCTGTCTCATCCAAAGCAGCCTCACCAAGGCTACAGAAACTAAAGCCTGCTCTCAGGATGTCACAGAGCAGAAAAAAGCTTTTCATCCCTCTATGAAATTTCACCGCAAAAAAAAAAAAAAGAAAAGGAAAAAAAAGCAAAGGAAAATGTCATCAGAAGGCAGGCTGACAGTCTGTGAGCGCTTATTTGTGGTCAGAGACGTTTGTTTCAGTAAAGCATGCCACTAGAACTCCAAGTCCCTGTCACCCTTCTGAGGCCAAATCAAAAGTGACTGTCCTCCTTAACCATCCCCTACACCCCCCATCGACACACACACACACACACACACATGCACATGCACACACCCTTCCCGGTCGTGCATGCACACATACAAGTTATCGGGGAAACATGCAAGAGCTAAAACACGTTCACACGCTTCGTGGAACCGTCATGGCATCGCACCCAGTTTGTCCTGGTCACATCACGGCAAAGTCACTTTAGGCCCCAGCCAGACGACTAAAGAGATGAGACGTGTGATGGAGTGAGAGAATGGGGCTTCCTCCTTCTTTAGTTTCTCTTAATGCAGCCAGCCTGTCCCCCCGAGCCACCTCTCTGCCTCCTTGACCGCACAGGACCGAGGGGAGATGGAGCATGAGGTCCTTCTGGATATACTCTGTTTATCTGGGGGTCTAACGACAGACAGGTTTCACTGGGGCTCATGCCTCAATTTCACTGGGAAATCCAGAAATCCCACTGGTTGAAGATGTTGCATCATGTGAAGCATCTTCACAAAGGATGATGACTCAATTACATAACATATTTTAGATAATAAAACAATTTAAGCACTTTTACTTTCTCTAAAATGCATCTGTGTACACAATTCTCCTCATTAAGATTCTTGCAGGTTTAACTGGCTGCAGATTCCTTCACGCATGTGTCTTTGCACAATCCCAGCAGTTTCATACACTTATTTTGAATTGAGGGATTTCTAGCTGGTAGAAGCAAATTATCATTTAGTGGCCGGTGTACCGCTTGCAAAATTGCCACCCTCAGCTAATCACTCTACATTCAAATTGTGGTCCTCTGCCCAAGCAATGTAACAATTCTGCTCATTATTTGATAAAATAGCTTTGGTTGGACGAGCATGTCAAACTGAGAGAGGGGAGCGAGTTCACAGAGTCCAGCATGTGAGCGGTAAAATAGATATAACCAATTAATAAATAAAAATGAAAAAAAAAATAGACTGCATTAGCATTTTTAATCGCTGAAATTGTTTGTGCTAATGTATGCTTTCTGCAAAAAATACCAAAGTATCTGTTTATTTTTTGGTAGTTTATGATAATTTTTTGTTTTATCTGCATCAATGTATTTATTCTTTATTAGCCATGGGTCTAATGACTAGGTGTACAGTGAAAGTTGTTGGAACCTTGCTCTTTCCAGGTTGGGGGTTAGTTGCTGCCGTAAGTGAAGGTGTTTAAGTTCTGGTTCTGTTTGAGGGGAAGATGGAGTGCGAGGTGGTCAGGTGGGTCGTTATGAGATCAGCAGTAATGCAAGTGTGGTACTTGACCATTGTGGAGAAGGAGGAGCTGAGCCACAGGGAAACGTTTTTGATTGACTTGTCAATCTACTTTTCAACCCTCACCTATGTCACACACCCTGGATAGTGCCCGAACAAACACGATGGTGGCTGGACTCGGCCTTAGAGATAGGGTGAGGAGTTCAGACATCTCAGAGTCGAACCGCTGCTTCTTCATGTCGAAAGGGTACTACCCAGAATAACTCCTAGGCGCCTTCGGGTGGAGGTTTACTGGGCACACCCAACCGGAAGGAGTCCTCAGGGTAGACACAGTTCTTGCTGGAGGGACACATGTCCCATTTGGTGTGGGAATGCCTCTGGATCCCCCAGGAAGAGCTGGAAATCGTGGGTCGTCTTGAACATCCTACTTGAACTGGTTGCCTCCGCAACCCAAGCTCAGATGAAGGGAATACAATGGGTGGTGACAAATTACCAAAGATAATTATCACCTTTGTCTCAGCTCAACGGATTCATCGTTTCAGTTTTGTGGCCCGATTCTTTGAGTTCACTCCCATCAGGCAACTTGTGAACATCATGGAGTCTTTAGCAGCAAAATATATTTTTCTCAAGAGCTGCCGGACACTCCACAAAAAATAACAATGTTGCACATTATCTGTTGGATGTGCAAGTAAGTAAGTAACAGTGTCTGCAGTCATTTCAACTAAAATTATTACATCTCCTTTTTGTGTTTTCAGATCAATACCTAAGCTCAAGTGGCAAAAAAATTATTAAATGCAGGGTTGAGTAAGTTTTAATAATCATGTACAATAACACTAAACACTCCACTCTTTATGTACTTTTACATGATCAGGTCATCTCACTTCTACATGAAAGGACTCTCTGTTTGCAGTAATTTCCCTCCTTTTCACATCTACTTTTTCATCTTGGCGCTTTAGCTCAAAATCAGCAGGGAAGACGAAGGAGAAACTGGCAAGAGACCGAAGAAGTGAATGAACGTGTGAAGGAGGAGGGGACATCAAGTCGAGACTCAGTAGCCAAACGCCGGCGTTCATGTTGTCAACTCTCCCAGCTTCATGCCTCGGCTACATTTTGTTTCATCAGTCAGGCTAAAAATGCAACATGTTCCTTTTTGCATATTTTCCAGTCGTGACTTGGACCAGCGCACCATCGTATCATAGATGTACTTTCTGAAAACAGGTTGGTAGGTCTGAACAGAATGAATTATGTATTATGTAAAGCCTTCAATGCAAAGTTAAACAAATGTTAGCGTACAGAACAAGATATAAAAAGTCTTTGACATGATATGCTAATATCGATGAAAAATTACAGGCCAGGAAGAAAGAATTGATTTGATTGCAGTAGACTTTATTCCTATATAAAAAGAAGAAATACTAGGAAAAAATTAAATAGTGGGCAAGTGGAATTAAGATGAAAGTATCATAGGAGCAGCTTTTAATTCTATTAGTTTCTATTAGTAATATCAATTGAAATGTTTTTATTGATTATTTTCAAATCCACAATAGAATATAGCTCTGCTGCTAGCGACATCTATTGCACTTCTGTCTGTCCTGGGAGAGGGGTCCCCCTCATATGTGGCTCTCTGTGAGGTTTCTATGTTGTTTTTGTTAATAGGGTTTTTTGGTAGTTTTTCCTTTTGCTGAGAGTTAAGAGCAGGGGATGTCGTGCTTTTGAAGCCCTTTGAGACAGTGATTTGTGAAAATGGGCTTTACAAATAAAATTTGATTTATTGAACATACGCTGATGTTACACAGAAGTAAAGTAGTAAGTCAAAAGAAAAACGGTTGAGCCAGAGAACGAGAGCGATAAAGAACGGTGGAAGGCAGAGAGAAAATAGATAGAACAGAATCCCAGAGACGATAAAGATAGAAGGAGGGGGAGACAAGAAGAGAGGAAGAGTGACTCCAGCAGCCAATATTTTTTAAACAGCTTTGCTTCCACTCAACTGGGCATCAAGGCCATTATCCCGGGGTTAATCCCCAATCCGACGGAGCTGGCAGCCTTCCGGGACAAGCCAGGGTGGCAGCCCATCAACGAGGCAGACAAAAATAACACACATGCACACACAGGCAAGCTGCAATTAGGAGGAAAAAAATAATAACAAAACAATGCTATTAGCTGTGAAAGACTCGTTCTTAGCTTCTTTGTCCTTCATATTCCTGTTGAAAATAAACCACCGTACATGTTTCTCTCTCATTCTATCTCCCACTTCTTTATATCTCACTGTTTGGGTTTGTGTTGTCAGCTCCCATGTTTCTTTTATCGTGCTCCCTCCATCTGTCCACCTTTATTTTCTCCACTCCACCAGGAGCTCTAATCGTGCCACATTTTGCACCTTTACCTTGCTCTCCATTTCTCTGTCCACTGTCTGTTTCTCTGGCCGCCGTCCAAGGAGCCAAGGTGGAGGAAGAGATTGACTCAAAGAAGGATAGCCATGTCATGTGGAGAGGGACCAAAGAGGATCCAGGAGGCTTAGGGAGACTTAGCGCTGCCTCCCTTCACCACCCGCTACCCCACCCCTTCGGTCGCACCCTGCAGTCGCTGCCTGAAAACAATACCTGGACCGTCCTCCACACTCGAAGACCTCCACACTATGGAACTTTTACAAATGTTCACTTTGAGATAACCTGCCAAAAGAGCTGCACAAACAGCCCTCCCATCCAGCTGATGACACAGACATACAGTTCATCAGCTCCGGCTCTTTTCTGCCACCTTTTCCTCTCACCTTCAGGCACACAGGTGTTAAGCCGCGAGTGATCTTGTGGAAATCCAGCCCCAGTAAGGATGGACTGAGATTATCCCAGAGCTGCCGGTAAAAAGGTGTCACTCTAAGACGCAAACGTTTTTGTCCTTTTGCCTGACTGCTACAATCAGAAACAGCATCACCTCAAGTTCCTCCAATGACCCACTAAGTGTCACTTAAGCTGTTTTTCAGACATGACCTACAGGTAAAATCCAGAGAGTTTACCCTCAGTCTGCCTTGCACACATGCACAACGCAGCGGGAGGTTTTCTGCAAAGACACGTTCACAACAGCATCAATTTTGCGTTATTCAGGCGAGAGGTGGAGCTGGCAGGTGCAGAAGGCAGAGACAGGAAGCGACTCCTCTGCAGAGATCACATGATCAAGTTTACAGCACCCAGATAATGTTTTTCGGCATCTTATCACCACAAACTCTCCTTGACATCTTTGTCAGTGTCTTCAATGTTCATGATGCCGCTTCTTTACCTGGAGATATTTGTTTTCTTTTTCACGTCTTTTGTGTTTTAGAAGCATGTTTTTTCTGTTTCCTGTTCTCCCAGACTTGTGCATGTGTTTGTGTGCATGTAGTTCCTGTGCTGTCTTTCTCTCTAGGCTCCAAAGCCCACTATGTCTCCTATGGTAACTCCCTGACTGACGACCCGGGGCTTAGCCTAAATTCTCTCTCTATTAAAAGCTGCGGAATGCAAATAATGAAACATCTCATTACCACTGTCGGAGAACCCGAAATGAAAACAGGGGGAGAGCGGGAGGCAGTAGCGGAGAGGGGAGGACTAGGAGGACTGCGAGACAACACAGAAGGGAGGTGAAAGGAAAGAGAGACACAAGAGCTGATAAAGGGAGAAGAAAAGGATTGGGGGGGTTGAGAAACAGATAATCAGACAGTGTTTCTTTTGTTTGATAGGTGTTTCTGTTGGAGGAGTAGCCAGGACTATATAGCCACCTATGCAAACAGGGGTGGAGTCCTGAACTGAGGAGTCGTTCAAACATCAAATGACCAGTAGATAAATCTTCTATTTATCTACCTCACCGGCAATAATTGTGCAAGTGATGCATAAAGAATATGTAGTCAGTATAAACGTGTGTGTGTTGATTGATAATTAAATTATGCAACAAGAGGATTATTAGTTAGAGTGTTACGTTTTTTTAAACATCTCTCATTAATCACCTCTGAACTTCACTGGATTTAAGGGAAATGTACTTGTGTGTTTTCTCATAATTACTCAGCTTTAAGTCTCATTTCATGACAGGGAGGAGGCTGCACGTTTTGAATAATGTACCTGTGTGCTACAGGGCAGTGAAATCTCCAACAGGAAGTGTATTTGGTTGTTTGCAGGTGGGAGGAGATTGATGTTAGCTGTGATGGGGAAGGGATGAGGTGGTGGCGTTTTCGCATTTACTGCGGCCACACCACCTTGCACTGGTCTCCTGGTGAGAAACCCAGTTCTCTGCAACTGTTTGGAAACTCATCTGCTTGTGCAAAAACACACCGAAAATATGTGTATGACTTTTTTAACTGGTTACAAATGAAACTTACAGCAGTTTGCATCCAATAGATTTAGCAAAAATGTCCTCATTCATCTTTGGCTAACAGTACTATGTGTTCTCAACAGTGTATGTGGTTGCCCGAGCATTACACCTACATTCATATGCTGCTATAAAAGCCTCCACTCTTGTGAAAACATGATTCTGGCACCAGGCTGCAGGGATTCACTCCCATCCAGCCAAAAGCGAATTAGTGAGCTCGGTGCGAGGATGCCGGGCGATAAGGCCTGACTCGCAGTTGACCTTCCAGTTCATCCAAAAGGTGTTTGATGGGGTTGAGTTCAGGGCTCTGTGTCCTTCGGTCAAGCTCTTTCACACCAAACATAAACACAGAAGTTGAAATCTTCCAAATCTGTTGCTGCAACGTTGTCGGCACATGAGTGTCTCAGATATCGCTGTATGATGACGATAATTCCAAGCAGATTGAGCTGTACCATGACAACCAAATGTCCCGTAATTAGACAAAATTTTGCCGTGCATATGTGTGCAGTGAGGATTTATAACTCACATTATGTGTGCCCACTGATGTTCCTCAAACTATTGGACGAGATCTCAGCAATTGAAAATTACTTTTTTACAATGAGGACTTTGACAGACAGAAGCTATAAAAACATTAAGACCTTGAGGTTTAGAAAAGTACCAACTGGTTTTGTGGCTGGAGTGATGATAACAGCATGAGGCTCAGGATGGGCTCAAAACTCCCTCAGCGTGTGCATGTGTATGTGTGTGTAACTTTCATGTGTCTGAACACTGAACCTCTCACAGCAAAAAAGCAAACTGTCACGACTCAACTACACACGACTGTACAGCACAGAACACAAGCAGCCTGTTCCTGAGCTGCAGCCACCGAGGTCTAAAACACACACACATGCAGAAACAAAGCAAGTGAACAGTATGGAGGAAATGAAACAAAGGGTTACCAAGAGGGAGAAAATGTTAAAAATGAACATATGGTACGACAATACCAGTCCTGAAGGAATAAATGTGTGAAAAGTCTGATGACTGAAAGCTAATTGTTGTTTGTTAATGTGTGCGGTTTTTCGAATGTGCAAGTGAGGGACTGAATGATGGTGACTCAACACTGGCGGCCAGTCGCGATCTGGTGCCGAGGCGGGTGTCCAGAGAGTGTGTCTGTGTGCATAACTCCGTGTGACTGTCGCTCTGTCAAGACAGCAAACAGAGGCATCTTTCTCAAATCCACACTGGGCCACGGCTTACAATGAGCTCACGCAAAGAGGGGAGCAGGAAAAAAAAGAAGCCGCCGCTTAAGTGTGTACTCACAAGTTCAACAGGCACATCCCCCCTGAGCAAATATTAAGGGAGACTTCACTCCCTGCTAATCTAATTCACAAACATGGCAGAGCACACACACACAAACACACACTTTGAATGCATTACCTTGGCCCTCAACATGCAACATTCACTTATAAGTAACGCTCCCACAAACCACTGTACAACGGCAAGTGAGTGGCACAGTGATTTACATATAGATAGAGAAGTGTTTATAAAAAAACACATTTGTATATAATAGCCCGGGGCCTTGTTGTCACTCATCAAGCTGATCAAAAAGCAGCTACTATACAACACTGATGAATCTCGCGGAGCATTTTGCGAATCCGTCCTTCAACTGCAGGAAAAAAAAAAAAAAGGACGTGAGATAAAGGAAGAGAAATCAAGGGGAGCGGAGAGGAGCATCTAAATATAGAGAGACTCACATTTTGGAGTCAGAAAAGAGACAGTGAAAGGTATGAAGAGGGCGGAGGCAGGCGGGAGATGCAAGAGAGACGGGGAGAGGAAAAGAGAAACAGAACAAATGGGAAAAGTGGTGTTGAGGCTGCAGAAGACAGAAGGAACTGGATCGATGGCTGCAGAGCCTCGGTGGGTTTCTCATCTACTGTAGCGTTGCGTAGTGGACGACTGGAGAATCGGACATGCACGACACTCTTATTTTGTCTGCGAGACTTGAGAATTCAATATAGAGTGCACTGTATCACCACAGACCTTTAACACGAGCGACGATAGTGACGCTCGGCCCCTTCACTGATCCTTTCAGTTCCCTCTGCTGAATTATAGTAATTGGGGAAGATGAGAATCTAAAGGTTGTTAGTCGTCTTTGTTCCTGTGCTGTGTGGTGATTGCCTGTTCATGTTGCTAAAGCTATACTGACAAAAATAAAGTTGCATTCAAAGTTTTTGTAACTTTTTGCATATAAGGCAGTGTGGCTCGAGGCGGCCATGTCCTCTGTGATTTACGGAAAGCGAGGTTCAGCCAGACAAACGCCTCACCTGGATCCTCAATTCTGTCCCCAGCCCTCCTCTGTCATCACCCCCTCCCCTCCGTCTTTTCACTCAGAAAGTGTTTACCCAAATGCGGTTTGACATTTGACTGTCACCTGTTGACTAACATTAACGGCTGCCATGGCTCGCAGGCTTTTGGAGCCATCGCTGCTTTTCTTCCCCACGACAGTGACGGGAAGAGCTGCAAATAAAATTCATGTACAGAATAGTGGCAAAGCCAGACATAAAGAAACACAAAGAGGGAGGCAGAGACAAAAGGACCACTGTGCAAACTCTCATGATCGTGCTCGCCATCGCTGAGGACAACACCCACCTTGGAAACCTAATTTTGAAGAAGTCACACATTCCCACATTGTGAGGCAGTGCCAGTATCAGGTGTCCGTCCAAACCACCAACTACCAATCAAACGCCACCCCCCCGTGACACACCAGCGCACACACCAAAACAAGCGGGGGGGGGAGAGAGAGAGATAGAAGACAGGAGGGAGGGTTGTGCGATTGAGAAAGAGAGTTAAAAATGAAGAGGGCAAAGGAAAGAGCCACCGAGAGACAAAACCAAAGAGAATGACAATGAGTGAAAGAGGAATAGAAAATACAAGGGGTGAGGTAAAAAATGCATTTTCAGCTCCTCGTGTGCATTCACAGAGCAGTAAGAGAGCAAAAAGACGGCAACAATGGGACTTTCATGTATGTGCATGTTTCAGTGTGGAGCTGGAAAGAGCAGTGAGACGGCCGTTGGGGGAATTTGCCCCTCGCCACAGAAAAGGGGATGTGAACTTACTCACTTCTGTTGGCCTCACATCTCTCGTTCATAAAGGGAACTATAGGAACGCAGGAGCGCTCATAAAATGTCCAGCAACAAAGACGGAGCTCCACTTCTATCGCTGATTTATAAAGGTCACATGATAATATGCACTTAGGATCAGTTTTTTAAAGCAGAAAAAGTCTGTTTATATCAAGACAACACCACTTCTCCTTAGAGAAGTCACCTTCGAACCTGAACAGAGAAGTTATTCTAACTTGGACGGCTCAACTTGGCAGATAAGAGAAAGAGAAAAGTGTTTATGTTTGAGCAGAAAACTAGAATCAGCGTCCATTTTTTGCAAGCTGTTGCATTAAAAGGATGTATAAATATGAACTAGGGTCAGGGGAAAGGATAAAAATGAGAAACGGAACAGGGAGAGGGTAAAAATGAGAAAGGGAGTAGAGGAAGGGTAAAAATGAGAAATAGAGTAGGGGAGGCCACAGGAGGCACCTGGCCCACTTACAGAAGAGGAGGGGGTGGTGGAGGAGGAGAGGTGGAAGATTAAGGAGTGGGAGGGAAAAACGAGAAGGAGAAGGTGGAGGAGGATGAGGGAGAGGAGGAGTGGAGAGGGAGTAAAAAAGAAAAAAGGGAGATGCAGCTGGGACGGAGCAGAGGGCACGGGGAGGACGGGGGTGGAGCTGCGGGGTGAAGTGACGGAACGAGAAAAGGATGTGGGATGAGGACGCAAGTGGGGGGGAAAGAACAGAAGAAAATAATGGGAAGGGGGAGAAAGGCAGAGGGGGAGGTGAGAGCAGGATGAGAAAGAAAAGAGAGAGAGGAGGAGGAGGGGTCTGGAAAAGAAGAAGAGGTGGCCTTGTGATGCAGAGAATGGAGGTGGTGTGTGCGTGCGCGGGATGAACGTGTGGCTTTGTGTGTGTGGGTGTCTAAAATTATGACGAAAAACTAACACCTCGCCCAAAGTATGAATAACCAACCACAACAGGCCAACGTAGGTTCAATCTCTTCTCCCAGCAGCCTGTCTATACCACTAATATCCCACTAATACCACCCACAGTCCTCGCTCCACCTCACATCAATGAATATTTCATGTCCTGATGGCACTTTTAAAGCAAAAACTAATTAGCAAATCCAAGTTGATCTGGCATTAGTCATATCAGGCCAATTAAAAGCACAGTTCTACTGTACATGTTAATGGCAGCGAAGTGGAATAATTGTATGTTGAGCAGGGGAGAGAATGTTAAACAGGCCTTGTTAGCAGCACTTTAGCACTCTAGCCCGAGTCCATGGCTGGATTACAAAACTCTACAAAGCAGGATAATGTTCATCAGGAACACACACATGCAGATGCACACACACACACACACACATCTTTGAAAGGCGCAAACGGAAAAAAAACTCCATCCATTAATTAGAGAGTCGCCAACTACTCCATGGGGTCAGAGCTGGTACTTTTTAGCAAAAGAGGAGAAATATTTCCAGGGAAAATGATGGTTTTATGCGTCGGTAATAATATTAAACAGGGATCCAAATATTGGCAGAAGCTGGCAGGTCAGATGTTACGCAGTATTAGTGGGAGAAAAACCATTTTCTGCACCACGCAGTGTCTCGGCGGTCAGCACCAGTCAACATGAGGTTGTGGAGACAGTGTTTGTGTGGTGCTGAATAGAGAGAAGGTGTCAGTTTGTGTTTGAGTCTTTCCAACTTTTCTCTCTGTGTGTTTTTTTAATGCAGAGACAGACAGCACGGACACACACAGACTAAACTGTGCCGCACAAAAAAAGAGACATTATAACAAGGGCTGGAACTCTTTTGGAGTGTTTCATCAGCCCCCCTCTCATCACCTCCTCCCACTCCTCACTCCTTCTCCCCCGTTCTCTCTCTCCTCTACGTCCCCTCTTTTCCTCCCTCTCTCTCTCTCTGCCTCACTCTCTCCCTCACCTGAGCTTTGATATGGAAATCTCTCACAAGCCAGAGCCTGAGGCTAGTTGACTGTTTCTAAAGATGTATTTGCTCAAAGCCACTCAATTTCTCATCAAATACTCACACTGTGCGTATAAAAGACAAACTCTTTCACTGGGAAAATAACAACTAACAACTTATCCAAAGCTTTCAGCAGTTTGCAAAACCCAGACATCACGACAAAAAAAAGAGATTTTTCAAGCCCGAACCTTAAAGCTCTTAATAGCTTATATAAATCTGACTGAAAAGATGGTGACCTTTCTGCAGAGTAGAGCTGAGGACGCTAACTATCTTGTCGATAGAGTACTTCGAAAGAGTGTGTGTGTGTGTGTGTGTGTGTGTGTGTGTGTGTGTGTGTGTGTGTTCTTTCCCACTGGTTTACCAGTCCTGCACAGCCAGGTAATTATACAGCATTAAAGATGACCAACCTGCACAGCTGTACAACACTCAGCCAAATAAAGGAGAATCAATCCCTCTGCAGAAGATCTAGTTAATGATAAAGGAATAAGTCTGAAATCCAACAGAAATCACTCCCATGTCAGCTCATTACCAGAATATTAGTGGCTGACGTTTCATGATATTGTGTGAATCGCACAGATCGAGGTGATCGAGACGAGGAAAAATACATTTTCTTTAACTTTGAAAATAGACACGATTCTTTCATGATTCTAAAAGATAAAGACGATAGAAGACAGAACTGATGACAGTGACGCGCATATCTCCGCCAAGGCCCAACAGTCCCCTGATGAAACCATTTAAATTATTATTACTAATAATAATAAATTTTATCTGTACAAGAAATGCAGCTCTAAGAGCTTCACATACAATATAGATTAAAATAAAAACATGTTCAAATGTAAAAGAAAAGGAAATAAAAAAGAAGTTAAATAAAAAATTTTAAGCATTAAAACAGAAATCAACTAGATCACCTTTCACACACTCATAAATATCAGTGCCCTAATCATGCCTCATTTGTCCCATTAAGTTTCAAGAATCAATGTTGAAAAACACCCCACCTCATAATTTGAAAGAAAGAAAAAAATCCCAGATCCCCTGATGCAGATCAAAACTCAAATGTTATGGGTTCTTCTCTGACCTATAACGCATCTGTCCACCAAGTTTCATGGAAATCTGTTGTGTTATTTTGGTAATTCAGTAATCTTGCTTGAAGACAAACACACAACCAAACAACCAACAAACACAAAGGGATGAAATCATCGCCTCCTTTGAGGAGGTGGAAGGAAATGTTTCAGTCAGAGCATCTTAAAATACTAAGCTGAGTAATTATGGAGGTTATATGTAAAAATCAAAAACATGTGAAGCATTAAAAACATAAAGATAGAGTTTTTATCTCTTCCCTTATTTTGTTAACCACTGACAGATACCTACGTGATAATAGGCACATCTGGCGTGCATTACCCGACGCACGCTTGCTGCAGCATCTTAACAAATGAAAATATACAGGATTTAAAAACTAATAATTAGGACTGCATTAAGCAGAAAACAATTTCTTTTTTAGTCTATATGATCGCCAAGCTTCTGAGATGGATGCATCAGAAAATAAGAATAATGTGATTGTTATGGGAACCGGTTTAAGGATCACATCTGCATTCCTAAATAAAAGAAAAAAAACACCCTGACGAAATCCCTCATCTGCCTCCTCGGCAACGGGTGATCCAAAACGTGTTTCGCAATATCAACAACTTCTATGAAAAATTCTGACATTGTGCCATATTTTTTGTTTTACTCCATAAAATAATCCCTTGGGTTTATTTTTAGCTACAATCAAAGTGTAGTTTTGCTTCTGGTCGTTAAATTGTCAGTCGTAGATTAGAAACGTTACGGTGACAACTGCAAGTTAGCTCCCAATTTAAAATAAAAAAATAGAGAAAAGAAAAGAGGGCTTCTTGCTTGCATTGACATCCTATCATGCGTGCAGGTCTATGAAATATTAACACCTACGTGAAAAGACAAGTGGGGTGGTGGAGAGCGTGTTTGTGTGTGCGTGTGGAGGTGGGGGTGGCTTAAACTCACCTGTTCTCCATGCTGTGGAGGAGGGGGTAGTATGTGAGATAGGTGGATAGAGAGGACAGCTGTAACACACAAACACACACACACACACACATCCCCCACAGCATCCATGTAACCCCATGGGGGATGAGGAACACCTGTATTCAGCACTGCACAATGAGCTATAGAAGCGGTTAAGCTAAAAAGCCTTGGGAGTTATTAGTGGGGGTGGGGGATGGAGGTGGTTTGGCTCCACGGGTTAATGTGTGCCAAGCTGTGTTCGCACAAAATCAGACGTGAGAATGATAATGTTCACGGCATGACAGATTACACAGAAAAACAGAGTTGTCAGAAAACTCTGGAGAGACGTGGTGTCTCATGTAAGTCGTGCACATGATTCGAGTGTAAACGGTTCATTTTGCAGAGTGTAAGCCTAACAGGTGTTTCCATTAACAAGTGAACTCCGAGGGGGGACCAGGACCAGAGAACTGGCAGAGGGAGATAGACGCAGAGAGATGAATGGTGTATAAGTTTTCTAACTGGGGAACAAATGTGTCTTCATGGAGCATTTGGCCTCTTTTCTCTATTTCTGGAGAAATGTAGATGAGGTTAACGTGTGTGCAATTTATTGTCATGTTGTCGACATACAAAGATGCACACGTGCTCCTGTGAGGGGGCAGTGTACACCACTTACCCCCGGGTTGGTGTAAGTTGAAGCCTGCTGTGGCACGGATCAGCTCCCAACCAGCATGGGAGCAGTAAGCTCCACCTAAACACCAGCAGGCCTACACAAACACACACAAATACAGCAAATAGGCAAGTGGCTCCAGCTCCAAAAGAGAGGAAGGCCCCCTTCCTCACAACCTTCATTGGTAATATACAAGAGTAACAACCTCCACCACACGGCAACTTTGGCTTTGACCAGGACAAAGAGTGAAAAGTAAATTTAACTTGTGTATTATAACCAACTTTAAAGGTCCATTCATGAGAGACTACACAAGTGGAAAGTGCTTCAAATCCTCCTTTGTACTCATACAAGCACGGCTAATATTTTTTCCATCTTTCGTCCGATCTCGCCTACTCTCCTCCCCCACTCATCCTTGTGGCTATTGTCTTGGTCTGTATTACTTTTTCCCCGTGGAAAACACAGATGGAGAAGGTGCACACACACGCACACACGCACGCACACTGATGCCCACCGCTCTTGCAATGATAACGCTACACAGTCGCCACCTCAGGGAAGCCACCTCAGACGGGGCAAACACACAAAGACACAAAGCATTCTGGGAGATAGTCCACGTCAAGGTACCAAATATAGGCAGTCAGCATTAAAATCAGATACTGTTGCTAAGCTCAGACAAAATGTTCATGGACGGACACACACGCATGTAGATAAACACAGACACGCCAACAGTAATTGAATTACTGAATAAAAGACTTGAGGGTTTATCATGTTAAGTGCCAACCCTTAACTCTTCGCAGAAGAACAAAACAACCACACAAATCCAGAGAGGCCTAAGACAATTTAGAATAATCACTAGATGGTCTATTAATCCCTAAGATCCAGTTAGCCGATGTCAAACTGAGAAAAAATCTTGGATCTAACAAGCTGTTTACGTAGTTACAGTCCTGAGCTCATAAGAAACACTTTACAGCAAAGTTTGAAATGACTTCCCTGTGCTGGAAAGTTCCTCAAACTAAGCAAAGAAATAACTAGACACCACACACACTGACCATCAGGATGAAGTGGGGTATCTCCTGTAAATTGTGTGGTGGTTTGATATAAAGTCAGTAGCTGACAATGTGGCTTCATGTCCCTTTGCTCTCAAATGATCAGCAACACACTCTATCCAGACTTAACATCATATCACAAAGTGATCACAAATCCCTCCAGAGGAAGAAAACCCGGTGTTGCTCTATGACACACAATCTAAAGTAGTTCAGAAAACCTCAGAGCGAGGCTAATGAGCGACATGAGCTGATATCTGTCACTTTCTCAGGACTCACCTGGCTGCAGGACACATGCCAGGACGCTTAGTGCTGCGGGCGTGCACAGCGTGCGGGGGAACTAGTGGGTGTTCTTCCCCTCTGAAGCATGGCAGAAAATGGAGGAAGACGGAACTGGCCGGTTAGAGAGGGCAGACACAGACAGCAGACACACACACACTTACACACACACTTACACGCACATTTACACACACACTTACACACACACAGCACAGGAGGCAGACAGAGGAGCAGCGAGCCTGAGACGCTTTCAGCTCCAGTCGCCAGTAAACAGCGAACACTTGACGCCACACTTTTCAACTCTCGAAATGGATCAGGTGGCAGTACCTCGGCAATTACAAGAAAAATTACCCGACAGCACCATCTGCAAACAAAATCCCCCCACCACCACCTCCACCCCTGTCTTGTCTGGTACTCGAGGGCTGGGTGTTGACGCAGCAGAAATTTCCAGCTGGAGAAATCCCCCTTTAGGAGGGTTAATCGAGGGGAGAAGGAGGAGGGTTTAAGCCCTCTTGTCTTCCAGCCTCCGAGCGCTTTCATTTTGAATCCCCTGCAGACTGACTGCTGCACGGAGCATCACCCTGCAGCCCACTTTGTGTGGCACGATATATGCGTGTGTGTGTGTGTGTGTGTGCCCGACATGCCCCATGCAGCCGCTCTGGCACCGCGGCTCATGCGTTCAAAAACTTCGCACGTTTCTCCAGGATCCCGCTCGATCAGCTGGAATCAAACTCAAACTGAGGGAGATGAAGTGACACATCATGTGGTTGCACAACCTGAGCATGTGTTAGCAGGTATTTCTAAAGGCACATGTGTGCAGGTGTATCACGTTCATTCAAACTAATGTTCTGCAAACTGGAAATGTATGTTCCCCTGTGCGCTCTGCGTGCGTAACATCCAATTTAAAAGTACTTTCCATTTATAAAAACACGCATTATAAAGAAGATATAAACTGGGATTTTTTTTTACCTCACTATGTTTGTTCCATTATCATCGACACAATGTGAGAAATGTACAATGTGCGATCCCCGTCAGAGACTGACAGCTTCTCCAAATATCAACAAGCGCAACAGACAGCTGGCTGTCACGTATGGAACAGGTAGGCGTACTTTCAGACTGGAGCCTGCTCACTCGGCCGAGTATTCAGCTGTCAGCACACACTCAGGCTGTGGTGCCGATGGACTGGAATAAAGAATAAAAATAAAAAACCAAAAAACAGACAGGCCTTCATAGAACAGATCACAGAGCCGCGGCTGCGAAGAGTTGCATTGTGTCATGTCTCCAAATAACCTGCGCGGACACCAACTATCAGCCGGAGACGCGACGGCTCCGTGGGGGAGAAAACTAATTGTTGACATGATGTAAAAAATATATAAAAAACCTGACGCGTCTGGATGGAAATCTGTTCGCAGCGGAGCGAGGCTGGATTTTAATAAAGCAGAAAGAAAGAGAGGTGGAGTAGTGACATGAGGAAGTCAGACATACCTGTTACCCCATGGGGTCTGGGGTGGACGCGGTGTCGGTCCTTCGGAGTCCAATCCGCGGTGACAGCCTGAGCGCAGAGCGGAGGGGATGTCCACGGCACCGGCCACTGTCCTTCCTCTCCTCCGTGTGCTTCCTTCAAGTGTTATTCCCCCTGTTTTCTCCCACTCCCCGCTCTTCCTCCTCCACCAGCCCCTTTTTTTCTCCTTTCTCTCTCTCTCTCTCTTTCCCTCCCCTGCTTTTCCGTGTCTTGGTATCAGGAGCCTCCCCCTCCTCCCTCTCCTCCTCCTCTGTGCATATCTATGTCTCTCTCTCGCTCTATCTCACTCTGCCCGTGCAATCTCTCTCTCTCTCTTTCTATCCGTGTCCCCGGATCTCTCTCTCTCTCTCTCTCTCTGGGCAGAGTCAGGAAATGAGACACGCATGTATCCATCTGATATAAGTCTTGTCTTATCTGTTATTTAATAGACTATAACAAAAACAACAACACCAATAATCATAGTAATAATAATAATGATAATTGTCTGTGTTGTGATGTAAGCAGTGGGATGTTGTATCCATGGGGCTTATGGGTCGTGCGTTTGTTGCCATAGGGCTCAATAATGACCAGGGGCTTCATGTAACTTACCCCCTCTTGTGGCAACAGCAAGAAAACACCAGCCGGTCACATTTACAAAACACAGGAGACTGACATTTCTACAGTTTGACACTGTTTGGCTGGAAAACACCTTTGTGAGCCACGTGACGTGCAGCATGCAGTCCAGTGGTTAGTATATAAAAAAAGAAAAAGTCTGGGGTAATTCCACCACAGGGGCCTCTCCTCTTCTCACTCAGGATGGATGATTTATCATTGTGATTTGTTTTAATGTTAAGGGGGAAATTATGAGAGGATTATTAAACACTTGTGAGATAGAACAGAGAGAACGACACGACCAGTGGTTTCTTGAAATGCTAGAAAGTATCACACATCAGTATTGCAGTATATCTCCTGACAGGAAATTAAATGTACAGTACTGGTCCTAATTGGTCAAGTACTCACTGTTGTGGGAAGTAAGCAGGCTCTTTAACTCAGTAAATGTCCAAATACTCTATTGCAATTTGCAAAGTACTGGACTCAAAATCGTAGTATAGTAGTATAAAGTAGTATAATCAGTAATATGTTCTTAAATCATCCATCTGTCCATTATCTAGACCACTTATCCTGTTTGAGTGTTGGACCCGTCACCATAGGGCTGACGTATACTAATAACTTTATGAAATTAACTTTATTTGTATAGCAAGGTTACAAAGTGCTACACAAAATCCATGGCAAAAAATGAATTTTGAATAAATCCAATGAAGTTCAATTTTAAGCACCAAATCATAACATAATAAGTTCAAGACCTTAAATTGACCTTAAACCCATCATTTCCCACAGTGAGCAAATGCCTTGGTGACTGTGGAGAGAAAAAAACTCTTTCATTTACTGGATGAAACCTCCAGACCCAGACTCAGTGTTGGCGGCTATCTGCATCGACATGTTGGGTTAAGCGGGGGGAAATGGGGAAGTGAGGAGAGGTAGGAAAGAAGAGCTCCGTGTTATAGTGAAAATAATAATCCTCAGTTGTACCATGGCATAATCAGGTGTTTTGGCCTTTTAATGGCAATAATGTTTAAAGCCAAACCTGAGGGCACGCTGAGGCTAAAGGTAAATCTGACTATATACATATATATCTGACATATACTCCACTATAGAGACAAACAACCACCATGCTCACATTCACATCTAATAAACAGTGTCGTATTTACCTCACTCCAATATGCATGTCTTTGGACTGCAAGTCAGAGAACATGAAAACACCACACAGGAAGGCCCCAGCCAAGCCAGGATTCAAACCAGGTATGTTCTTGCTGTGAGGCAACAGTGCTATACCCACTTTATCACTGTGCCACTTCTTCAAATCATCAAAATTTAAAGCACTCATCCTGGTGAGAAACGGTCCCGGTTAGATTCTATAAAGTGGTCCGACCTCTCCAATGGATCTGAAGGTCAATCTGAGAGGTCACCAGGTCATTAAAGGTGATAACTAATGAAGCAGAGGGAACAAAATAAGTTGTCTTACAAATGTGTTGTGATTGTTTTGATGTCTCTCTAACCTTTAGCTTCTCTGTGAAATACAGGATCATTTTACTTCTCTGGGCTTTTGGCAGGTAAAAAGAAAAAAAACATTTGACAAGTTTTGAGATATCTGAAATGTGGCCTCAGTTAGACACATCTTTTTAATGTAATGTGTCAAAAGGAGGTTTTATCTTTAAAATAATCTTTATGTTAATCTTAAAATATGTTGAAGCAAAATAGATTTAATCTGAAAAGAAACCATAACGATAGTCTGCAGAAAAATATAGATGGGTGAAAAGTAGCCTACGCTATTTTATAACAAAGTAGAAGGGGACGCATACAGCAGCATAAAAGTCATATACCCAAGTAAAGTACAAGTACTTTAAATTTGTGCAGTAGTTGAGTGAGTGTACTGAGTAATGTGTACCAAACTTTTCAAATGGATTCGACTGTGGTTGTGGTTTGTATAAACAAAGCTGCGGAAGAACAACTTTTACACAATCTGTCTGTTTTTATTGGAAATGAGGTTCGACTTGCAGTAAAATGCTTTTGAGAGTGACTTTGTGTGTGTGTGTGTGTGTCTGTGTGTGTGCCAATAAGGAAGTGAGGAGGGGCTTGTTTCTTGGGAAATAGTCCTGCTGTGACCAGGAATTGTTGTAGGTTTGAGGAAGTGGGAAAAGTGCATGAGGAAGAGAATCAGTGGCACAGCATAACATGTAGTATGTGTGTGTGTGTGTGTGTGTCTGTGTGTGTGTTTGTTTGTGTGCGTGCGTGTGTTTGTATTAAGGGAGTGATGTGTGGCATGACAAAGCAGGAGGGTAGAGCCATGCCTCCATCAGTCTGGGTAGTTGGCTGCTGCAGGCCGGATAACGGAGAATGTCAGGCCATGTGGATTAAGGATGTAGGTCTGTAATGCCCAGGCACAGATCTCTCTCACTCTCTCTCTCTCCCTCCCACACACACACACACACA